>NC_141354.1:20174330-20774330 GCF_057382095.1 Aulonocara sp. 'chitande type north' Nkhata Bay | reverse complement strand
AATGTAAACAAGTAAACTATGGATGCTTCAAAGACATCAAAATTTGTGCAGAAACTCCTATTTTGACAAGTAAATCAAAAAATGTCTGATGAATTAATACCAGTTTATTTTGATGTGTCTCCATCTCCAAAATCTCATCTGAAGTTCTCAATTTTTGAATGTTCTGTTTTTTTCTGAAGAAAAAGATAGAGAGACAAATTCATGTTCAAATTCCTCTACAGAGAAAACCTAATAATAATTAGACACCTGTAGCCTTACCTGTAGCAATTTTTAGCTAAAAAGCAAATGATTGTTGCAAGAACTGTCCCAGTGAACAAGACAATGATGACGTTCAGGTATTCCAGCCTAAAAACTGTGAATTGAAGTGAATTTAAAAAGGAATAAAGTTGGTTCCATGTTGCTTAAAATGCATACTGCAAATGTGTGTTTGAAGATTGTCTTTTTACAAAGATTGCATTAACAAGTGTGGTCCTAAGAGGTTAAATTGGTGTTCAAAAATGTTTGGTTGGAAATACTTACTATTATTGTCTGGCAAGTTTTTTTGGATTGTGAGACTTTCTTCTGCTTCCCCCATTCCATTGTTGCTGACACATTCTAAAGTAGTGCTGCCATTGTTTTTCACAGTTAAACTGACTGTGCTGTTTACTGTGTGGTTTGACACAGTGGTAAAGACAGAGTAATCAGTGCTGTTCTTCAGAAATGGCCATTTGACAGTAGGTAAAGGAAACCCTTCACTGATACACACACAGGTCAAAACCTCTGACTGAAGCACACATCCAGAGCCATTCACTATTTTTGAAAACCCTGTAAGCGCATGTTTAGGATCATTAAACAAGTGAAGCATTGATTTTAGCGTAAGGATGACATTCAGATTTAAGATCAGTGCCGTCTACTTACATGTCACAGTCACGTTGACATATGAAGTCACAGTTGTGTGCAGATGTTTGGTTGCACAGATGTACTGTCCAGAATGTTCTGCTGTCACATTCTGAATGACAAGTGTAGCTGATCCAGTGTCATTGTGCAGATCAGTTTTAGTCAGAAGGTTTGTGTTGGTACTTCTCCAGACTATAAGAGCTGGAGGGAAGCTTTCGACACTGCAGGTCAGATTCAGAACATCTCCCAGTTTAACGGTTGTATTTCCAATGATCTGAGGCTTCCTTTTATCTGTAAAACACATTTTAGTAATTTATTTACTAAAGTAATTTACTGTGTTGTGCATGGTGAACCAATACAGGAATTGAACCATATATTGGGTGTGGGGGAGATTACTCTCCTTATGACCAAGGATGTTGTGATCAGGAAGTCACACACACACGCACACAAACACACACACACACACACACACACACACACATAGTGCCTTGTCTTAGAACCATTGGGGGGGGGGTTACGGTGGGAGGTGCTTGTGCTGTGATGTGTATTGTAACTGTCATGTCAATAAATAGCTGCGAGGAGAGCTGCTCTTTGAAGGATTTGGGCTAGAGACAGGTGATGAGACCAAGGCTTCCCTTGTTAGCAAGTTAAAGACCGGTTGAAGATGTTCTGTTTTGTCTTGTGTTCTTCATGATGAATAAGTCTCTAAACTAGCAGGGCCTGTGGAAACACAGACCCAACAAAAAAAAGGACCCTTCTTGGGGCTCTAATGCTAAACTCATCTTTCAGTTGTCATTAATATTAATAATAACATTTATAATAATAATAATAATAACAATAATAATAATAATGAATACATTAAAAACAAGGTTTGTACTTACATATGACTGTTACATTGACTTTGGTGTCTGTATTGTTGACTATATTGTTCATATATTTAGCTGTACAGATGTACTGGCCAGAATCTTTCGTTGTCATATTCAGCATGGAGAGAGTTGCTGATCCAGTGTCATTGTGCAGGCTCGTGTTGGAACTATGTTTAGACCAGATGATCAGAGATGGGGGAAAACTTTCTACACTGCAGGTCAGATTCAGAGCTTCACCCTCCTTCACACTTGTATCCTTAGTGATTTTAATTTTCTTCACGTCTATGTGACAAAGGACACATTCCATATAACTTCCTGACTTTTCTTCAAAAGCACTATAACATTCAATAGCATTCTGAATATTTTAGATAGAAATATTTAGATTTAGAAATACTCACAGTTCACAGTCAAAGTTGAACTCCCTTCTGTAGTTGTTTTATCTGTAAAGCTGATCTTGCAAGTGATACTGGTGTTGTGGTGTTTAGCCAAAGCATTAAAGGTCAAAGTTGAGACATGACTCTGTGTGAAAGCTGTCAGATTCTCTGTCTTGTAATCAGTACTGTTCCTTGCAATGTAAGATTCAGTCCCTCCTGCTCCTCTCCATGTCCAGGTGATTTCAGGAACAGATCCAGAGCAGAGACCAGGAGCAGTGCAGGTCAGAGTGGCCTGCTGTCCCTCTGTCAGTGTGGGAATCATTACTGTGGGTTTTTGTTTAAGACCTGGTGGGAACACAGTACATTAGTGGAATCAAATGAACTTGAATTAAAAGAGGAAAAAAACTCCAGAAATTTAAGTAGATGTTTATCGGGAATTGTTGCACTTCTTATAAGCTGCATACAAGGGTCAGCAAATGTGCAAAATGTTTCACAGATACAATAAAACACAAGCATGTTGAACTACATTTCAATTTCCTACATGATTGTTTTTGATCGAGCTTTTCATACCTTTAACAGAGACATTAACTTTAGGAATAAATGTAAATGCATCTGTCTTCCTATTCACTTCACCAATAACTCTGAGGTGATATGATCCAGAATCAGACTCTTTGAGATTATTGATGATGATGCTGCAGTTGTTCTGAATGACATGCTCGATAAGTGACACTCGTCCTTCAAACTCAGGTTGAACATCAGTGCTTTTGTTGGTGTGAAATATCATGACAGGGCGATCACATCCTGCTTCTGATGCTTCACATTTATACCACACTATATGTTGGGTTTCAAAGCCTTCAGCAGTCTTGAAAGAACACGGGATCACAACATAGAGTCCAGCCTCTGCTGTCAGCTTTCTCACATTAAGAGTGATGCAGTATTCTCTGTCACACTGTGGATTTCTCATTTCTGAATCACCTGCAAATGTAAAGGAGGAGATAAAATAAACAGACTTTAGTTTTAGGCAAGCAAAGATGAATTTGTTTCTTGAGACTGCATTGGCCTTTGCTGTTTCTTTATGTTTTGTTTGCAATCTCTTTGCAAGTTTGTTTGTTTTTTACATTACATCACATCACATCACTTTTATTGTCACATCACATGTGCAGGTACACTGGTACAGTACATGCGAGTGAAATTCTTGTGTGCGACCTTCACAAGCAGCAGAGTTGTGCAAAAATACAATGACGTAAAACAAGCAAAATATAAGAATGGCTAAATCTGAGACTAATAAACATATGTACAATATATAATAGTATATGCATTAGCATTTGCTGTGTGTGCACAACTTTTTTTTAAATGACACCACGAGTCAACAGATAAGAAGAAATATTTATAACCTGGACGTATGTCCAAAAAAACAGTGTTACATTCAAATGTTGGAAGATTATTTATTATATGCAGAATTATAAAATTGTAAAGAGGATACAAACCTGTGTCAGCATCACTGCCCGTCACAGAGAAAAGTACAGCTGACCAGATCAGAACCAACATCTTGATTTGATCCTTGGCACATTCAGTTTCTCCCTGCACAGACAAACATGCAGCATATGAAGTAAATGTCCAGAAATGTCTCTAAAGGATGTCACATGCTCACTTATTTCACAGTGCATAATGAATGCATAACGATCTTTAATCATCCAGCCTTTTTTTTTCATTTCCCAGCACTGAGTCAGCTCCTACTTTTATCAACAGTGAAAGACAATTGGAAACAGTGTTCATTAAGAGTTTTAAATATATTTTGAATATATTTTACACATTTTTTACCTCAGTGTATTTGCTGTTTATCAGTCTTCTCTGCACAATGATCTCTGCTGACTTTTTAATCTCAGGTTTCACTTCCTCATCTCTATTTCTTCCTCATTTTGCAACTAAATTCTTAGCAGACACTATTGATTTTTACAAACTGGCTTTCATAAATATAGCATGTTCTGTTGCACTAAACATCTTATATATGTTCATTATTATTATTTATTTTTGGTAAAAACCTGTATCTTAACTTAAGAATTTGACACACCAGCAGAAGTACTTAATTCAGTTTTTCATGAGACATTTTGCTCAGTTTTACGTCACTTCAACATAGTACAACACATACAGCAATAAACAAGCTTTGTTAATGGCTGCATGTATTAAAATTAAAAAGTCACATTAGAAAGGATTCTTGAGGCACATTGAAGACATTAAACAGCTTAAAGGATTTAAAATAAACTCTCACAGCATTTCCATTTTTCAGCCACATACAGCCTCTCTGCAACACTTCTGCATATTTATGTCTGTGAAGGTTCTCAGTCATCCAGGTCATCGTACCGGAAGCCCACACACACAAAATTTTCTTTGCAAGCTCCTTTGACTTCTGCATATTTAGATTTTTTTCTTTATCTATTAATATTCTGTGGTATCTTTACTATTCTTACTAAGGCGCTGTTGTGCCTTCTGTCTCTATGGAAACCTCTCGTTTGCAGTCTATTTGAGTTGCAACATTGTGTGGTGTGTGGTGCTTTAACTCTTACTTCAGTGAACAAATACTTAAATTTTCAAGTCTTCTATGAACCTCCATATTCTGCATCAGTCTTTCTCTTTTTCTTCCTCTTTTTTAGTGTCTTTTATTTTTCAGGTCTAGCAAACTCAAATGTCTCATAAACCGTATGAATTAAAAAACAGCAAGCAGGCAGGTGAGTTTCCCATAAGTTTTTTTTTTTTCCAAAGAGAATCCCAAAACCTGACTGCTGTTGATGTGCTACTACACCACTTACACTCCAGAAGGAATCATGGGTTTCTAAGGCAGTGTGGGAGGAATGGCAGGACGCTAACTAGGAAGTAAACCAGACACAATAATAACTGAATGGAACTATCAAAAACCAAATTTATACAAGGTTGACTAATTTACCACAGATCAGACAGAGATGTTCATGTCTGAAGGCGACATTAACACCCAAAACATTCGGGCACGGAAACATTCTTCAGCACATCTGTGTTATAAGCATGGTTCAAATAACTTCAGACCTGGATTTACTGATTCCTGGTTATGGCCAATTCAGTAAGTTGAGACAGATTCTTTAAGACTAGGCAGTCTGTCAGATTAACAAATGATCTGATGTCTTTGATAGGGGGGGGGGGAGAATGACACCTTCTAGAAAGTGAGAACTGTCTTAACAGAATGCAACAAGGCTCCCTCAATCTGCAGAGACCATAGAAAGAAAATTATTTTTACAGGCTAGTGTCCTGTATGAGCTTCTGTAGTAATCCTAGGGTAATGTGTTAGGAATGAAAGGATGCCACATCAGTTGATGGAAATGACATTTTTTAACTTACAGAGGGTTGAATTCACAGACACCTAAAAATCAAAGTGAAAAAATTATGCAACATGCTAATCTGACAAAATTTCATTAGAGCAACTTCAAATGGTACTTAGTAGTTTGTATGGACTTCACATGTTTGTATGCAGGGCATGCTCCTAATGAGATGACGCTGGGGGGTGTCCTCCCAAATCTGGAGCAGGGCATCTCTGATTTCCTGGACGGTGTGAGGTGTAATTTGGTGGCATTGGATGGACCAAAACGTAATGTCCCAACGGTTTTCTGTTGGATTTAAGTTAGGAGAGCTTGGTGGGCACGTCAGTAGTGTCAATTCCTTCATCCTCCTGCATAATCTAACTGCATGAAACCACTGCCAAACCGGACACGCTGAAAAATGTTACAGGTACAATATAACATTCTTCACAGCTTTTCAAGACCCTTTCATGTCTGTCAGATGTGCTCGGGGTGAACTGGTACTCATCTCTGAAGCACATCTGACAGCCAAAAACGTGTTTTTCTTGTCATCGAAAATCAAATGATTCAAAATCCAAAAAGAAATCTGATTTAATTTGAATTTGATTAAACTCAGTTTCAGTTTTCCAAACTGGTATAAAACTCTGTTTCAGCTACAACAGATGCTTGTGTTCCCTTGGGTTTCTTGAGCAGGAAAAAGAAAGCCTGGGTCTTCAAAGGAGCCACTATAGAACCTTTAAAACACAAAATATTGATGGAATACATAAAGATGACATTCACACACATAAATACATTAGCAGTGGTCAAGAGAAGCACTCCATTTGCCATAAGATTCCAATTCAAATTGACAGTGTATCTTTGTATGTTCAGCTACTGCTGTGTTGTCTAATGAAAAGTATGAATAAAGGAAAGGAAAGTGCAAAGTTTCATAATAACATATAAGTTACACTATTATCTTATTTCAAAGGGTCAGCTCAACAAATTATCAACATTGTGCTATGTCAGAATACAAATTAAGAAAAATGAACAACAGTCAAGAACTGGAGTATTTATTCTTGCAAGGGAGCAAATTCATCCAATACAAGGTTTCATGTAAGTGCTCGCAGTGGGAAGTCCGAAGTGAGCTTTTTATTGCATTTTACCATTCCCACCCTCCTCTGCCTTAAAACTGTAACACAACATCACTTTTCCTTCTTGGGGCTTTTCCCCCTGCTTTACTGTAGTTTCATGACTCTGGGTCATGTTGTCTGATATGGTTGATATTTCCATCACTAAGTGAAACTGTTCACAGATATTGCTGCTCTGATAACTTCACTGTGGTTACTTTGGTTGCTAACAGAGTGTCAGAGATTTACAGTTAACAAACAGTCAGGTGAATAAACAACACTGAGACACTTAAGATTGACAACGTGCGGCACGGGTGAAAAGCTCAGAGCAAATCACACCGAACTGCAGTATTCGTTTATTTTTATAGGTTACATCGTCAATATGCAAATATAATCACATTTCCTGTTACGCAGGTCCTGATGCTGTCTGTCTGTGTGTGTGTGTGTGTGTGTGTGTGTGTGTCACAAAGTATGTGTGTTGCAAGTCAATTTCTAAGAATAATATACTGCGAGTCAACTTCTGCAGATGTGTATTTCTGTACTGATCTCTTGTCAGTGTCACAGGGTCAGCTTGCTGTTTCAACAGAAAACTGTGTCTGGTGAAATATGTATAACATAACATTTGAAGCATAATCAAATAAAACAATAAAAATTCCTTAACACAGAGGTTGACAACTTCAGCCATAGCTTGTATGGAAGACACCAAATTATAGGTGAACACTTTCTACTTGCTGAGAGGTGTTGAAACTGTGAAGAAGGTGAAATGGTGACCATTCATTACATCTTGGTTTTTGCTGTAAGCCACAACTTTTGCTTTGAATGTGATTGTTTCTCTGCTTCCTTTTTGCATCACATTTTTTCAATTTTAACAACTGCTCATTGTCATGTTGTGTGACCAAGTAAGTAGAGCGCCAGTATCGCCAAAAACGTAAGGTACTCTAATGCCCTAATTTTTGGTGTGTGAGTGTACTGCTATTGATTATGATTCAATTTCTATAACTTAATTACAAATCTGAAACACTGTATCTGATCAGATCATGCTAAGATTTGCTTTACAGTGTGATAATTTTTTTGTTGTGTTAATATTTCACAATTGTAGATACCATGAGTGGGAATTTTATTTTAACCCAGTGTCTAAACAATGATGAAAATATACTGAAATTTTCAAGGTTGAAATTAAAGCTCTATTTCATGTTATGATATAGAAACCTGCTTGTGATACACCATTCAGAGCATTGGGCAGAATTAGAGATGTATAAAATACTCACTTTTATTAATGCATCATACAAGACCAGGCAAAATACAAAATCTGCAGCCAGGCAGCACCAGTGATAACAGACCACACATCTACTTGACTTATAATTTCACATGGGTAATGGGTTTACTCTGCCACTTTCTGGTGAGCACAATGAATGGCCAAAGAAAGCAAAAAGGTCTTATTTTGTTAGCAAAACAACAAAGAATAATAAATGAAAATGAGCAGAGACCATTAAAACTCAAACCACAAAAAGTATAGGTCACACTTTTCTAGAATGTTTAATTGATTTTTCTTTTTTTCTTTTCTTTTCTTTTTGGATAAAGACACAATCTTAAGTATATTGTCTTTGTCTGGACACTGTATTGTCACCAACATATATGTCAAGATTTTGTAATATTAAAAAAAAATCTCGATGTTTACTGTGGACTAAGTCTTAAATAACATTTCTAAAAAGGAATCATATTAGCCCTACAAAGTTATTTTTTCTGACTAGATGGAAAATTTAAAGTATAGATTTATTCTTGTCAAATAAAACATGTAAAAGAAAACCGCATTATATCTTAGGGCACAGATCATTGAGGTGGTCCTTGGGATCTTACATATACACTTAATGAAGTGTCTAACTACCTGCAGAGAACTTTATTTGGGTTATTTAAAGAAAAAAAGACACAGTGACAGTAGAATAAGTGGGATCATTCACAGTGGAGTACACAGCTTCATCTTCTCCTTCCTCTTTTTCTGGTTGACAATGTTTCATCTCCAACTCCATCTCCTTCTCTTCTTTGGCCTCCAACATTTCCCTTTCCTTCTCAAGCATCTTCTACCTGTTCTGCTTTTACTGCTTTTTTGATTTCAGCATACTCCGTCTTTGTCCTCTCTTGCCTCTTTGCTGCTTTCCTGGCACTGCTGCTTTTCAACAGGGAAAAATTAACTGTCAGCATGTTGCAAGTATTTTTGAGTTAACCAACTTAGAAGTTACATTCATGCTTAAACATCAGTGACCTGTTCATCAACTGTTTATGGCAAAACTAATAACCTATGTTGTTTATTCATATTATTGTGTTTATTGTGTATAGTGTTGTGTCACCTTTGTCACTCTTATTCCAACATACTTCTTTTTGTGTCTTTTTGTGCAACTAAATGTCTGTGTATTCTGTCTGTTTGGTGTTTAGAGGGCATTGATGCCTAAACAGAGTCATTGCTTCTCAGACTTACTTCAAAATTGCATTATGATACCGTACTCCTTTTCTAACACGTCATTGTGCAGTTTGTGTTTCAGGACAATTCTACAAAACCTACTTCTCTGAATTGCGTTAGACTCAGTAGAAAGATAAAGGGATCCAACTAATTGTGTTTTGACTCAGACCGAATTTCTTTTTCTTTTGTAGAAACTTGGAGCAGGATGGGCCACTTTATATGTGAATGTATAGTAAGAGTATGGACACTTAAGTTTTCTGAGCATTTGTGTAGAAAATCATACCAAAAAAAAGTCAAATGAACATAAATACCAGTTTATCATCTTGATGTTTCTCCATCTCCAAAGTCTCATCTGAATTTTTTGAGGTCTTCTGATTTTTTCTATAGAAAGGGGTGTTTTTAGAGAAGTACATTTATGTTCAAATTTATCTACAGAAAAAAACAACAGCTAACTAATATTAATAATAATTATAAAAGCAAGTGCTTTACCTGTACCAATTTTTGGTAAAACAGCAAACGATTGCTGAAAGAACTACTGCAGCCAAAATGCCAATGATGACTTTCACGTATCCCTGCCTTAAATTAGACGATTGCTCTGCACTCCAAAAAATAACAACATAAAAAATTATGGTCCAGGTTGTTTTGAATTAGATAAAGCAAATACAAACTATAAATGACAGCCTAATTAGCAAGGCTGCATTAAGAAAATGTGGTACGTAAAAAGTGAACGTGGCAGTGAAAGGTGTTTAGATGGAAAACACATACCATGTTTTTCAGGCAAGTTTTGGTGGATCAGTAGGTTTTCTCTATTCTCTCCATTTCCATTGTTACTCACACATTCCACAGTGCTGTTGCTATGTTTGTTTACAGTTACACTGACAGTGCTGTTGACTGTGTGTTTAGAGACCATAGTAATGACAGAATACTCAGTGTGGTTCTTTAGGAGCGGCCATTTGATGGTAGGTAAAGGAAACCCTTCACTGATACACACACAGGTCAAAACCTCTGACTGAAGCACACATCCAGAGCCATCCTGGGTCTCTGAAAACCCTGTAAGCACATGATTAGACTCATAAAACAAAGGAAGGTGTACATAAACTTCAGATTCAAGATCATTGTGTTCCACTTACAAGTCACAGTCACACTGGCATGTATAGTAATGGCTTTGTCCAGATATTTCGCTGTGCAGACATATTGTCCAGAATACTCAGCTGTCACATTATGAATGACAAGTGTAGATGATCCAGTGCCATTGTGCAGGTCAGTGTAATTTCCACTCAGAAGGTTTGTGTTGGAGCTACGTTTTTTCCACATGATAAGAGCTGGAGGGAAACTCTCAGCACTGCAGGTCAAATTCAGAACATCTCCCTTCTTAACAGTTGTAGTCCCGATAATCTGAGGTTTTCTTTTATCTGTGGGATAACAGATTTTCTTTTGTGATCACCAACAAGAGAATCTGCCTAAATAGTCAATATGCAAAGATGTTTAGATGGCATCACACATTTAACCATATAGTAAAAGCAAAAAGTTGTATACATACATATCACTGTTACATGGACTTCCTCTTTTAGAGTGTTACTCATATATTTAGCTGTACAGATGTACTGTCCAGAATCTTCTGCGGTTCCATTAGGGATGACAAGCGTAGCTGATCCAGTGTCGTTGTGCAGGTTTGTGACAGAAGTCAATTTAGACCACATAATGAGAGATGGAGGGAAACTTTCAACACTGCAGGTCAGATTTAGATCGTCTCCCTCCTTTATACTTGTGTTCCCAGTGATCTGAGGTTTTCTTGTATCTGTGGAGCACAACTCAGTTAGTATTCCAGGGTTTTACCCATTACTGCTGTACTGCTCCCCACTACAGTCACCAAATCATCATAACACGAAAAATTATATTTGATCCCTCAAGCAGATTTTAAGAGACTTGCAGAATCAATGCCTGTTACCACAACATGTGTTGGACCACTGTGAGAACACAACACTTTTTGGTTTTTAATGTTTCCTTTGCTTTAACCAGCAGTTTTTGTCTTCATGTAATGAAATTTGATAACCATTTATACTGCATCCTTAAAAAAATATTTCCTCACGTCATTATGGCTAGTAAAATGTAAAGACCAAAATATCTGACTACCAATGACGTAAAAACAATTGTGTACATACATTATAGACACCTGGAGACTGGTAAAGTTTACTTACAAGTTACAGCCACATTGACGTAAGAAGTCATAGTTGTGTCCAGATGTGTTGCTGTACAGATGTACTGTCCAGAATGTTCTGTTGTCACATTCTGGATGAAAACTGTAGCTGATCCAGTGTCACTGGTTAGGACAGTGTAAGTTCTATTCTGAAGAATTGTGGTGGAATTAAGTTTTTTCCACATAATAAGTGATGGAGGGAAACTTTGAACACTGCAGGTCAAATTCAGAACATCTCCCTCCTTGACTGTTGTATTCCCGATGATCTGAGGTTTCCTTTTATCTGCAGAGCACATTTCAGTAACTTAAATAAGCACCATGAAAGGAACACTGGCAGATAACCCTTCTGTGAAAATTTGTAATGAGATTTTGAAAAGAAAAGAAATAAGATTTTTGATACTGGCACTAATAATATTATTCACAAACTGATCTGACACTGCGTGTATAATATTACATGGACAGTGCAAAGTGAAACAGATTTCAGCAGCATTGAAGATACATCTTGATTTTTGCAGATGTCACTTGCGGTTTCAACTGGCTCTCAAATACATGTGCAACATTTGCTGTGGTTTTCTGCAAAGTTGTTTTCCCCACAATATACCTTGTGTTCTGCATGTTATTTCATAGCATTGTGTTTTCATTTGTTTGTTTTTTGTTACTCTGTACCTACAAAGAACACATGTACACATCATCTGCATGTTATTCTTTATGTATTTTTTATGCTAGCAGTCACAATTTCAGTTACCAGATCGGGGGAAATATAACTGTGCTGTATTATAAATGTTCTGTCTTATAGCAAAAAGTTGTGTACTTACAAATCACTTTTACATTGACTTTGTCCTTCAGGGCATAGTCCATATAGTTAGTTGTACAGATGTACTGTCCAGAATGTTCTGCTGTTGCATTTGAGATGATAAATGTAGCTGATCCAGTGTCATTGTGCAGGTTTGTGTTGGAACCAAGTTTAGACCACACAACCAGGGATGGAGGGACACTTTCAACACTGCAGGTCAGATTCAGGACATCTCCCTCCTTCACAGTTGTGTTTCCAATGATCTGAGGTCTTCTTGTATCTGTGGAGCACACCAGCATTTTATTCAGGATAAGGAGAGAGAAAACAACTAAAAGAATTATTAAGGATGAACCAACCAAACAAACAAACAAACAAAAACAGAAGAAAATAAAGTTCTTATGTTCTTTGATCACACAGAATAATAATAATAATTCTGTGATGCTGTGCAGGCATTTAACTGGCTGCCATGTTTGTATTGTTTTTTTTTTAAGAATCAATATTAAAATGGACTGTAGCTGTAGTGATCCAGCCTCATAATAAGACATTTTATTTTATTTTTTTTCAACAATTATCTTTTTATATCACATACATACATCTTGAGATTAATGAAACTGGCAATGTCTACTTACAAGTCACAGTCACATTGACATAAGAAGTCATAGTTGTGTCCAGATGTGTTGCTGTACAGATGTACTGTCCAGACTGTTTTGTTGTTACATTTGCGATAACAAGTGTAGCTGATCCAGTGTCATTGTACGCGTCAGTGTAGGTTCCATTGTGTCGGCTTGGGTTAGAAGTAGGTTTAGACCACATGACCAGAGATGGAGGGAAACTTTCAACACTGCAGGTCAAATTCAGAACATCTCCCTCCCTGATTGTTGTATTCCCGATGATCTGAGGTTTCCTTTTATCTGTGGAGTGTATTTAAATCTTTTAAAGAGGGAGACATTAACACTGCCACAGATCATGGTAATGAGAAACTGCTACTGCAGTTTTGCAGTGAAAGCTTCTAAAATAGGTTAATGTTTGACATGTGTAACATTATGTATATTCACTGAGCAAAGTGCCAAACTTTAGCTGCACTTGAAATACAATTAGTTACTGTAGAATGTCAAAGGAAATTTAGAATGGCTCTCAAATACACATGCAACAATTGTTGTGCTTCATTAAACTGAAAGAAACAAGATGCACATTTGCATAGTGACTGCATTGTTTGCTTTGTTGTTCTCCTTGTGATTCACAATTTCAGTTACGTGATAGGAAGAAAAAAAATGAACAGTACTATAAATATTCTGTCCAAAAACATAAGGTTTTGTACTTACATATCACTGTTATGTTGAATTTATCCTTAAGGGTAGTGTTCATATATTTAGCTGTACAGATGTACTGTCCAGAATCTTCTGTTGTCACATTCAGGACAGCAAGTTTGGCTGATCCAGTGTCACTGTGCAGGTTTGTGTTGGAACCAAGTTTAGACCACACAACCAGGGATGGAGGGACACTTTCAACACTGCAGGTCAGATTCAGAACATCTCCCTCCTTCACAGTTGTGTTTCCAATGATCCAAGGTCTTCTTGTGTCTGTGGAGCACACCAGCATTTCATTCAGGATAAGGTGAGAGAAAACAACTCAAAAAAAATATTAACAATGAACCAAAAAAAGAAAGACCCCCCCCCCCCCAAAAAAAAAAAAAAGAAAAAAGAAAAAATGGAAACCTGGTCCACACAGAACAGTCAGGGATTCTAATATAATGTTGTCCAGGTATTTAACTAGCTGGCATGTTTTGCTTTTATTTCCCCCACCAGTGCGAACCACTCTAATCATCAAATCACCAGAGAAGGAAGAATGATGTTTCAACTCCATGATGTTTAATTCATTTTAAGAATTAATGTTAAAATGGAATGTAGCTGTTATGGTAGCCTGTAGTGATCCAGCCTCATAATAAGGCATTTTATATCATATTCATATATCTTGAGATTAATGAGACTGGTAATGTCTACTTACAAGTCACAGTCACATTAACATAAGAAGTCATAGTTGTGTCCAGATGTGTTGCTGTACAGATGTACTGTCCAGACTGTTCTGCTGTCACATTTGGGATGACAAGTGTAGCTGATCCAGTGTCATTGTGCGCGTCAGTGTAGGTTTCATTGTGTCGGCTTGGGTTAGAAGTAGGTTTAGACCACATGACCAGAGATGGAGGGAAACTTTCAACACTGCAGGTCAAATTCAGAACATCTCCCTCCCTGATTGTTGTATTCCCGATGATCTGAGGTTTCCTTTTATCTGTGGAGTGTATTTAAATCTTTTAAAGAGGGAGACATTAACACTGCCACAGATCATGGTAATGAGAAACTGCTACTGCAGTTTTGCAGTGAAAGCTTCTAAAATAGGTTAATGTTTGACATGTGTAACATTATGTATATTCACTGAGCAAAGTGCCAAACTTTAGCTGCACTTGAAATACAATTAGTTACTGTAGAATGTCAAAGGAAATTTAGAATGGCTCTCAAATACACATGCAACAATTGTTGTGCTTCATTAAACTGAAAGAAACAAGATGCACATTTGCATAGTGACTGCATTGTTTGCTTTGTTGTTCTCCTTGTGATTCACAATTTCAGTTACGTGATAGGAAGAAAAAAAATGAACAGTACTATAAATATTCTGTCCAAAAACATAAGGTTTTGTACTTACATATCACTGTTATGTTGAATTTATCCTTAAGGGTAGTGTTCATATATTTAGCTGTACAGATGTACTGTCCAGAATCTTCTGTTGTCACATTCAGGACGGCAAGTTTGGCTGATCCAGTGTCACTGTGCAGGTTTGTGTTGGAACCAAGTTTAGACCACACAACCAGGGATGGAGGGACACTTTCAACACTGCAGGTCAGATTCAGAACATCTCCCTCCTTCACAGTTGTGTTTCCAATGATCCAAGGTCTTCTTGTGTCTGTGGAGCACACCAGCATTTCATTCAGGATAAGGTGAGAGAAAACAACTCAAAAAAAATATTAACAATGAACCAAAAAAAGAAAGACCCCCCCCCCCCAAAAAAAAAAAAAAGAAAAAAGAAAAAAGAAAAAATGGAAACCTGGTCCACACAGAACAGTCAGGGATTCTAATATTTATATAATGTTGTCCAGGTATTTAACTAGCTGGCATGTTTTGCTTTTATTTCCCCCACCAGTGCGAACCACTCTAATCATCAAATCACCAGAGAAGGAAGAATGATGTTTCAACTCCATGATGTTTAATTCATTTTAAGAATTAATGTTAAAATGGAATGTAGCTGTTATGGTAGCCTGTAGTGATCCAGCCTCATAATAAGGCATTTTATATCATATTCATATATCTTGAGATTAATGAGACTGGTAATGTCTACTTACAAGTCACAGTCACATTGACATAAGAAGTCATAGTTGTGTCCAGATGTGTTGCTGTACAGATGTACTGTCCAGACTGTTCTGCTGTCACATTTGGGATGACAAGTGTAGCTGATCCAGTGTCATTGTGCGCGTCAGTGTAGGTTTCATTGTGTCGGCTTGGGTTAGAAGTAGGTTTAGACCACATGACCAGAGATGGAGGGAAACTTTCAACACTGCAGGTCAAATTCAGAACATCTCCCTCCCTGATTGTTGTATTCCCGATGATCTGAGGTTTCCTTTTATCTGTGGAGTGTATTTAAATCTTTTAAAGAGGGAGAAATTAACACTGCATAGATCATGGTGATGAGACACAATATGCAGTTCTGCAGTAAAAGCTGCTAAGGTAGGTTGATGTGTTACATGTGTGACATTATATATATTCCCTGAGCAAAGTGCCAAAATTCAGCAAATTGGTTTCTGTAGAACGTCAAAAGAAGTTTAGAATGGCTGTCAAATACAAGATTAATAAAGACTCCCCAAAGTTGATTTTGTTCATTTGGATGTAGCGTTTTCAGTGGGAGAAACGTTTCATCACTCACCCAAGTGACTTCTTCAGTCTCAGCTGACTTCAGGTTACCCCAATTTTATAAACAGTACATTTGCATAATGACTGAAACCAGCACCACTGAAGGAACAATGGGCTGGGAGGTCAGTTCCTTGATAATTAATGAGAATTTGCATTTTTGATCAAGGAACTGACCTCCCAGCCCATTGTTCCTTCAGTGACCAATGCATGATTGAGCATGCATCAAGACATTAATAAAAAACGATAATGCCTACTTACAAGTCACAGTCACATTGACATAAGAAGTCATAGTTGTGTCCAGATGTGTTGCTGTACAGATGTACTGTCCAGAATCTTCTGTTGTCACATTCTGGATGGCAAGTTTGGCTGATCCAGTGTCATTGTGCAGGTTTGTGACAGAACCAAGTTTAGACCATAAAATCAGAGATGGAGGGAAACTTTCAACACTGCAGGTCAGATTCAGATTGTCTCCCTCTTTAACAGTTGTGATGCCAGTAATTTGAAATTTTTTCATATCTATGAGACAAAACATATAAATTACACAATCATGTAGTTTCCCTAACTTTCTGACTTTCTTGCTAGAAGAATGCAGCTGACACTGCACAACTCAACAGATTTCAGGAAAAAAAAAAAAGCTAGTTTAATACTATAAAAGTACTTACAGTTCACATTCAAACCCAAAGTCTCTTCTTTCATTATTTTGCCAATGAAGTGTACTTTACAGGTCACATTGGTGTTGTGGTTTTCAGATGAAGGGTTAAAGGTCAAAGTTGACACATGTCTTTGTGTGAAAGGAGTCAGACCCTCAGTCTTAAACGCAGTGCTATTTCCTGTAATGTAAGATTCAGTCCCTCCTGCTCCTCTCCATGTCCAGGTGATTTGAGGAACAGATCCAGAGCAGAGACCAGGAGCAGTGCAGGTCAGTGTGGCCTGCTGTCCCTCTGTCAGTGTGGGAATCATTACTGTGGGCTTCTGATTAAGACCTAATAGAAGTATTGGGCATTAGTGGAATCAAATTTAGCCTTGATGAAAGAAATATTTTGCTGGCCACTAGTTGGATCTACTGCAGCTCCTATTAGATTTCCACAGAGGATCAACCAATTCCCGAAATTAAATAATACTTCATTTAAGATTGTAAAAATACTAAACATGAGGTTTCACAAGACTGAGTATTTAAAATCAGCATTATTCTTCTTGGAATAGCTTTCATACCTTTAACAGAGACAGTTACTCTAGGAATGAATGTGAATCCATCTTGTTTTCCATTCAGTTCACCAGTAACTCTGAGCTGATATGATCCTGAATCAGACTCTTTCAGATCATTAATGATGATGCTGCAGTTCTTTTGAGTCACATCAGGCTCCAAACGTGAGACTCGTCCTTCAAACGCAGCCTGAGCTTTTTTCTCAGTGTTTTTGTTGCTGTGAAATATTATGTCAGCATCGCTGCAGCTGTGTTGAGATGCTTCACATTCGTACCAAACTGTATGTTTGGGTGTAAACTCATCAGCAGTAGTGAAAGAACATGGGATCACAACACAGAGTCCAGCCTCTGCTGTAAGTTCTTGCTCACTGAGAGTCACACAGTATCTTCCAACACAGTGTTGTCGTCCCCAGGCTGAGGCACAAACAGGGAGATACACATAGTGACAGAGAATATTTAGTTTATAACAATAAATATGATTTTTAATAAATATACTTCAATAGCTTTCCTGTTTTACATATGTTGCTTGTTTGAGTGTAGTATATGCAACAATCAGAATTTTACATATTTCTTAGCCTGTAGTAAGTTTTGTTACAAAGATTTATATAAAATGGCATAAAGGTCAACAGATAACAGTAACACTACTAACTTATGATAAAGTCTTGGTAGAATAAATAATGATTTGTATGTTAGAAAAACAGTTTCACTTGCAAATTTATGAAAGAAATATATATGTTGGCTGAATTACAGGTTGATAACAAAGTAGACACAAACCTGTTTCAGCACTGCTGAAAAGCAGAGTTGCCCAGATGAGAACAAACATCCTTGATGCCCGATGCTCAACAGATTCAGTCTCTCTCTCCTTAGAATAACTAATATAGATGATGCCGTAAACATGCAGGAATAAAAACAAAAATCAAAACAAAAATCAAATTCAACAATTCAGATCGATTAAACGTGATCAGTTATTTGCTCCTGTTTGTCTATATGTTACCCACACCTGTGATTACACCACTACCTTAAAAAGTAATCTTTGTGTCATCCATCCTGAAACATTACTTGATGAATAAAAATGTTCTTACAGTGCTTCAGCGACACTTATACAATAAATGTAAAACACCTGCCATATAACAGAGCAGCATCATCCATGTAATCTATGCATAATGGTATTTTTATTTTACCAGACCTGCTATTGATGTAAAAAAAAAATAGATTTTCTTTTTTGTATTTAAAAAGATATTTTAAAACACATTAAATTTTTTCTTACCTGTTTTGCCTTGTTCTCTCTCCTCACTGATGTCCGCTGACTACTTAAATGTAAGTTTCTGTTTCTCGCCTCTCTCTTTTCTGTTTTTTTCCCTCTTTTTGTAGCACAATTTCAGGAAGTTTCTCGTCACACCAATGAACTTGACCGACTGGCTTTCCAACCTTTTACAGGGCAATCATTGCAAAACACAGACATTCTTAATTTCAACCCTAGAGTGTAACTAGAGTGTGCGAAAGGACTTTTTTTTTTTACTTGTGTGATATTTCAAAATGGTTTTTTTTTAGGATGTCAATCAATGTCACTGAAGTATACATTTTTACATATAGTATGTACAGTATATAAAAACTATGGGAAAAGCAAACAAAAACTTAAAGGAACATTTTTATGAACATTTTTCTTGATACACACTTCACAAATACTACACAAATACAGTACTTGCTCCCGTAAGTTGGTAATGACGGTAAGTAAGATAATGTGAGAAAGCATTTAAAGTTTTTTCACAGAATAAATTCACTTAAGTTAATTCACCATATTTAGCATGTGTATACAATCTACTGTGTGTTGTGCTATCCTGTGGTAGGATAATTGATGGGCTGTCTTCCATTAAGCAACCAAATGTCAGGGGCGGGGTCTGTGACCCAGTGTTTTCAGATTATTTTGTATTTTTGATTTTCTCATGTTAAGTTGGTGATAATAAGTTCTTGTCTTATTATTAGTTAGGATTTAGCTGAGCTTTATTCTGGATTTTGTTTTTTAATCCATGTTTCCTTGGTTATGTGTCATGTTTCCTGTCCAGTCTGTCATGTGTTTCATGTCTGTGTTGTGTCCACGTTGTCAAGCTCGTGTGTCATGTCTACGTCTCTCCATATTTTCTGTTTTATTTTGAAGATTGTAGTGTTTCCATGTTCACTGTGTTTTGTTTTACTTCCCCCTGTGGCAACATGTTCATTTGTGTCACCTGTGTTTCCCCAGGTGTTTCCACTTCCCTCATTACCCGTCTGTTTCTTTAAGTCGCCTGTTACCTGTTACCAGGTTCATGTTCATGTTTAGACTTTTTCTCGCTATGTTTGCATGTTCCTGTTCAGTTCCGTCTTCCTGTCCCATGTCTTAGGTGTCATAGATAGTCATAGTTTTTCCCAGTTTAGGTTTCAGTTTTCTTTCTCCCTTGTTTTCCGTTTTTTGTATCACCCGCAGTAAAGGTTCATTTTTTGTTTAAACACCAGTTCATTTCTCCTGTGTCTGCGTTTTGGGTCCGTTTCATAAACACACCGGCGTTTTTCACCAGGACACCAAATAGATTGATTCAGAGAAAAAAAAATTAGTACACTTATTAGTCAGCATGTAGCCCAATTTGAAGGAAAAGTTTAAATCTACTGAAAACAGAAACAGCGTTATAACAACTTTTTACCCCCTTATATTTTATATATGTCATTTGATCACATTAAGTAATGACCAACATTGTATTACTAAATTCATTTTACCAGAAAAAGACAGTAAAAATCTAAACAAATATGCAATTTAGTTATATAAAAATCTGCAACTAGGACAAAAGAAAAAAATAATTAAATCATATATTTCAGTATTTCTACTTTGAAAATGTCTATAAAAGTTTTATTTTCTTGCTGGATCATTGAATAGTGATATGAAAAGCTGTGACAGCATCCAACATTGTATTAATTGCTGTTCTAGATTCATACTAGTGTATAATTTCAGAAAATTTTAAACAGTTATTAAACTACACAATCTGTGGGTTTCATCATCTTATCACTGTTAGTTTTGATGTTATGACCACAAGTGTGGGGGTAGCTTGGGGTGAAAAGCCAGATTTCTTGAATTCAGGAAGAATACTGAATTTTGACATCCTGTGGGTCATTACCGGGCAGACGCAATAATGTCACTTTACCTTTCATATAATCTGATCTTTGCTGATTAGGTTGGAGAAATTCATGTGGATCAACAACCTCACAGCGAGTCACAGGGAGGCCAGTTTTGATGTCAATTTAAGTGACCAAATACTATTCTTTCCCCAATAAAGTTATCTCTCATCTCATATCACACAGTGTATGCTGTATATTTTAACACAAAATGCTAATCACTGACTAATTTTTATTCCCTGAAAATCTTATTATTATCTTGGGAAATTGACATTCCAGACATTCCATTCATTTTTTTAATTTTGTTGTCTTTACACTGTAAAGACTGTACAATATTAAAGAGAAAATATGACCTGTGCATGTCATTAAGCATCATTACATCATTCCAACACCCCCAAAACATGTACAGCATAATTGGAATGCCATTCAAGGGCTTTCCTACTGCCTCATATCTGCATATATTAAAATAGTTAACAATGATATTTTTTTTAAAGTTCCTTGAGAAAGGTTAAGTGCATTAAAGAACTTAAATAATTTTAAAGAAATTAACTTTCTCTCTTAGCATTTCTCCATTTTATTCCCATTCTCTGCAAAAACTTCTGCATAGGAAGTATTAGGGGGTTTTTTGTTTCTATTTATATTGTGCAATATCTGTACTGTTATTGGAAAGTGTTGCAATATTACTTTAATATTGTGTAAGGCACTGGTGTGCTCTCTGTATCATGCAAAGCTCTTCACTTGAGGTGCATAATTTTAATCTATCCTTAATTTAACCATTGGTTAATTTTTACTGTGTAACAATTTTTTGCAAGAAAGAAAGAGAGAGAGAAAGACAGAGATAGAGGAAGTGACTCATAATACATAATGAGTCATAATACAGCAATATCATTTTCGCGTGATCAGCAACATTATTTGCATCAACAGCAACCTCAGTCGTTTGCACATTTACAATAAAGTTGTTTGTGTCATACAAATAACAATTTTTTAAAAATACCTTTTTTCAGTCCTTCAGACAGATTGAGATGAAGAAAACTGAATCATTAGATACAGGTTTTAATCTTGCAGTTTGTGAAACATCTAACATGTTAATAGCCAGCTACAGATTACAGAAAAATCTCAAGTGAGAAAACAAGTGCTCTTCTACAAAATTCTACCAAATAATGATGGAGATGATAGAATACTGGCCGCCATTAAAAAAAAAACTCAAACAGGGGATTATACTCTTCTTTTTCTTTCTTTGACTGGATGGATCCAAAATAGATCAGGATCACAGATTTAGTCCATAGATGCCCAGGTCCAGGTTGGAGTTCATCCTGTCCAGATTCATTCATAACGCCTTACTTTTTCCCAAGCACAACCTGTATTCTTTATTTAAAGTAACTCATTCTCCAAAAAATAGACTCAAATCTTTAAAATCTATAAAAGTGACATTTCCTATAAAATGTTTACCGTTACCAATAAAACTTCAGAGTCATTATAGATTTGGAAAGCTGGCTTGTGAAACACAGTGTAAAGATTTCCAATCAGTCAGCAAAACATTCCTGGTATAGCTGTAAGGTTGCTATTATCTATCAGTGAAGGCTGAGATTAGATTAGATTCTGCAAATCTCATGAAGCATTTTTAGCCAGTAGTGAAAAAAACTAAATTAAATTTTCTCTCTCGCTCACTGTCACCACCCAAAAGAGATGCTATAGAGGTTGGGTGCAGTGTGTATCAACGCCAGCAAATGACGTAGTCATTGGTGGTCTGATGTCTGAATATCAAGGCTGACAACTGGGATATGAAACATCACTTCTCTGGTGGAGAAGGAGCTGATGTTTGAGTGTGAGGTTTAAGATATGACCCATAGATACAGTGAGGTGCACCTCAACACATGGCACGGGCCAGGAACCAGTCTCAACCAGTCTGTAACAAAAACTGTTTTTATTTTTATTTTTTAAACTGAACTGAACTTTATTGAACTTACGATGGTGAACTGTTCTTGAACACGAAACTCTGATCTGAAACCAAACTCTGAAACTCTGAGTTGCTGATCACAGAGTTAATAAACTCATAGTTTATTTTTACACTCAGTTTGATGAACATGCTTCCTAGAATAGGGACCAGGAAATGTATCTCACTGAACGATGCTGAAGGATATCTCACTTCCTAAACGTGATGAGAGGTCATCACGTTTAGGAAGTGAGAAGTCAATAGGAAGAAGAAGCGCAACAGATATTAAGCAACAATTTCAGGAGAGGAAAACTGAACCCAACTTGAAAAGGTCAAGTCAAATTAAATACAGATATCATTCCCACCTGAGATTGGGATTCCAAGCCCCAAGTGCGATAGAAGGATCGTTGAGTGCATTAGAAACTGACCTTAAAGATAGGATCATGGCCAAGCTTGAAACCTGGATTCCCCCATAGCCGGTTACCAAGACTACGTGAAGTACCCTCAGAAGGTCAACTATATGATGTTAACGCAGCCCCACGGACGATGCCTACAGCCACCATTACCGAGAAATACCAAGGGCTCAGAGAAGAGCTCGAGAAAATGTGGAGCGTGAAGATAACAGTGGTCCCTGGGGTAATCGGAGCACGGTGCAGTGCAGGAACAACATCAGAGATCTCTGTCCAGAAGAGCGCAGTCCTAGGAACAGCTAAGATACTGCACAGGACCTTCAAGCTCCAGGCCTGAACTTGAAGGATAGACCGCCCGTAGGGGCGAGCGGGGAATTTTATATATATTTTACTGTTTTTATTTTTCTGCCATTTATTTCATGGTCCAGGCTTTAACAGGTTAACAGCTGTCATAAGTCCTTTAGTTATTAGTTCCTCTTCTTGGTAACAGAAACTCTGATTTGATATGATCCAGTCTGAGTTGATGAGGTCATTGAGGATGATGATACCATTCCTCATTTTCAGGTCAGACTCTAGCAGTGGGTTAAAGGTCAATTTTTTACTTTTGATATTAAACTAGCTTCTGTAGTAAAATAACATGGTAAAAAAAACCACATACTCCAGACTCAGCTGTTATATGTCTTTTATTTAGAGTGATATTGTATGTGTTCTTTGCACAGAATGGATCACTCATCTTCACACCTAAAACTAGAAAAAGGAAAGAACTAAAAAAGGACAAATGATGTTGAGTTTGTAAAAAGATTGTTGATCAAGTAAGACTACTCAGACTGCATTTTTTGCATTGTTAGACATATAATAGGTTGATAAAGTACAAATAATATGACAATTCACTGTGAACACAATAGAAATGAAGTACGCAACATATACATGAGCGAGGGGCACTAAACCAATGCACCTTTCTAAAATTAAAACAAAATTTTCTCTTTCCCTCAGAATTTCCCCACGTCAGCATACAGCCTCTCTACAAATACTTCTGCATATTTAAGCTGTTTTGTTTCTATTTATATTGTGCAATATCTGTACTCTTATTAGCAATTGTTGAGAAATGTTATTTTAACTTTGTGTAAAGCACAGCTGTTCTCTCTGTGTTGTGCAAACCAAGTGTTTGCAAATGAGGTGCAAGATTTTAACCTAAGAACGGTAAGGATATATATCACTGTGTGTGTGTGTGTGTGTGTGTGTGTGTGTGTGTGTGTGTGTGTGTGTGTGTGTGTGTGTGTGTGTGTGTGTGCGTGTGTGTGTGTGTGTGAGAGAGAGAGAGAGAGAGAGGGACAGAAAAATGAGATCAGTAAGATTTTCAAAAATTGAAATTTGAAGATATCTCTCCAGATGTTTCATCTGTGAAGCTGATTGTACAGGTAACGCTGGTGATATGGTTTTCAGCTTAAAGGTTAAAGGTCAAAGCTGAGTTGTTTATCTAAGTTACACCAGTCAGATTCTCTGATGTCAAAACAGAGATGGGTCCCATAAGATTTATGTCCATGTGACTCCAGAAACAGATCCCGAACACAGACCTGGAGCAATGCAGGTCAGTATGCTGTCCTGCATTGTGTCCTGCTGTCCCACTGTTAGTGTGGGAATACAGTGCTTGTCACTAAGTCCATGCTTACAGGGGGTCATCTGATTGTTGGGATTTCCTCTCTATTATAAGATCTTTACTTTACAACATAAAACACCTTGAGGTGACTATTGGGATTTTGCGCCATATAAAGTGAGAGTCAACTGCACTGTACAGGATGATTTACTGGTGATGCTCTGCTGTGTGGAGAGCTGACTTTTTTCTCTAGAGAAAAAACAAAATAAGTGAGGTGGATCTGGAGATTCCTCTATATTTCTCTATATTGAGCCAGATAAACTAGGACAGAATGGTGGAGGTCTGTAAGTACCTGGCAGAAGAAGCTGTTGCCAATAAGAGTAAGTGGATGCTCATTAAAATGGCAGAAGAGAAACTAGAAGAGGCAGAAAAAGCAATCAAGCTAATCCAAGAACTGTTATCTTTTATGAATGGCAACTCAGAGAGACAACCTCAGCAGAAGGAGCTGCTACCTAAACTAAATAGCTAAGCTCAATAGAAAGCAGGATCTAAAAAGCCATTGAGGAACATTACAGTGCAGACCTAGTCCTGAAAACTCTTTTTATCTTAAGAAACAGAAATTTCAGTAAAATGAATTCATTACAATTTATACATTAATTTCAATTTTATTGTATTTCAATCACTTCAACGGTCTTTCCATTGTCAAATGAAGAGCCTACAATATCAGACAGAAAATATAACATATACACACCATTTGTCTTCACATCACTTCAACAGCATTCAGCACTTACTGGCTCATTGTATTGCCATTAATTCATTGCTTTCCTACTGGTTCAAATGTGCATATATTAGTAAACAGTAATATACGGTAAATAAAGAAGGAAGTTCCTTAGAAAGATCAAATGCATTAATGAGCTTAAAGAAGAAAAGAAAAAAAACTTTGCCTCTTTTGGCATGACGTCATTTCATCTGCATAGAGCTTGTCTGCGAACACTTCTGCATATTTAAGCTTTTTTTGTTCCTATTTTGTTGTGCAGTATCTCTACTGTTAATAGCAAGCTTAACACTCTAACTTTATTTGTGCACTTTATATACCAGAACCATATGGTTCTTAGGTGTAGAAATGTTATTTTATACACACACATACTTCGGTAAATGAATGTTTGCATAGTTCCTGCTGTTGTATGTAAAGGCGTGATGTTCATAACGTGTGATGAGAGATTCTTTATCTCAATCAACTCCACAATAAAACATTCCTCAAATTTCATCAGTAACATCATTCACAGTGGCGTACACTCTCTCCTTTCCCATTTTTAACTCCTTTTCTGGTTCACGGTATTTCATCTCCATCTCCACTACCATCTCGTCCTCTTTGGCCTCCAGCATTTCACCTTCCTCTTCAGCATCATCTTCCCGTTCCTCGACTGCTTTCTTAATTTCAGCATATACTGTCTTTGTGCTCTCTTGCCTCCTTGCTGCCTCTCTGGCACCATTTCTTTTCAACAAGGAAAAATTAATGTCAGCATACTCCACTTCTTTTGGCCCGCTGTTTGAGTTAAGAGTCAGATTGTCCTGTAATTCTTGACCATCATAGACCTGTTAGGTACAAAGTAAAGAGTCAGTCACTTGCGTCTGTCTGGTATTTTTACATTTTGCTATGCATACAGAACAAAATTCTTCTTTTACTTTTTCTTTCTTTATCAGTTTGGTGTAAGAATTGAACCTTTAGTTACTGACAGTTACTGGTTGTAATCTTTCACAATGTACTTTGCATTTTATGTTTGCTTGTTTTGTTCTTTTTGTGTCTTTTTGGTATTGTTGATTAAACAGAGCTTTAATGTCTATATATGCCTGCGGTGTGTTTAAAAGGGAATGATTCTTTAGCAGAGTTATTCCTTCTCAGACTCCAGAACAGTCCCTCCAAAGAGCAGATCGTTTTGTGCCAGTTAATTATATTTGCATTTTGTGTCGTGGTGAATTCCCAGCTTCCAATGGAATTGGTAAACAAACAAAACTATATCATCATACCTAAAACACAGCAACATTCTCCAATAGTATATATTGAAAATGACTAAAGTATAAAAAAAATTCAAACATCAAGTAAGATACATGGACTTATGCTCATACTTTTATTCTCCTACTAAAACAACTGTTTTCAGTAGATTTTGTCTTTTAGCGAGATTATCCAAAACCTCCCTCTCTGAACTGAATTAAACGCAACAAAAAATGAAGGCTGATCTTATAAATGGAACCAAATAATTGTGGCATGAATCTGACCCAATTCATATACTGTAACATTGTAGAACCTTGGATCAGGATGTGAAAAAAATATATATTAACAGGTGTTAGTGTCACACAGTGGAAATTTGTATTTGTCTTTTATAATTGATTTTTATTGTTTATTTGTGTGTGGTTTTTATTTGCATGATTTCATTCTGATTTGTCTGTTTTTAAAAGCAATGCCACGAGGGAAGCCGCAGTGGAATCGAGTGACAGACTCAAGTGCAGAGTGCGAGCTGAGCTGTGGTGTGACTAGCTTAGTGGAGGGGCAAGATGAGGATAGGAGGGATCTCCTCATCCACCTGGGACGTGGTCCCCACTGTGGAAGGGCAATTTCTCTCCTGGTTGTAAGCACATAAGGAACATTAGTCCTGGGTTGTGGGACAGTTGCATCGCGGAACTGGGTGATATTTTAGTGTACAAAGAATATTTGTTTTGTTAAAACTTTGTTCATCTATTCCTGTTGAATTTTAGTGTCTACATTAGCAGACAGGTCTTCCAGCAGAAACTGCATGAACGTTTCTGCATGAAGGAGAGTTTTAATAAACTCTCGATTATTCTCAGCAACATAACAGGAAGTGTCTTTACAAAATAAAATCTTGACTGATGACAAATGAGAGCATACATATTAACTAACTAAAAAGCAAGTATATTAAAAAAAAAAAAGCCAAATGAACATAAATACCAGTTTATCATCTTGATGTGTCCTCATCTCCAAACTTCTGGAAGTCTTTTGTTTGTTTCTGGAGAAAAGAGTAATTTTATAGTAAAAAAGTAATTACCTATCTATCCATCCATCCATCCATCCTAATAATAGTTATAAAAGTAAATGCTGTACCTGTAGCAATGTTTGGCCAAACAGCAAAGGACTGCTGAAAAAAGTACCCCAGTCAAAAAGGCAATAGTGACTTTCAGGTATGCCAGCCTGACACCAGATGATTGCTCTATAACCAAAGGAAACGACATAAAAAAAGCTTAATACATTTTCTTTATATTACATAGAGTAAATGGAAAAAACTAACTAATCAATGTCTGATTACAAAGATATTGATATTATTTGATATAGAAAGTGGTAGTGGTGATAATTTGAAAAAGCACATACCATGTTTTTCAGACAAGTTTTGATGGATAAGGAGGATTTCTCTTTCTTCTCCATTTCCATTGTTACTCACACATTCAACAGTGCTGTTGCCATGGCTTTTTACAGTTAGACTGATAGTGCTGTTGACTGTGTGGTTTGACACAGTAGTAATGACAGAGTACTCAGTGTGGTTCTTCAGTAGCGGCCAATTGATAGTAGGTAAAGGAAACCCTTCACTGATACACACACAGGTCAAAACCTCTGACTGAAGCACACATCCAGAGCCCTTCTGTATCTTTGAAAACCCTGTAAACACATGATCATAATCATAAAACAAGGGAAAGTTAACCCAAAATATAAACTTCAGATTCAAGGTTAAACTACTCACAAGACACAGTGACATTGAGATAAGATGTAAGAGTCGTGTATAAATATTCTGCTGTACAGATATACTGTCCAGAATGTTATAAACATGTTATAAACAGAATTATAAACAACAAGTGTAGCAGATCCAGTGTCACTGAGCAATTCACTGTAGGTTCCACTATGAATGTCTGTGTTGGAACTACGTTTTTTTTCACACAATAAGACCTGGGGGGAAACGTTCAAACGTGCAGGTCAGACTCAGAACATCTCCCTCCTTCACAGTTGTATTTCCAATGATGTGAAGGTTCCTTGTATCTAAAAACCACATTTAAGTGGTTCATTCAAAGAACACTGTCATACAAACATTATACTATGGAAATGTGTAATGATACCCTGTACAGCTGTGTAGACATGAACATGTAAGAAAAGTAGTGTGTTGATGCTAGAACAATAATAAGAAGCACAAAATAATCCGGGGGTTTCTCTGTGAATTTTGCATTCCCGTTGTAACAGTCACAATTGTGTGGTGTTTCTTTAAGGCAACCTAAGTCAGGGGTTTATGATGTCATTAGTATGAGCCACTGCCCTATCTGTGAACTGTCACTACCCGATCCGTACCGGAAACCCGATCAGTACCATGCATGTGCGAAAGGTGTCTATTTCCGCTCGAAGCAGTTTACAATAGTTACAGGTCAGAGTATCTGTTAAGATGTTAACAATAATACGTATCTCTTAAAATGTTAGAATAGAATAGAATAGAATAATCCTTTAATTGTCCCACAAGGGAAAATGTCGGCAATAATGAAACATTTCAATATAATGTAGACAAAAACAAAAAATCAAAAGATAGTTACGGATCAGGGCTCCCCGATCCGTACCGTGCATGTGCAGATGTTCTCTTCTTCTTCTGTTTCGTTTAATGGCAGTTTACGCCCCAATGTACGAGGATACTGTCACTTGCTGACCGAGCAAATGAGCCCTATTGTAAACTGAACTTGCATCATTACAAATCATGTTCATGTATGCGTGTTACATTTGATTTAGTGATAGTCGAATGTGTTTCTGCTTGTCTGTGTGGAGAGGATTGTTGGAATAGTGATGATGATGTCCCCTATCACTGTCATTTGTCAGTAAACACTTAATCTGGCTGATGAATCTTCACATGACACATAACTAAGTCTGTATTATTAAGTCTGTAATTAGGCACCATTCTTCTTATTTTATGGCGCTGTTGTTCCGTTGAGGAGAAATGCATGAATTTGTTTGTATATGGAGGTATCCATTGTTTAAATATCCCGGGCAGTCGAAAAAGAGGCAGAGCTGTTGAGAAATGCTAGGAGCTAACTGGGCGCTAACCGTGTCATTCAAATATATTAAATGTCGCAATGTTGGCAAAGAGAGGAAGTGACGTAAGATTTGCGCATGTGTGGTACTGACCGGGTTTCTGGTACAGATCGGGTAGTGACATGAACAACATGTTTGCACGCGAGTGCATGGAAAGAGACAGACTTTATATATTTGACCTCTTCAGGAACTTTTGCAATGTTACGGGTTGTATGAACACTGTGTGTCATGTTTCGTAGGCAACAGCCGTTCAACCGGGCCTTGTATGGTTGATGAAGAAAAGGTGCATTAAAGGATATGCTGTGGAATTCCCAGTTTCAGTGTGATTGCGTATTTTTCCTACTATCCTGCTAAGGTTTCTACCGCCTCCTCTCAACCAATGAACACAATTCAACGTTACACTGTGGCAGGGCAGGTGCTTGCTCAGATTTGAGGTTTAATTTTTCACTGTAGAAAGTTTTTTTCCCACGCTGAGTGTACAGTGGACACTAATGTTTCTGTCACTTTTTACGGAATTAAACAAAGTAATCTCAGTACTTCCGAGCTTTAAATGCTGCATGGTCGTACTCTCTCCCACCCTCCATATAATCCATTGTTCATCTACACACGTCTGTTGCTGCTATGGACGTTGCACGCTCGCACATCATTGTCATGAGATACAGTAAACCAATTCAGCTTTTTTTGGAATATTAATCCCTTACTTTACTCGTTACTTGAAAAAATAATAGCTTTACAGTAATGTGTTACTTTTAACGTGTTACTGCCCATCTTTGTTTGTAACACTATATACCTACTGTCAAGTGCCACAAATACCAACAGCTTTTAAAATGTTTATTGTAGAATGTGATCAGTAAATTCAAATGGTTCTTGAATGCACATTTGTAATTTTTTGTTTGTCAGGAATGTTCATTTTATTGTATATTTTACATTGTCTGCATTTTATTCAATATGTATTTTTTTGTTTGCTTTTTAGTGCTAGCAGTCAAGGCCAACAATCTAAAAATGTCTACAAATTTGACTGCACAATGCACAATGTTGACAATGCACGGTTGTCCGATGGAGGAAACTGTGTCAAGAATACTTTTTCTGCGCGATGTTGCACGATGTTGTGTACTTACATATCACGGTTACATTGGTGTCTTTCTTCAGGACACTGTCCATGTATTTTGCTGTACAGATGTACTGTCCAGAATGTTCTGCTGTTGCATTTGGGATGACTAGTGTAGCAGATCCAGTGTCGTTATGATGGTTTGCCTTGGAACCTAATTTAGACCACATAATAAGAGATGGAGGGAAACTTTCAACACTGCAGGTCAGATTCAGGACATCTCCCTCCTTGATAGTTGTGTTTCCAATGATTTGAGGTATCCTTTTATCTGTTGAAGAAATGGCAATATTTTGTTTAAGATAAGAAATTAGAAAATAACTCAAAGAATGATTAAATATAAGCAAACTTTGTTTTAAAAGAAATACAGACGTAACCTTTACTGTGCATATAAACCTCAGATAATAAGGTTAACGTACTTACAAGACACAGACACATTCAGATATAATGTAAGAGTCATGTTCAAATATTTTGCTATACAGACGACCTGTACAGAATAATCTTTTGTCACATTATAAACAACCGGGAGCAGCATTAGCATTAGCACAAGTTTAAAAACACTGCAATCAACCCACCCATTGTCGCACTGAAACTCCACAGCTATCCTCATCCTAAGTTGTTGTGCAAATTCATCCTACATAAGTATGCAGTAGGTGTGCATGGCCGCTTTAAGAATATTTGAGTCCATTGAAACCAGATTTTGCACATCCAGCATGTAAAAGCCTTTATTCTGGTGATTTTCACACACGTATTGTGGTCTAAAACTCTGGTCTTTCACAGTAAACCGGGAGACCACTGTGTGAGGCAAGCTACTACTGACTAACCTTTCACTACAATCAGCAAGTAAATAAGCTTAGCACTGTACTAGATGACCTTCCTCTTTCCCAACATGTTAGATGCAGAGAAAACAGTATGAAAAGTCATTAATAACTCCTTTAGTACATTAAAAATGAAAGCTGTGACGATGATGGTGAGGGGACGGCAGCTGTGCCGACTTCCAGTAACATAAAACAGGCAAGCTGATCAGTTGCAGGCTTAGCCAACACTTTCTGATCAGCATCTATGAAAATGTCTGAATGTTATGTTTAAACGGCTTTTTTGCCAACATTCGACCTTCATTTTTCATTCCTAATTTTAATCCTACCTGTAGATATTAACGCTAATCAAGCTTTTTATTCAGCTCACTTTTTTGTAATGGATATATTTTTGTATACTTACAAAAACCAGATGTAGGCTTGTGTTTCTGCTAGAAATATATTCCGTCCAAAAGCATAAAGCTGTGTACTCACATATCACTGTGACGTTGACTTTGTCCTTCAGGGTATTGTTCATATATTTAGCTGTGCAGACGTATTGTCCAGCATCTCCTGCTGTTACATTGATGATAACAAGATTGGCTGATCCAGTGTCAATGTGAAGCGTTTCATTGTAACCAAGTTTAGACCAAATAATCAGAGATGGAGGGAAACTGTGAACATTGCAGGTCAGATTCAGAGCCTCACCGTCCCTGACAGTTGTAACACCAGTGATGTTAACCTCCTTCACATCTATGAAACAAATACACATAAATCCCAGTCATGTAGTTTCCATAACTCCAAAATTCTTGCAAGTGAAAAGATTATCCTGTAAAATAAAATAGATTTTAGGGGGGAAAGTCAACTTAAGGTTGTAAAAGTACTCACAGTTTACATTCAAACCTGAAGTCTTTTGTGCAGTCGCGTCACCTGTGAAGCGGATTTTACAGGTGACATTGGTGTTGTGGTGTTCAGCTGAAGGGTTAAAGGTCAAAGTTGACACATGTCTTTGTGTGAAAGGAGTCAGACCCTCAGTCTTAAACACAGTGCTGTTTCCTGTAATGTAAGATTCAGTCCCTCCTTCTCCTCTCCATGTCCAGGTGATTTGAGGAACAGATCCAGAGCAGAGACCAGGAGCAGTGCAGGTCAGTGTGGCCTGCTGTCCCTCTGTCAGTGTGGGAATCATTACTGTAGGCTTCTGTTCAATACCTAATGGAAATACTGGGCATTAATGAAATCACATAAACTGTCTGAAGTTTAACTACTTGGATTTGGGCTCAGATAATAAAATATTTGGTAAAATGGTTAATGGCAAACACAGGTTTTACCAGGAACTGCTGCAGTTCCTACTAGCTACCAGCTAGAGGTTAACAATTTCCTAAAATGAATGAATACTTCATTAAGACCAAAAAAAATACAAAATATGTTGTTGTACATGACTTAATATCGTGTTTCTACATGATTGTTCTTGGAATAACTTTTCATACCTTTAATAGAAACAGTTACTTTTTGACTGAATGTGAATCCACCTTGTTGTCCATTCAGTTCACCATTAACTCTGAGCTGATAAAATCCAGAATCAGACTCTTTCAGATCATTAATGATGATGCTGCAGTTTTTCTGACTCACATCAGGTTCCAAACGTGAGACTCGTCCTTTAAACCCAGACTGAACTTTTTCATTGTTCTTGTTGCTGTGAAATGTTATGTCAGCATCACTACATTTTTTAGACGCTTCGCATTTGTACCAAATTGTATGTTTGGGTGTAAAGTTAGCAGCAGTAGTGAAAGAACACGGGATCACAACACAGAGTCCAGCCTCTGCTGTTAGTTCTCGCTCACTCAGAGTCACACAGTTTCCTTTGCCTCTACAGTGTTGTCGTCTCCAGACTGAGGCACCTGTTAATGCAAAGGGAAAGATGAAAGGTTTCACATTTCTTATCTTATTATATGTGCAGTTAACAAAAGATTTATTTATGACATACAAGTCAACAGATAGCAATGGCACTGTTAAATTATGTGTGAGTGTGAATAAATGCTTTTTATCTAGATTCATGTCATGAAAATAGTTTCACACACAGATATATACAAAAATCATATTGGCAGAAATACAGGTTTACAAATTAGCAGACACAAACCTTTGTCAGCACTGCTGCCTCTTACAGAGAAAAACAGAGTTGACCAGATGAGAACAAACATCCTGGATATTCGATGCGCAACACGTTCAGTCTCTCCTTCCACAGAATAACTAATCAAGATGATAAAGCAAATTAAAGAAGTATAAAGGAATTAAAACAAAATTTAAAACACAAGAAAAGTCTTCTTCTCACAACTCAGTAAATGATGTCACATGCTTAGTTATGTAGTAATTGACCATAAAGATCTTTATGGTAAAAATCTTTGTGATATCTATTTCTGAAACATTAACCTCCTAAGACCTGAACTCTTCCACGGCATGCATTTTTAATTTCTCTTTGATATTTGGGATATATTTGCCCGATGAATGTAAAAACAAAGAATTACTAGATTTTTTTAACCTTATTTTTGTTTTTAAGAAAAATAAGATCCACATATGAGGCTATTCGTTTAAAATGTTGATAGAACAGTAGCAGTATAATGTCATCGTAAGTGGATATCAGGCCCTTGTAGAGCAAAATTTTGTATTTTGGTCTAAATAACCCAAAATGTGATGTCCACATATGTGGACACCAGGTCCTAGGAGGTTAATTAATGAAAAAAAAAAGATCCCTACAGAGTAAAAATACCCCTCATATCATAAATATATGTATATTGTCAACCATATTTAATGAATGCATAAGATCTCTTAATTTTGCCAGCACTGCTATAAATATGAAAACCTTTACATTCAGATTTACATTTTTAAAAAGATATTTTGAAATATATTAAACAGTTTACGTGTTTCGTCTTGTTCTTCGTCAGTCTTCTCTCCACACTGATATCTGCTGCCTTTTTGGAGCTGAAGTTTCTCTTCCTCTCTTTTCTGTTTCTTCCTTTTTCCTGCAACAACATTTCAGAAAGTTTGTCACCACCCCCATAAGCACTACAACAGATACAATTATTATCTTATATCACACAATGTATGTTTTATATTTTTATCACAAAATGTCAGTCAGTGGGTATTTCTATTCCTCAAAAATCTTGCCATCCTAAGAAAATGAGACCCCCGTAGTGGTACGAAATAAAGTTTCTTACACTCCGCTCTGTTTTATTTATATAGTGCTCTTTACACAGCAAGTTAACCCTTTACAGCCGATCGGAGCGGGCACGCTCTGTTTTGCGTAACTATTTTTAAATCCCGGTAGCTCTGCAACTATGGAACGCCAGGACTGCCATAATGAATTAATTAAATACACCATTAAATAATTAATTAAATGTGGCAATAATTAATTAAAATTGGAATTAATTAATTAAATAAATAGTTATGACACATGTAATTAATTAATTATTGACACATTTAATTAATTATTTATGTATTTCACATTTTAATTAATTATTGACACATTTAATTAATTATTTATGTATTTCACATTTTAATTAATTATTGACACATTTCATTAATTATTGACACATTTAATTAATTATTTAATGATATATTTATTTATTTCATTTTGGCAGTCCTGACGCCTGGCTCTCATCATGAAATAATTTTATCTGTCAGCCTCACCCATCAAACTCAGGGGGCGGGGTTAACGCTGATCGAGTCAAAACCATTGCTTTGGCCTGGTGGCCATTGTTTCTAGCACACAACAACCGGCATGTGGAAGCTAACAGAACTGAGCTTTGAAAAACCCTGTTTGTGTGTTACCAAATACCGTTTTAATATTTTTTTAGCCGAGAATGTAGTGGTTTAATCTTCATGTGTCTGGTCGGTTTGTCAAGATACAGCCTCTTTGCAAAAGTGTTTCGATGATTTCGGAGATGTCTGCCCAGTCTCACGGCAAAGCGTGGGATAGACCCGCTCGCCTCGCAAGCAATCCCACCGACAAAGCGCAGGCCCCGGTACACAGCTGTAGTAACCCCCGCTGACTTCTTTTACTGAGGTTATATTTATCGATGTTTTATTTCCTGATGTTCTTATGTGTCCTACGTGTTTCAGTCGCCAATTCTGAATTATAACTAACATTAAAAACATGTTTAAGGAGGAGAGAGAGCAAATAAATCTGTTTAACATCTGATCTTTGGGTTTTTGTTCAGTAATCAGCGTGACCTGTGTATAAACACATAAAAGAGATAACGTTGGTGTTTCCGTCATGTAGTAACTGCTGGCTTTAACTGTACAAAGGTTGTTCGACACTATGAAACACATACAGACTTCACGATGTTCGGCTAATATTTTTATTGTGAATATTAATCATGCTGACCTCGCTCTGTACACCACGCAGCGAGGTCAGCATATCCACGATATCCTCAGCTCCATGAGTTAACACAAAGTTTCCCAGCTGACTATCTAACTGCCAACTATTCCAGAGACGTGAAAATATACAGCATAAAGAAAAGTGTAAGAGACTCAGCAGCAGATTAGAATAACAGTTATACATTTAATAAATCACCAAATGAATCCAAGAAACGAGCAAACCTGTTCCGACAATTTGAATTTGTATTCCCTCAGCTGCAGACTCGCTGCTGTTTAAATGTTTGAAAAGGAAGATTAGATATAAAAAACGTCAAACATAGACTCAGTCTGCCTTCACATTTGATATGAGGCCAGCACGTATAGTGGCCTCAGCAGGCTATTACTGAAATACACGTGCTATATCATAAACTATGATATAAATAGGGAGGTCCTATTAACATGTTTAGTTTTAAAGGACACCTTCCTGCCTTTAGTCTCATTCATGAGCAGTATTAGTTTTCTTCTAACATCCAGAAGTCTGCACAATGTGTTTCATAGTTTGTAACAAGCCTTTGACAGGTAAACATAACATGACCGAAAAAGCAAAAAAAAAAGCAAAAAAAAAAAAGAGAGAGAGTGTTGACATAAGAAGAGAAAATTCTCTCAATTATGGAGACAGGCAAATGGTTCATTTATGTTTGATGTGTGTTTATTCCTCCCTAAATATCGTCGGTGAAGTTTGCCATGCATGTCAGATTTTCCTGCGCATTTTTATACCTCTGCCAACAGAGAGAGAAAAAAAATCACATTCTAACAGACAGCTGGTGCTTAGAATACAGTTGAATAACTATTAAAAAACAGATGATATTTAGATGATAGTTCAGTCTAACACATGTGCCAGTGAACCATTAAACGTCTGTGAAACTATGCAGTTATGAAACGTAACTTTAACCTCAGCCAAACCGATTTGCTCAGTTGTAAATAAAACAGCGAAGTAAACGTGACCCGACAGACAGAACCTGAGTGAATGAAGTCCAGCGTTTAACCACTGAGAGCTAAAACTCAGCTGAGGTTTGAAAGCTGTGTGCCGGTGATTGGACATCAGCCGCTGATAAAGCTGGCTCGCCTATAAAGTGCTCTGTAAGGAAACAAGCTCCAGCAGCTCTGCGCTCGGGGAAAACACTATATTTACTTATCTTGTGCAGAAAAATGCGCTGACATTGCGTTATATCGAGCACCGGCTGCCCAGTTAAACTGTGACTATCACCAGGTAACTAGGCGTGTTTCTTGAATTAGCAGCAGGTGTTAAACAGCTGACAGATGAGGAGGAGGATGCATGCAGGTAAACTGAGGGTCTGTTGAGCTGATCGCTGGTTTCGTGAGAAAAATGTCAGCTCGTTCTTTATGTTACAGAAGCACAGAGACACAAGACCAGGCGGAAAGAGACGATCGTTCGGTGAAAATGAGAATCTGCGAATGCAACATGTGGAACACGGAGAGTGGAATATGTAAACAAACCGGTTAACGTAACCCCCTCGGTGCACTCTGCATGCTAACTGTTAGCAGAGCTAGTGAAATCTCTGAAAACATCTGAGCACTTTTGCAAACATGTTCTATGTTGACAACCTGACCAGACATACGTCGCGACATTCGCGGCTAAAACACTGTTAAAAGTGTAGCTGGTGACAGAAAAACGGGGTATTTTAAAACTACACCACCACCATTGCTGCTTGTGATTTGATCTGCATTCTGGGATAACTGGCTGCCCCAAGTCTACACAAGCAATCGATTTTCTAGGATCGACCTGTTTTGACTTACTTTGCACGGCAACCAATCAAATGTTAGAGAAGCTGCATGGGCAGCGTTAACCCCGCCCCCTGAGTTTGATGGGTGAGGCTGACAGATAAAATTATTTCATGACGAGAGCCAGGCGCCAGGACTGCCAAAATGAAATAAATAAATATATCATTAAATAATTAATTAAATGTGTCAATAATTAATGAAATGTGTCAATAATTAATTAAAATGTGAAATACATAAATAATTAATTAAATGTGTCAATAATTAATTAATTACATGTGTCAATAATTAATTAAAATGTGAAATACATAAATAATTAATTACATGTGTCAATAATTAATTAATTACATGTGTCATAACTATTTATTTAATTAATTAATTCCAATTTTAATTAATTATTGCCACATTTAATTAATTATTTAATGGTGTATTTAATTAATAATAATAATAATAATAATAATGGATACTTTATTGATCCCCATGGGGAAATTACTTGTTTTTCTCTGCATTTGACCCATTCACTCAGTGAAGCAGTGGGCAGCCCACTAAGCAGGCGCCCGGGGAGCAGTGTGTAGGGACGGTACCTTGCTCAGGGGTACCTCAGGGTAGCCGTTAAGTGGATTCGAACCGCCGACCTTCCGATCATGGGGCGACCACTTTACCTACTGAGCTATCCCTACCCCCATTATGGCATAATTCATTATGGCAGTCCTGGCGTTCCATATGCAACCAAGTAAGCTAGCGCAATAATTTTTTTTGCATATGAAACTGGAGGAGTTGTACTTACATCTTATGCCATCAGCTTGTCCTAGGTCACAGTTTCCTTCCACATATAGCTTTGCAAAAACTGCATAAAAATCACTTGCAGCAACAAAAACATGATATTCCAGAAACACGCTTCGCCGATCCATCAGCTGTTTGTAACACTTCCTACGTCCATCAGCGCGAACTATCACATGACCGCATGACCTGCCCGAAACCGGAAGTGACGTCATTTTGCGGAAATGTAGTTTTTTACGATCGGGGCCTTATGAGCTTGTGTTTTACTTGTTATGTGTTTTAAAAAGTTATGTTTGACTTTATGACTTTCTGTGTCGTTTCTGGGATGCTTAAGACTCATATTGCACTGCTGGAAATAGTTTATTTTGATGCATATGCTGTTATTTTGCAAATTTGCACTATAATATTTATTTTCGTTTTTCCTGCAGTATATAAAAATTGGTGTATTTCAAAAATAAAACTATGAAGACACTCAAAATAAATTTCCTGTGGTGGGAAACTAGTTTGTGTAACTTTTTTGTATTTACAGTTTTGAGGGATAAGCCTCTTAAATTTCTCTAACTAGAAATATATGTTAAAAAAACAAAAACGATTTTCAATTTTTTTGTAGTTTATTGCACTTTTTTGCAATTTATGTAATTACTATGCACCTAATGCAGACATATTATTAAAGTTTGGGCTATAATGGTTGTATTGATGTATAGCAACTTGAAATGCTCCCAAAAATGGCTCCACAGCATGTAAAAATATAATATAAGCTCTGGCGAACTTGGTTCTATGGTAGGTCTTAAAGGGTTAAAGACCAGAATATTAGAGTGAAAACCTGACTTGTCATTTAGGCTGTTTTTACATTACTCCAACATTACTGATACTTTACTCGACAAAGATTACATTAAGTTTAATTTCATTTAAATTAAATGCATTAAAGAGCTTACAGAACTCGAAAGACAAGCCGTCTCAGCATTTCAACAGTTTGTCTGATAACACTTCTGTTTTTTTCAAGGTTTGTTCCATTGCTGTGGACTCTTATTTTAACACTGAATAAGACACGGTTGAGTTCTCTGTATTTATGAAAACAGAGAACATGCAAGATTTTAATCTATGAATCATTCAGCAGTTTGTTAATGGTGACTCTACAAAGCTGGATCCACAGATTGCCAACATTATGTGGATTAAAAATAACGCAGTCTTTTTTTTTTTTGCATTTGAAAATAGCTTTTTGGTGTCATGCAGGTCAACAAACTGCTTTTCTTCTGAATTTGAATCTTGCATTAAAGCGTAAGCTCAACTTCGCAGAGTGGTCTGAGCATCTAAATATATAATTCTGTGAAAACTTGAGTACAGACAAGATGAAAGAGCCTAATGGAGCTCAAGTACTGATAGCTGAGGCAGTATTATTGGCCTTAACCTGCTGAGTCATACTTGATAGAAACAAGTGATATCATTTAAAGAGACGAGATCCAACTGTTTACGTCCCAGAAAGAACAGAAATGGCAGAAAAAACATCATCTGTAATCCAGCTTTGCATGTAAAATCCCATCACGTCTTACAGCTTTCATTATAGAGGCAAGTTTAAAAAGATACTGGGCCTGTTTTGGGTTAACGTGTAGCCTTAGTTTCAAAGAATAATATCAAATAATATCTGTTTAAATCATCAAGTAATTAAGCAAAGTCTGGGGTGACTAAATAGGTCCTAGCTTCTTTTTATAATAGTTTCCATAAAGTTTGATAGACAGAACAGTCTAATACACTGGGAATAAGAAAACTGAATTGTTGGATATGGGAGGTCTTAATCTTGCAGTCTGTGAAATATTAAACATACAGTTCATAGCCAGAAATCGTTAAAATATCAAGTAAGAAAACTAGTGCTCTGAAGTTGGTGATAAGTGTGATAACCTGTGGATATGACGCACAAGCCGTGCTGAACAGTGTCTACACTGAGACCATCTGGAAAGCATTTTCATCATTAATCGATAAGCAGATATTTGTAGTCATTTTTAGTCCTTTGTTGGAAAAGTATCAGGAAATTCTGCCAAATGCCTGACTTGGTGAGATCATTGATGATGATGCTGTAGCAGTCAGACTCTGATTCCATTATCGATGTCACGTAGCGATTCTCATTAACTCAGCAGTTTATGAAAAATAAAGACTGCTCGTACTGCACTGACTGCATTATTAAACATATATCAGCTTGGTAAAGTATGAACAATGACATTTCATGTTAGATGCAATACAGATGTTGCATGTAAAGTGTACTTAAGTATTAATTTTATTATTACAAAGTCTGTATTGACAGTTGAGTACATACATTTTACATGTAATCTTATATTCATGCATCCATGTACGAAAAGATACAACTTCTGTTACAGAAGTGCATAAATTGTTGCAAATTAAGAAACATATGTCTCTATTCCAGTACATGGACGTTTGTCTTTTGTGATGATGTCTATAAATATTTATACACATATATACATATGTGGCATCACTGTACACACAGCATCTGACAACTTCCCATTCTCACTTAAATGTACTAAAATACGACTCTGAAAGACTGCAGAGTTTCTCTCTCGGTCAGTTAAAATTAGCTCACATGTTCACTGCTGAAACTGCTAACATGACAGAAAGCAAAAATGTGCTGTAGTTGTAACTGAGTGGTTTTCTCCATTACAGCCACTGTGTTTGGTCAAGTTGTTTTATGATGAAAATGTTTTGACTTATTACCTAAAATCGATTAAAGCAGCATAGTGATGTATACTGTAGCAGACAGAATTTATAATAAAGATTAGTGTAAATTGAACAGGAACAGAGGGCCTCAGTGTAGAGCTCCACCACACAGTTAAGCTATTTTGGGCCTCTGACCATCCTGGATACTCATAGGTAAGGTGGCTTTTATTTCAGAAACACATATATTTTCAAACTGAGTGTTATGGTGGATTATGCTGCTCCCCACTACTCCTGGAGTGGTTTGAATGTTGTTACACTGTGATGCTGTCTAATTACACACAAAGGTTGATGTCAGTGTTGTCCTGAACACTTTCCCTCCTGCACATTCATCATATATGCTGTATACATACAGATGTAAGTAGAATATTCAAATATCTCTGTAGGTCCAGAGAATGCATATCTCGACATATCTCAGCATTAATATTATCATAAACACCACAATTGTAATTATAAGCCAAAAACTGTAGATGATACTAAATAATACAGTCTAACCTGAGAAGAGATACTAGCTGAACCGTCATAGTTTTATCATTAGAAAGTCAGACACTGCCCTCTGCTGGATTCAACAGATGACACATAAGCCACTCTAACGCCTGTTTCAGCATAAATTGCCCTAATAACAAAGAAATGTGGAACCAGCAGGTCTCTGTAATTTTACCTCAAGCCAGGTCTGTGTGTATAACTTGGAATATGATTTATTGTGTTCATTGCACATTTTTATACAAATACTCAACCATCCACACCAAAAACATGGTGTGGTGTAACATTAATTATGACGAGTGATACACGATTATGTCCTTCACATCTAGGAAAAACCCCATAAACTCAACAATCGCGCTTGCAGAGCTTCCCTAATTTATCGTTTGTTTTTGTTTTTTTACTGAGACAGAAAAAAAATATAAAATAGTAAAATGTTCAAAATTCAGAATCAAAGATTCCTCTACAGTTGTTTCACACATGAATCTGTGAATTTTACAACTAATGTTGGTGATGTGGATTTTCAGTTGAAAGGTTAAAGGTCAAAGGTGAGCTGTGTGTCTGTGTTACAGCAGTCTGATTCTCTGACTTCAAAACAGTAATGCTTCCTATTTTTTGTAGGATACGGGCTATTTCAGAAACAGATCCAGAACACAGACCTGGAGCAGTTCAGGTCTTTGTGGTTTAGCTCACTGGTTTAGCAGACACTCATATGTGTTATGGCTGGAATGCAATGTCCCGGGTTCAAGCAGTCCTGTTTGTCCTTGCTTTGTGTCCTCCCCTGTTTACTCTTTACTGCTAGGCTGTCAACAAAGGCAGAAAGCCCAAAATTAGATTAAAAGCAGTTTTTACTTCAGCATATATTTTCTTTCAGCAAGGAGGTTGGGCTTTTTTGTAGTGTCTACATGTCATGCTGTCTGTAAATATAAAAGCTGGAAAAGTTTTGAATGCTTTCTGATAAAACTTTGTAGGGGTGTAGAGTGAAGTCATGCTAATAAGCCATTAAAATGTACATCCACCAAGTTCTTGAAGGTCAATTTTATTGAAAATGGTTGAACATGGACCAAAAGGCTCATAGGTTAGAGACTATTATTCTTACAGGTGTGGTGTGTATTGTCAACATATAGAAATGACCGTATAAAATTGAAAACATCATGCTATGTTTGACCTCTGACCTCTCCTTCAAGCTCTGTAGATTGATCTAAAGGTTAAAGCAGTGGTTCCCAAACGTTTTTCGCTGGACCCCCTTTGTTTTACAGAAAAATATTCGCGCCCCCCCCCCTCGCGCGCGCACACACGCACGCACTAACACGTCCTCCAACCACACACACCCATATTTTGCTCAATTGCGGTTTATTTCACACCTCAAACATTTAGTAAACAATTAAGCAAATACAAGTAATCTGCAATAAATTACAGGTAGTAAGAAAATAAACTATTAACTCTTTTACGCTACGTCCGCACCTACACAGATATTTTTGAAAACGCAGCTGTGTCGTCCACACGTAAACGCCGTTTGGAATCACCGAAAACGAAGATTTTTAAAACTCATTTTTTGCGTTTGCGTGTGGACGAGGAATACAGAGTTTGTCATGCAACGTCAAAGGTATGTGCCTTTTTTCACGTCAGCTGTGCGCCACGTTATTGTTTACATGAAAGGAATTGCAGAATGGCACATAGTCAGATTAACAGTATTTTGTCTCTATCTTCAGGTTTTACACGCTTACATATAAACACGTATAAACACGTGATTATTTTACATGTAGTTGTTTTTTCCTGTGTAATAATATTCAACATTGCTGTCAATACATTTAAAAAAAATGCCTCTCTGTGCAAAATGGGTTCAAAAAGATAAACAGCTGTAGAATACTGTTTGTCCGGGATTTAGACAGGGGGAACAAATCGTGGCAGGATCAGCCTGATGTTATTTGTATCCCGCTGTAACTTTACTGTATAAAGAGCTAACATCTCCAAAATGTCAGGAGTAGTTAGTCATTACAAGAAGTGTTTGTGAACTAAAAATCAAGAATGTGGGATGTTGTTTGCCCGTGATGTGGAGAGCTCAGCGGTGCTCCCCACGAAGGGAAAACCAATTTTGCAGGGGAGACCTACCTCGGCACTTGTGCAGGTGAAACCAAAGGGAAGTTATGCTTCACCACATTTTCTAGTCTTTGGCTTAGAATGAAGTTGGTTTGGAAACATATTCAGCTATGCTTCATCTCCTGCTTTGCGTTTGTGTAGGCCCCCATGCTAGCAGTGTCCAAGCGTTGTTTTTTGTTTTTTGCCTTTTCATGCCACGCCCCCCCTGCAATGGCTCTGCGCCCCCCCCTAGGGGACGGGCCCCACACTTTGGGAAGGTCTGGGTTAAAGCGATAACAATGGTATATATGTCCAGATTTTTGTTGCAATTATTTGTATTGACAACACATAGGCATATATAAAGATTGATAAATGGAAATTCTAAATATCGTGTTAGTTTGGACCCTTTCTTCATTAAGGTGAAAGTTTCATTATGTCAGACTTTCATAAAACACATTTTATCTTTAAAACTATGCTAAAAAGTCTACTGCCTTTGTTTGCATTGGGACCATTTAGGAAATGATACACTGTTATATGGGAATTCTAAATATGACTGTAGTTTGCATCTAAATATCCTATCAATTTTCCCCTCTGATCTCACTTTTACATTTCACATTTGTTGTTATTTAAAGTTGGCCCCAGTTGTACTCTACATTTAAAGAATGTTTTACAAAGAGGAAGAAAATGAGCTGCCTGTTGAGTTAGAAACATACTGCAGTATTTCATGTCCAGTTACTTGTAAATCAATTCATATTATGCATTACATATTCATACATATGTTTATATACAAATTACACCACTATTCCCTTAAAAGTGAATACTCTCCAGCAAGTGAGCTGCCTTGGCAGAGGTTTGTAGTTTGCAGTTTTGAGGTTTGTGCTTTTTGTGCTATTAAAATAAAAATTGTTCAAAAACCCTTGGCTGCCGTACTTGAATCAGTTACGTTTGTGTCAAGTGATACTCTATAATCCAGTTTTGAGATCCCTTCCCAGACGCCTTAACGCCCACTCACATCCTGGGCCATCTGACCTCAGGAATTCGCATGACAAGGTGGGGCCAGGTTTCACAATGAACACACCCGAAACTCTGGCTGATTGGGTCCCACACCCAATTTCACACCTTGGCCCAGGTGATTAGAGGATCATCAGGGGGTCCTTTTGTCCCTCTGTGGGGGTCACTCCCACTAGGTTTATATCTGGGACTCTCCACCATTTGACCTTAGAACTGAAGAAGCTTCTCGGATGAGAGGTGAAACGTCTTCAAGCAACTTAAAGAAGTCCAGACGCTTTTCTTTGCAAGCTCCTTTGACTATAGAAGACAGATTTTTACAATCAGTGATACAATTACACTCAGCAGAATCACCATGTTTGCAAAAATAATTCAGTGTATTTGTATGAATGTATCCCATAGTTGTTATTGTTTCAAGGTGGAGTTCAAACATGTTGACTGGCTTGCCCTCTTGCTTCCTTTAGTTTCCTTTTTCAGTTCTCTTTGAACAGCTTCCATTAATTGCATTATTGCTCCAGGAGTCCTGTTCTTTTCATCTGATGCAATCTTTAATTTTAAATGTGATCTAGACTTTGATGTTTGGTTATATCATACTGGTTTCTTTTTCGAACCGCAGTATTGTCACTAAAATTAATTACCCTGTGATCCCTTCTGCAGTAATGTCAGTATTATTATATAGCTGAAAAACATGCCCATTCATCATTTGCTTATACTTATCCTGCCACACACTGATAGTCTCTGAGACAGGTTTGCTTCTTTTAATGCCAGACCCGTAGGTGGGAATTAGCTGGATGGATTTAAAATGGAAGGTCTGGTCTTCCTCTCCTTGCTATTTTTTCTAGACATGCATGTTTGAGAAGACTTTTACTGGAACCGGTGGGTCTCTGTAATTTCAACATAAATTCATGAAGAAAAAAAAAAATATATATATATATATATATATACATACTCCTCTTTGCCTCCTTCTTGAATATTTCAGCCAGCTGTCTCCAAATTTTGCAAAAACAGCTCTAAAACATCCAGCAGTGCCAGTTCTCGTGCACTATTTTGCATGGAGCCTATATTTTGCAGATTCTAGACATAATTAGCATCAACAGCAAGTATTTTATTGCAATAGAGAGGTACAGCAAACCAACTAAAAATGCAAACTTAGGGAATAATATTTCAGGATTAGTAGTATTTTGTGCCCAAGCAGCAAGATCTCCACACTACAGGAAGATGGTTCACAATTCCTCTTAACCTGGTGGTGGTACAGTATAGACATAGACACCTTTTGACATTGAGACTGAAAATAAAATCTTCTTTGGGCACAAATACTTGTTAGAAGTTGGGAAAGTATGCAATTATAACACATACTTGAGATTATCTGTGTGCCAAGTCCAACCCCCGATGCATCTGCTTCTAATGTTATCAGGCCACTAAATGGCTGAACAGAAGCAGTAATGGATCGTGTGTTTCCAGATTAAATCATTAACAAAACAGCACGCTTGCAGGCTGGATGAGCACTGGAGGCTTAATGTATTCGGCTCTGTGTTTAGATTTTTTTGTGACACACAATCTTGACTTGTAGGGTTTGATCATGTTTTTGTTTCTTTCATTTTCAAACGTTCTTTAGCCATTAAAAGAACTTAGTCCGAGAAATAAAACCAATATGTGGCATACATTTTTGCATTTCAGAACACCAAAACAGAATAATAAACAGACAGAAACTAGTTGTTTTCTATCAATAAACAGCTGTTTCCATACGGTGTTGTCTTTGTTTTATTTATATTTGCAGGAAACTGAAGACAAATGAATTTGCTGGAGGCATCAAGGACTTTTTAAAATAAAAGAGCAAGCAAACTACATCATTGGTGACAAACCTACAGTCATTACAACAGTGCTTATTTGCAGAGACTGCAAACCCCCATCTAAATTATATAATCATAAATGAAGAAACAAAAACTCCATAATAATTATTATGATCACCACAAAGTACTGGACATACACATTTTCTTTACAGCACACTGTGGCAAAGATTAGATAAGATATTTCTGCTTTAAAAATAAATAAGAATATGAGGAGATCGGAGACAGTGAATGGTTAATGACTCTGTGCAGGCAGGCAATTTAGGAATGCTAGCTTGCATATTTGGAACCCTTCATCTATAATTTAAGAGAACAGTGTCTTAATAAAAGGCCAGCATTGATTAAAAGTCTTAATCAGTGAAATTTAATAAAAAAATGTCTCATTTCTCATCATAAAGCTACAGGTAAAAATTATACCTGCATATTATTACCAGAACGGAAGAGCATCCAGTTAGAAAAACGTCAGGTCTTCACTTGTAGTTAAAACCAAACGTAATCTGAAGTTTCATCATCATGGTTTATTCATTTTGACAGAGAGATTCATTTGGGTTCAGTTCAGTTTAACAGTTAAAACTGAAGTGCTCCTTATAATGTATCATTCTTTGTTTCACAATGCCTTTCCCCTCTAGAGATGTCTGTACCTGTACAGAATTACTGTAGTTTGAGGCCTATAGTGGATTTTGCTCTGCTGATTATGAAACCATTTAAACACAGCTTACATAAACACTCTGCTGCTTCAGTCAACTTACTCCATCATTTTAAATGAGACAGCCAAACAAAACAAACCAAATTTCATAATAGGATTTTATAAACCTTTAGTCATTATATTTATATCCAAAGAAATTTTAATCTTCACAAAGAGATTATTTCTCCATTTCTTTCTTTTGTTTTCCACTTGACTTTTCCATAAACATCTTTACATACATTTAACAATGTACATTAAAAATTGCATATTTGCTATTCTGTGTTACATTGTTAAAATCAATCTGAAGTGCAATAAATACCAATTTAAATCAAAATTACAATCAATATCTATAGTTTCTTATGCAAAATGATAGGGTATAGGGAGTTATGGCTACAGTGTGTGTGCAAGTCTGAGAGATGACTCTATAAGACATGGTGTAAACTGACAGGTAGGAGGCTTCTTGGTTTGTTTAGATCAGGTATGAGGTTTGGTCTGTACTAAGTAAAAAGCTACACAATACAATGTTCTCAACTAGCTTCAGAAAATCTGAAGGCATGGTGCTTCAAAGGTAAAGATTGCTTCCATTAAGCTATTGCTCGCATTAAGGGTAACTTATGACTCTGTAATTGGAACTAAACCAGTACCAGGGACCAAACTCTGGACATCGTGGTTCCTGTGAATTTGGCCATTTATTAAAAAAAAAGAAGAAAAAACCCTGTCTCTTGTGAGTTAATACATTCAATGGATAAGCAATGCTAAAATACTAAGTACTCCCTTAATGATTAATGGAAACAATACAGAAAACACAGCCTTTGATTTAACTTCATGTAGATTCATGTAGTCAGAGGTTGGGAACTGTTTTCTAACCTTCTATTAAGACAGTGTTCAGTCAGAGTGGCTGAGTGACGTGTGACAAAACTGCTTTTCATTTGTCAGTCTGGCTTTTCACTGCTGTTCAATACTTGAATGTGTGCCTGCTGGCAAAAGAATCATGCAGGATGTTTACTGTACAAACTAGAATCCCTTTCACCATCAATATACATCAAATTAATATATTATTGACACCATCATTATCAAGTTAGACTATTAGTGAGCTTTAATAATACACCACAGGTTCATCAAATGTCACTGAGTAGCACAACCAGATGGCTTGTCAGCATCACCTTTTGCCATTCAAACATTTGACGCAATCCTGTGAGAACAAAGCACAGACCTCTAGTGAGGCGATGCTGAAACTTCCCAAAGACCCCAGAAATCAGTGTCCAGTGATCTTTCAGCACAATTTGAATACACACACCCATTCATACATACACACATTGTCTATAGGAGATAACACTTTGGCCACTCACAAGCAAGTATGTTGTGCTTCAGGTCTGTATTTTCTAGTTGACTTGAATAATTTTGAAGACACACGTGCATTGTGGAAAAGAAGTAGAAAATGAGACACTTTGCGTTGGCCACAGTGGAAGAAATCCCCTCAGATCTCATTCTTACACCTACACGAAAAATGCCAGAATCAAGGTTCGACCTTTTTCAGAACTGGAAAGTATGTCGCTTAAATTTACAGACTTACTATCAGAAGTGATGGTGACTTTTTCCAGGTAAAATGAGAGGCTACTGTGTCACAGCACACATTAAATACAATTATGTAGAATCTAAAGGCATCTCCTTTTCTCATTTCTGACAGTTATCTTCTTAGGACACAACAAGATAGGAGAGGGTTCGCTCTCAGTACACAGACACACATAAAGATAAGACAACAAAAAGCAGTTACTCCTTGCCCTGATGCTTCGACTGGCAGCAGACACAGTGACAGTTAAAAGAATAGATGGAGAGCAAACAGTGAGACAGACACAACAGCAATCAAAAGGAGAAAAGAATAAAAATATGGCCACCGTTTAACGCTGTGTGTAGAGACAATGTACTGCAACTTGAACTAGGCTTGAAATTAACATGTGCTTTACATTGTCCAGTTGGTGTTGCTCAAAACCACCAGAAATACCAGTTTTTCCCTAATGGTGGTATGTGACGGGGGATCCCATGGAGGAGGGGCAGTCCATAGCAGCGGAAACTGCCACAGAGCAGAAGATTACATGTGATAAATTTGATAAAAATGAGGGGGGAACAAAAGAGTCATATGCAGAGTGAAATCCAGGAGAAGAGGTGGGGTTATTACACAGTTTACGGGGCAGATGATGTGTGTAATATAGGGCTGCCACTGCATCTCGCATAGCCGAGGGATCAGGGAAGGATCGCGATTCATTTGGCTTTGATTTCTGTGTAGTTGCTGCCGTCATCCCTCCTCCCTGAGGCCCCCTCCCTGGACCTTGCCCCGATAAACTCCAGGGAAGCGTAATTCAGCTCTTGCCTCTCCAGTCCCGCCATAGTGCCCACAGATTGATAATCCCCGTCTTCTCCCTGCAGACAGAAACACCGTTTAGCGGCAAAAATCAGCGGCAAGGTGCCAGTGACACCTCAGATTGCAGAAGAGCGCGACAGACACTAAAGAAAAGATGTTAGTGATTACTGGTCGACATACTGAGAGGGAGTCTGAGATGTTTCCTGTTAGACTGGCAGTTTGTGTTAGCAATGAGGCAGCCATGCAGAAGGCAGTATTGGAAACAAACAGCAGTGTACAGAACACAGAAGCTGATATGCGAGGAGATGCATCTGTCACTGAGGCTTGTGTTTTTTGGTTTTTTGTTTTAATGGGGATTTGTAGGGGAACCTTACCGTAGTCTCCTCTAGAATGGAGTTAAACTTTGAGCCCAACAGCTCTGTCTTAAGCTGTGCAAGAGTTAGGGGAGAGAAAAACACACAGAAAAACGCAGAGAAGCGATGAAAGCAAGAGAAAAACAGTGTTTGGAAAGGTCATGGTTGGAGCTACTAGACTGCTAGTGGGACAGATTCTTTCTGGTACCTCATTTCAGAGGTTAACATGGGGTCTTATCATGACTGTACGACTTTTTCATTACACAAAACTTTAACCCCAAACAATCTGAGAATGGTAATCCAACCCATCCTCAATCATAATCATAATCATTGACATCAACATGTCTCACCACTTTCTTCCTCAGATTTTGTTTGTCCTTCTTGACTGCGCTGTAGTACAAAGCTGGGTTCTCCAGGACCACGTCCTGCCTAGGGTTGCCATTCTCTCTGGGGGACGGAGTCACATAATCAGACTCGGTCTCGACTGCCACTAACGCAGGGCGACACGCCAAGCCTGGGCATCCATTTTAAAACAACAAGCTCTGTAAGGTTATGCTGGAGGCCAACCGTGGCTGTGAGTGACGTGGTTATTTTATGGGTTTAGTCGCTGAGATCACACCCACTTCAGGGCCAGAGAAAGCTTGCAAATTTGGTGGTCCAAATATGCCTTGAGGCTAAAATAAAGCACTTTGGTTAAGAGGGCTACTCGAGTTGTATTTAGCATAGCAGGTCAAGGATACAGAAGCAGTGTCAGAGCAGGGAATCGTGCCTGCAAAATATAAGGTTAGTCCAGCTTGCTAACCAACTCCACAAGGCAGCCAGTGTAGATCTCCAAGGATTTCAACAAGGACTTGTCACTGCAAATGAACTGAAATTGCTCAGGAGAAATAATTCTCACGTCCACATCAGTCCCACATTCACTCGTATACAGTGTGCAACGATGTGTTTTAGAATGGATGACTAGGCTTAAGTGTTTCCTTGGATTTCAGAAAACGCTTAGTAAGGAAGTTGACTACTCCTGCCTTGCAACGGCTTCTCCATTAGTTTGTCATTTATACTCACTTCTTGTTGTTGTGACCAACATATCTAACTGCTGCAATGATGAAGGCTATGACTGCCACTCCTCCAATGGTGCCGACTATAACTGCCATCATGTACTTTTCTGAAAACAGAGGTGGTAAAAACAAAAATGAAGGGGAGTGAATTACTGTAAACTTCATTGAGTAACACATGGAGAAACTGCCCACCGAGCTAACAAGCCATATACACTCACTGGCAGCTCTTTTAGATACACCTGTTCAACTGCTCATTACACAGATGTCTAAACAGCCAATCACATGACAGCAGTTCTGTGAATTTAAGACCATGTAGACATGTTTGAGTCAGCTTGCTCAAGTTCAAACCAAGCATCAGAATGGGGAAGAAAGGTGATTTTGTATTTCAGTGACTCCGAGTATTTCAGAAAGTCCTGACCTATGGGGATTTTCCTACACAACCATGTTCAAGGTTTACAGAGAAAGGTCAGAAAAGAAAATAAATTATCCAGTGAGTAGCAATTCTCTAAAAAAACAATGTGTTGTTCATGCTAGATGTCAGAGTGTAATGTCAGGTTGCTTTGTGCTGATAGGAAGCCAACAGTAACTAAATAAACACTCATTACAACCAAGGTAGAAGAGCACCTTTGAACATACTATCTTGAAGACGATAGACTACAGCAGCACAAGAACACACAATCAGCTAGAAACATGACTGAGGCTACAAATACACAAAGAAATTGGAAAAAATGTCTGGTCTGATGAGTCTCAATTTCTGCTAAGGCATTTGATTTGGATGTTATGATCAGAATCTGCCCTGTGTCAGCATTTCAGGCTGTGGCGGTGGTTCGATGGTGTGGGGGATATATTCTTGGCACACTCTGAGTTCTTGAACATTGTTTAAATGCCACAGCCTACCTGAGTATTGTTGCTGACCATGTTCATTCCTATGTGAGAACAGTGTACTCATCTTCTGATGGCTGCTTCTAGCAGGATAATGTCACAAAGCTCAAATCATCTAAAACAGGTTTCATGAGAGATGCTATCGTGTCAGTATGGAGCAAAACTTAGGAATATTTCCAGCAACTCCTGGGAATTAATGCTGGCCTGAAGACAAAAGGTGGTCCAACCTTGTATTATTTATACCTAATAAAGTAAGCAGTGGATGTCGTAAGTATTTATAGCATAGTCTAGAGGATTTAGGTATAGAAGAAAATATAAACGGAAGAAAAGAGACTTATTTTTTTAAACTGCTGACTATTGTGGAATTTTTAACTGCTAATCAAATAGGAGAAAACTGTGCTTTTTTTGTTCGGATCCATTTTCTGTAGCAAATCAATAAACATTTAATTTATGGAAAAGGGTCAATGTAAGTGGAATTGATTGAAAATTGACTACGGTGTTTAAGTTTATTGTAATTAGTAGAAAAGCACAAAAATTTCCATTGCCTTAAGCTTCATGACACATAACAGGAAATAGTCATAACCAGGCATTGCTTACGCGTAAAGTACAGATACTTTAAAGATACAGATGTCAGAAAATAACATCTGACATGTATTAAAATCTTTATTACAGGGAGTGCAGAATTATTAGGCAAATGAGTATTTTGTCCACATCATCCTCTTCATGCATGTTGTCTTACTCCAAGCTGTATAGGCTCGAAAGCCTACTACCAATTAAGCATATTAGGTGATGTGCATCTCTGTAATGAGAAGGGGTGTGGTCTAATGACATCAACACCCTATATCAGGTGTGCATAATTATTAGGCAACTTCCTTTCCTTTGGCAAAATGGGTCAAAAGAAGGACTTGACAGGCACAGAAAAGTCAAAAATAGTGAGATATCTTGCAGAGGGATGCAGCAGTCTCAAAATTGCAAAGCTTCTGAAGCGTGATCATCGAACAATCAAGCGTTTCATTCAAAATAGTCAACAGGGTCGCAAGAAGCGTGTGGAAAAACCAAGGCGCAAAATAACTGCCCATGAACTGAGAAAAGTCAAGCGTGCAGCTGCCAAGATGCCACTTGCCACCAGTTTGGCCATATTTCAGAGCTGCAACATCACTGGAGTGCCCAAAAGCACAAGGTGTGCAATACTCAGAGACATGGCCAAGGTAAGAAAGGCTGAAAGACGACCACCACTGAACAAGACACACAAGCTGAAACGTCAAGACTGGGCCAAGAAATATCTCAAGACTGGTTTTTCTAAGGTTTTATGGACTGGTGAAATGAGAGTGAGTCTTGATGGGCCAGATGGATGGGCCCATGGCTGGATTGGTAATGGGCAGAGAGCTCCAGTCCGACTCAGACGCCAGCAAGGTGGAGGTGGAGTACTGGTTTGGGCTGGTATCATCAAAGATGAGCTTGTGGGGCCTTTTCGGGTTGAGGATGGAGTCAAGCTCAACTCCCAGTCCTACTGCCAGTTTCTGGAGGACACCTTCTTCAAGCTTCTTTTTCAATTATATATTTATTTTGTTTATTGATTTCATTGTATGCTTAAAGTATGGTTTTAACTGCTATCTCTGTTTTATTATTGGAAAGCACTTTGGTCAACTTTGTTGTTTTTAAAAGTGCTATATAAATAAAGTTGGATTGGATTGGATTGGTACAGGAAGAAGTCTGCATCCTTCAAGAAAAACATGATTTTCATGCAGGACAATGCTCCATCACACGCGTCCAAGTACTCCACAGCGTGGCTGGCAAGAAAGGGTATAAAAGAAGAAAAACTAATGACATGGCCTCCTTGTTCACCTGATCTGAACCCCATTGAGAACCTGTGGTCCATCATCAAATGTGAGATTTACAAGGAGGGAAAACAGTACACCTCTCTGAACAGTGTCTGGGAGGCTGTGGTTGCTGCTGCACGCAATGTTGATGGTGAACAGATCAAAACACTGACAGAATCCATGGATGGCAGGCTTTTGAGTGTCCTTGCAAAGAAAGGTGGCTATATTGGTCGCTGATTTGTTTTTGTTTTGTTTTTGAATGTCAGAAATGTATATTTGTGAATGTGGAGATATTATATTGGTTTCACTGGTAAAAATAAATAATTGAAATGGGTATATATTTGTTTTTTGTTAAGTTGCCTAATAATTATGCACAGTAAAAGTCACCTGCACACACAGATATCCCCCTAAAATAGCTAAAACTAAAAACAAACTAAAAACTACTTCCAAAAACATTCAGCTTTGATATTAATGAGTTTTTTGGGTTCATTGAGAACATGGTTGTTGTTCAATAATAAAATTATTCCTCAAAAATACAACTTGCCTAATAATTCTGCACTCCCTGTGTAGTGTCATATCAATTTAAATAGGATGTGATAATAGTGACACATTACTTAGTGTCAAACTAAATACTAAGTAAAGTTGTCTACTCACTCTCTTGCTGCAGCTCCAGTAGTATGCTCTCTCTTCCATATGCATTGGAGATGCTGCAGTGGACGTTGACAGCAGGGCTGCCGTTGTCGACCCGTTCACCTTTCTCCCGTAGCTTGATCATTCCTGTGGACGTGTGCCCGTCTGTGTGCGTGTAGAAGTTGTACCGGCCGTCTGTTTCGTTGATGGTGATGTTCAGGTCAGGCAGGTAGAACTCGATAGTGGGTTCAGGGTTCCCTGTGGCCATGCAGACACACTGGACACCTTCCCTCACCACTGTGCACTTTGACTCCTCCAGAAGCACAGGGGCATCTAATGAGGGAGGGCAAGAGATGATTACATCAGATAGCTGTTGACTAGTAACAAATTATACTCCTTTGGTCAAGATTTCCTTTAACCTCCTAAGACCTGAACTCTTCCACGGCATGCATTTTTAATTTATCTTTGATATCCGATCACATTGGGACCCAATAAATGTAAAAACAAAGAATTACTAGATTTTTTTAACCTTATTTTTGTTTTTAAGAAAAATAAAAGCCACATATGAGGATATTCGTTTAAAATTTTGATAGAACAGTAGCAGTATAGTGTCCTCGTAAGTGGATATCAGGCCCTTGTAGAGCAAAATTTAGTATTTTGGTCTAAATAACCCAAAATGTGATGTCCACATATTTGGACGCCAGGTCCTAGGAGGTTAAAGTACGTTTTTACTCAAAGGAAATAAGAAGTTTTGTGGAATTCTACAAAGTGCAATTCACCATACAGATAGCACATTACCGTACATTGGAGGGTTACACAAACGTATCCCTTGCTGCCATCATGCTTTATTCTTTGGCCTAGTTTTAGACTCCCTTTAAAAATATAATACAGAAAACTGACGCACTCACACTCGACAGTGATGTTGAGGGAGCTGCTGGCTCTCCCATGCTCATTCTCTGCCAGGCAGCGGTACTGTCCATCTCCCTGCGGTGTGATTTCCACAATCGTCAGCACTGACAGCTCATCCGCAGTGATGGTGCCCACCAGTTGCCCATCCTTCAGCCAGGTGAGGGTGGGTGCTGGGCTTCCCTGTGTGCTGCAGTGCAGGGCCAGAGTGGTACCCTCTACTACTGTAATGGAGTCATTTACCACAGGCTCATGGGGAGGATCTGCAACAAAGAAGAGAAAATGAATTTGTTATGTTTACTATTCATATAAGAAAACCTCTATCTTATAATTCTTACATAAGATCCTTCTTCATTTCAAAGGCACCAAATTAAATAAAACCCACAATATCTTTTTTTTTTCCTTTTGGACACACAGTGACCTAAATAAATAAACAGTGACTTTGATATATCTAAAAATATGCAGTACAGATTCTGAGCAGGTTTTTGTAGTACATTCATTTACTGCAGTATTGCAGTGCAAGTTGAACTGGCTGAAACATTGTGATATCAAAACTTTTGCCTTGTCTCACCCAATGTTTGTACCAAAACAAAAAGAACATTTAAGCTCTATGGACCAGATACATTGATTTCCCAGGACATTTTATTGTGGTTTTAATGGTGGTTATTAAATGAAATCTTATCAGTAAAGTGGCAATGGTTTGGAAATCATTGAGCATCTATAACTTCTTGTTGTGAGTCCCTGTTTAGATCAACTGTATTATGAATCCACACGGGGGGTTGACATTCAAAAGATTTTCACTTATGCTTACAAATGCTGGGGTTGGGAGTCATTTGCTATCTCAAAAACTTACACTTTACAGCCAGGTAGAGTGAGGTGTTCATGATGCCATAGCCATTGTCCCCAACACAGGTGTAAATTCCCTCATTTGCAGGTGTCACATCATCTAGCATGAGCGAAACATTGGATGCTGTGTCCCACAGCAGCTCTTGGTCTCCAAACATCCAGGCGATCCTGGCAGGAGGGTTACTGTCTACCTCACAGTGCAGTGTCACAGAGCTGCCTTCCATCACCTCTGAAGAGGCATTCACCCACACAGAGCGTGGAGCATCTGCCAGGAAACATATAACAGGGAATTTATTTTCCAAGAACTCGAATGATGTCTGCAATTCACAGAATAACTGTCTCCTAAAAAATGATTTAATCTTTTCAATAAAAGAAATCGACAAATCGACAAATTTACACCCTCAAATAAAGGTTGAAAGGTAGCTCTTTAACTTGAGGGGACTTCAAAGCAAATTATATCTAAATAAAAGTGAAACATGCAGATTGATGTTTTGTACTAAATCCTGTACAAGCACCAGATATTGTTTTCAACCATGCTAGTGACAATTTTAGTCAGCAGTTAGCTGAAATGGTTCAGCAACTTTTAGATCGGTTTTTGCGAAACGAAAGTGAAGTGAACAATAGTTTATAATAAGAGTTCACACTTTGGTAATTTGAACTGGAATATTTTGTACTATTTCATAATAGTGGGATTACTGCTACTTCAGATTTGTCAGTGTTAAGAAGGTTTATTCATCTATCACAATAGGAACAGAACAGAAACTGCAAAGATGCTGTCTTGATCTGAGGTCATTCCATACATGAGATTTAGATGAAAAAAAGAGTCGTAGGCTATTGATTTCTTGTCATCCTCAGTGACTACTTAAATACTGTCATAGCACCTTTGAAATCAGCTGTACTATGTCTCCGTGTTAACTAACAATTCATTTTAGGCTCTTCGGTTATTTTTTTCTAAACCATACAAATATATCTTAATGCATGTTCAATCATCCATGTAAGGGAATCCCAGAAAACTGAATCCAGAATCAACTTTCTGACATAAAGATATGCTTGAGTTTTGTGATCTCTGAGAAAAAGATCCACTTCAACTCACTTCACTGCAAACTGTCAGGCTCAACATCCCGTTTGAAGCCATACTAACATAGTGGAATGCTTTTCAGTCTTTCAGTTTGATGTTTTTATTTTTTTACTTACACTTGACGTCTAGAGAAATGAGCCTCTCATAGGCTAGTGTTGTGTTGGGGTAATAGACCCTGCAACCTAGAAGCTGCCCATTGTGCATGGGCCTGGGTGTGAAGGTGAGGGTGTTGGAGAGGACTGCTGTGTTGCTTTCTTCCACGAGGTCAGTGCTGACTTCTGGGTCGGGCAGGTAGTCCGTGTACATCCACTGGATTTCTGGAGTCATGTCTGGGCAATTATCAGGTGCATAGCATGTAAGCTCCAAGCTCTCGTCACTAACAATCTCCTCTGGTACATCGATGTTGGGCTGATCTGGAGACAGAAATATAAAAGGAAAATATGATTGTTATGGCTTTTTTAATAGCTATAAATTTTCAACTATAAAACGACTTCCGATCGTCCTGTCATCAGTCACTTACCCAGAACCTTGAGCTCAGTGAAATCGGGGTATGTATAGATGTTGGCTCCACCGAGATCTGCACGAAAGTAGTATCTCCCCGAGTGCTCGGTGCCAATGTTGTTGATGAGCAGAGTGCAATTCCTCTGGTGCAGATCTCCCAGCAGCTTGGTTCGGCCCTTGTAGCTCTCATGCACAACGTCTGTACGTGATTTAAAGACTACAGGAGGGAAGAGTTGTGGGTAGGGCTGCCCAAAATACCAGATACCATGAATGCCACGGCTCGGCCTTATTCCAGACGGATACATAAAGGTGCAGGGGATGACCACACAGGAATTTGTCATGGCTGAGATATCCCGAGGTAACCAAACATTCCACTGGCAACTGGCATCTGGGGGAAGAGACAGAAGCTCAGTGGACTCTTCAACATACAGGATACACATAGGAATATTACCTGTCTATCATCATAAAAATATAGAAGTAAAGGAATTTATTACCACTGATGAACAACAGCAGTGGTAGGAGCAGCTCTAAACACCACATGGTCTCTGCTCAATACTGGACCATAGACCTCTGAAACAGACGCCATGCTGTCAGTCATCAACAGAAAAACATACACATACACACAAATATCACGTTTCCACCACTGATGCTGCTGCATGACTCACACGCCGCACAGGCCTCTAAAAAACAAATTCAAGATGTTCTTAATGTTTCACAGTTTCTTGGTTTTATAGTATATCATAGCAATCCTCTATCAAAAACCCCAATGTGGAACTTTTCAGTAAAACAAAGAAAAACAAAGATCAGAGTATCAGTTGTATCAAAGTCCCACAGGTTTTACTTTTTTGTCCGGCACAAAACATGACATGACATTTCTGCAATACTTAGTGTGCAACATGGACCACATGTTACAGTATACGGACTGAAAAGTGTCATTAACATCCAAAAAGATAATACATTCCTTCTTACTATACTGTGAATACTATAGAAAAATATAATAATGTCAACGTCCTTTCTGTCATGTCCTACATTTAAAAGATGCAGAGCTAACACTAACTTGAGCTATGTCTATGAATATGTATATTAAGTGCAGATAGTGCTGCTTGCAAAGGCTCAGTCACAAGTTGAAAACTGCTCATATGGAGAGTTTTGGCTTTTTATCAGATTGGGTTGTGGTGTGAACATTCTTAGAAAGAAAAAGCACCTCGTATACAAGAAGTAAAAATAGGTATTACTGTTTTGAACTACTGTGGTTTTACCTTGAAATACGGATGGTTAAAATGAATGGAACCTCTGAGAACAAATCTTCAGCAGTTCCACTAGAGGGTGTTCACTCACACCCAGACAGCTTGACAGCCTCCTTCTCTGTGGAAAGAAAGAAAGAGAGAAAGAAAGAAAGAAAATGCCAGTGACATCAGCATTGCCAGGCGATTACAGCACTCGCAGCCCCCTCGCTTGCACAGACCAATAGTAAGTCACACAAACACAGCATCAGTCAGCACCTGTTTGCTCCCCCTCAGTAGAGTCACTCTCATTATGGTTGCCATACGTAAGCCGATTCAGTGAATGGCTCTCACTGTTTCCTGAGGCTTGACACAAAGCCAAACTCCAGTCACCACACATCATGTCATTAGTGGATTACTGGTACTTTCTGTGCTGTACTACAAATCAATCCGAATAGACAATATTCACTTATCAAAGCGTATGAAAACAAGTGAGATAATGAAAAAGTGAGAAACAAAAGCACATTACCACAGAAGAATCAAGCTGTTTGTGTTGTTTACTTCCTTTGCTCACTATATAGTCTGGAATATCAACCCTCAGGTTGAAATAAATCAGTCCATATAAATTTTCATCACATCTATTATGAGCTCTAATGAATAATATTAAAGTACCACTGAACAGCTACCCTGAAGTACCCCTGAGCAAAGTACCGTCCCTACACACTGCTCCCACTGCTTCACTGAGTGAATGGGTCAAATGCAGAGAGAGTAATTTCCCCATGGGGATCAATAAAGTATACATCATTATCATTATTATTATTATTATTATTATTATTATTATTATATTTCTATATAAATTCAATCTGTCATTTTTATTTTATTGGCAATACCTGCACTGCAAATGCAAAAATAGCTGAGGTTTGATATCCTAATAAAATCATGGCCATTTCGAGTACTGGGGTCAGAATTCAAATATACATCCCATTACTGTGGTGCTCAGAAGGTAATAAAAAATGCTTTGTCCTTAAATTCACCACCAAACAGCAATCAAACTCAAAAAAAAGGAAACAGACTGCAAGAAAAAGCTCATATTACTGAATCTTACCCTTTCTAATTCAACTGAAATAGTCATGTTGACATGTAATAACACATGTTAATAAAGGCTTGTTGGACTATTTCTCTGTTATTTTTAGATATATTTGCCTTTATTTTCCAGTACGCTGTTGAGATGCATAGTAGAGAGGGAAGGAAGATGCCATGCAGTAAAAGTGGCATGTGCTCTGACCCCCATATTGAGGCTTTTACATTAAATTATGCACCATAATGTCTGCATATTGCTCCTCTCTGAGATGATAAATAGCCAGTTTCTCATAAGCCTGGAGTTTTCATATGCTTGCAATGTACTCTGAAATTATCATAATTCACTCATTTACAATCCAAAGTGCAATATAATGCCATTATATTTGTATTATTTACTTTGAGTTCACAGTTGTTTTCTTATTCCTAAAGAAATCTATTTGTCTAAATGTGGCATACAAATGAGATGTACATCAGTATAATGACGGTTAGTTTGGACGTAGAATAAATGCCTGTAGAAGGAGAAGCAGCGGATTTCAGCCTCACGATGCAGCAGCCGGTGTGTGCAGATGGCGGGTCTGAGAGTGGATTGTGTTTTAGAGCTTCGTGATTAACACATCCCAACATCCCCCAGAGAATCCTTGACCAATATTAGCCTTGTTGTTAGAGAGAAGGGAAAATTCAGTTGATTTTACACTGAAAAAAGCACTGGATGTGCCACTTATCATGCAGTCCAATAATTAGTCAGTCACAGTCACAAATTCCTAGGAGCATGAGGATGTAATTTTATTTTTACACTTTATATTTAAATTTGCCTGTGATCTTTAAACCTACCGTATCTGGTTATTTTGGGCACCTGGAAGCAGTGGACCCAGGTTGGGAACACAGTATTATCATGAAGTTGTTACCAAATATTTAATCATTTTCATTTCTGGTAAACTAGCATAATCATTTGAATTTGATTTTCTGGCCACCTGGTAAATGTAATCCCAATGGTGTCTCTTGTTTAGCTATGTTTTTGATTCTAGTCCTGAGGGAAATTACTCTTCAGTTTCTAAACACTCTGCTGTCCACTATGCTAACCAACTTGATGCAAATTGTGTGTGGTGTAAAGCTGAGGGATTTTTAAACTTTTTTTAGCAAAAAAACCAAAACAAAAAAACAACAGCTGCCTGCTGCAACTGAAAGCTGTGCTATTGAGAGTGATGAAAGTCAACCTAAACAGTCTCAGAACTGCACAAGCAAATTATAAACTCTGAGTAAGTGAGAGGACCTTTTTTTTTTTAATATATATTTCAGCTACCAAAAAACCCAAATATCTATATTGTAGAAAGGGTCAGACTTTGAATTCTTGGCCAATAATGTCACACTGTTGCCTGGGACAATTCAAACTTTTCTCCAAAGTTGCATCAACCTCAGACATCTGCACTGCAACAAAAAGCCAAGAGCTAAGTAAGTGTGTCCAGGGTGAGAGGCCATGCATCAGCAACATAGGAGAGAATAGAGCACAGCAGCTGGGCAGGGCCACTGACACCACCACCAACCTTACCAACAATGGCTTTATTGATGGGATGGACAAATGGCTGGCACAGAGCATAGCATACGTGTGCACACTTTTATATACACGACTCACGCAATGCACACAGAAAACACTTACCTCATAACAGCCTCAGCACCAGGCTCCTGCTGCCTCCCAGCCTTGACTTTTTCTTCGTCTTTCCTTTGTTTTTGCTCTCCCCGAGTTGGTTTTCTTGCCCTGCTTCCCAGATGCCACTGTCTGTGGGAAAGGATAGAAAATGGAGATAAAAAGATATGTTGAAGCAGACAAGGGGAAGGGGAAGAGAGGAGTCTGTGTGAGCTCTGGTTTACATGTGTTGTGGGCAGATCTGAATATGTGTACTGCAGGCCCACTCAGCATTCCTTTACTTTCCACCACTTCCATGCACTGTCCTATGTGCCTTGATGCCCTGAACTTTGAGCCTACATTATGCTTCAACCTCTGAGACTTCTTGACATTTCTTGAACTTTGTTCACACAGACTTGTTGTTGTGACTGAGACACAAGGGCCAAAGCTGCTTGGTGAAGGAAAGATGACTCATTATTGGTTTAGTAAAACAACATTTAAACTTTTGGGAGAACATGAAACTTGAAACTTGATGTTAGTTTCGCTTTGATGTTAGGGTTCATTTGTGTTCACCATGACTGCATAATCAATGCAACCGTTTTCCAGATGTGTGTGAGAAAGCATAGAGTAATAGTCTAAAGCGCACAATTCAATTTGTGAAAACCATGTCTAAATGAATTTAAATTTCTGAAATTAAGAGTCCTTGGGGCATGATCATTGATCTTTCCAGCCTTATGCAAATCTGCATTAATATTTTCCCTACTAAGGAATGTTAGTAGGCAGTAGTGCAAGCATATAAATATAACAAAGGCAAGTTGTCTCTCCAGTATGGAAGTTTTTTTTCTCACCCTTATTGTTATATGTAGAGTGAGTCACTGTTCAAGAGCCATTAAGCCACAGGCCAAGTCATGGCATTGAAGGAGTTGTGGATAACCTCAAGGGAATCCCTCTAGAAACAGACTGGAGAGAGTCTGAAGAAGACAGTGTTGCATTGATGCTATGGAGCTATGTACAAATGAATGCACAGCATGCCATAACCCCTACACACACATGCAGCATAAGGCATGCCAGCACACTCCACAGTGTGGGGTGCGGAGCTATGCGACCTTCCTCTGCTTCCCTTGGTGCTGGTTGTAAGCTGAGCATGCTCCATTGTGCTGCTGGGACTCTAATCATTGCCTATACAGTGCATGCATATTAAAGACTCAAAGGGTAACTTATTAAAATGTATCACATTTCTTCTCTGGTTATTTATTTATCTCAAAAAAGAAGCAGAGGGAACTTTACAGAGAAGCAATTAAAAATAGTTTAAATGTAAAAGATAACTCTCAGTAATCAAACATGTTTAGCTTCATCTAATCTGTGTGATGCTTTGTGCAAAAGGTCCTTTTCTAATATCTGAGGCAATCAAACTTCAACGTAATCATTTATTCCCCATCACACTTCGGGGATACAGATGCTATCTAAACAATCAGTTCTGCTAAATCAGGCCACGCCACCTTTGATGAGTCATTTTATATTACTGAAATTGCTCACACAAACCAAAAGGTTTACACGAACACCCCGCTTTGCCAAGAAGAACATTTTCATTGTAAATATCGTCTGCACCACATCTATACGAGCATCACCAGAGCTCTTGGACAGAGAGAAAAAGAATGGGAACCTTGTGTGCAGAACACTGCTCATTGTCCAAGTGAGAAACTGAAGGAATTTTTCCGGAACAGGCCCGCTCACAGCTTGTGCTTTGCTGCTTGCCTGTGACGCGCGTTGATCCACCACAAGCTAAGGCTCCCACTAAAATACTCAGAAGAGCAGATGGTCTTAAAACATGGCTGCTCCCCCTCCCACACATGGCGCGCTGAGCTGCGATGAGCCCAGCGCACCACACACACACACACACACACACACACACACACACACTCATGTGCACAAGATACAAACATAAACACTGAGATATGCCAACATCCAGTCACACATTCTGTCCAAGGTACTGCAGAGTGTTGGCATAAGTAAAAGACTGGACTTATGTATGGCTCATACATAAGGCTCATCATGTATGTACTTATTTTAGTGTTTAGGTACATTTTAGCTATGCTTTACTCTTATCTGAAGTTTTTTGCAGGAAACTTCTGCTGGCAGTATCATATACCCAAAAGTGAGAAACCACAGAAAGATGGCCTGTGTTTTTCCCGGTATTTGCATGAGTTTGTGGGTGTGTACCATCACTTTCATCTCAAACAACACACAGAGATAGATTACAATTATAAATGGAGGCTTTTACCAAGAGCAAAACACACGCACAGGATATTAAAGCAAGCTTTATTTGGCAGACCACCAACATACTAAGAGACCAGGAGCACCAATAGCTTATCTTTCTCTGCTACCTGGCAAAACCAACTACTGGCAATCCCCATCCCTGTGTGCAGATGGTAAGCCACAGGCCTTCTCTCTTTACAGCGTTCTCCCTTCCGCTCTGAACAAAAGGGGGCGACAAACAGTGCCATCACCTGTTCAGCCACACAGACAATGCATATGTGAATCCATCTTAATGCTTCCTAAAACCTTCCATTTGACTTGATGTCCTGAAACAGTGTGTATAAAATGCCAGGTGTGGATTTAGTAAAAATCAGGCTAGTTTAGATTAATCAGAAAATTTCTAAATTGCGACAGTTTAATTGGAAGGACAAAATTTTCACATATCCATTACACCTAGAAGTGTCACAAAGTTTAAGGTGAGAAATTCAAATGTTTCTTGACAGCCGGTGTGATTTAGCATAAATTAATATCTCTTTGTGGCTCTGCGATCTTCTTTAAAAATCACTAATTGGTATATAATTAACCAACATTATGCTCTCCTCAACTCCTGAAGCAGCACTCTGAATTATATGAGAAACACATTTGGTTAAACATGATTGTTTCCACTTTTCTCTTAAAAAAAACAAAACATCCTCTTTGAGATTCAAGGAATCACTCCAGCTCCTCGCAGTCTCATTACAGAAACCATATACATCCAAACTACTGTTAAATGACTTGTAAAAATGTTTTGCTTGGTGTGTAATCGAAGAATCTTCTACCTGGCATCACATGTCTGATTAGACACCGTAATATGTTGTGGCATTTGCAGGAACAGCTCAGTGCTAATGGCACAGGCAGTAAAATCTGTCCAGTAATAATTGGCTGGGCTTTTAGCATCCCCCGCTAATGTTCAAAACACACACACTCACTCATCCATGCACGCTTACACATCATCACAAACACGTTCAATCACGCAAGCGCTCATAGAGGTGTACACATGCATAGACACACACTCATTACCTAACTTGGTCTAACTTGTGATTCATACAGCACATCTCACTTTTTTCACACCCTCGGTCACTCATCACATCATTTATGAACGCTCACGCAAGCAAGCGCTCATTCACCGTGTCCGTAAGTGTTTGACCTTAAAAAACAAAATTGTTAAAATCAGATTAATGGACTGATTAAATAAAATTCAATCCCCATGTGAAGAAATCTGTATCCTGTTGCTTTTTCTCTCAGGAAAAGATAAAAACCTCAAAAGAGGATAAAAATCACAAATAAAAACTGCTCCTCACCTGTGTAGGTGACCACAGTCGACCTCCAAACGTTCAAAAGCTCCTGTATGAGCAGCTTCAGCAGCCACACTCACATGCAAAGCATCGCACCACCAAGACCTCTCGCCACCCTCTGTACCAAGCCCCAACAGTGGGGAATAAAGTGCTCTGCCCACCACCACCATCACAACCATCATCACCAACAACACCCCCCACCCCCCGCCCATCTCAAAATGAGTCCTTCAGTGTAGCAGCATTGTTCCCAAGCTTTGCCCCAAGGCTCAGCCATTCATAAATACACATGGGGCCACAAAGGGCCACTCTGTTCCACCTCACCCTGACAAATACGGGTGAGACTTTGAGCTCCAAGGCCTTTCTGTCCAACATGATGACTTGGTTTAGGTTGGATGGAACTGAGCATATTTGATCATTTTGGATTGATGGAGAGGCGATCCACTTCTTTCTGGGTGTCAGTGTAGCACAAGGCAGGAAATGAGTTTGGGAGGGAGGCTGAATAAGAGGGGTATGAGTGAAAAGAGAAAGGAATCCTATGAGGCTCATTCAAAGCCTGTCATTGATGGAGACTAAAAACCTCAAATAACGCTAGCAGTCAGAGGCTAGAAAAAATAAAGAATGCTTTGCCCCGTGAATAAATAACTATACACTTAGAATCGTGTATGTTCCTTTTTAACAGAGCCAAAGCTTCAAACACTAATATCAGTGGATGTACAAGAAATCCCTACGAAGTAAAAGCTATGAATTCAGGCTCTGTTTTAGACAGTGTTTTTTCCTACTATTGCATTCGTATGATGTCAGCAAGCACCGATACCCTAATATGGTCTTCACACACAGCTGGCTATAAGTACAGAAGCCCCACCCACTCGATGTTCAAACCTTTTGCTTGAGTGGCTGGTTGGCGGCCAGTCAGAAAAAAATGAGCTAGAAATGAGCTAAGGGCTGTGACCTACGGGGCTGTGCTTAGGGGGGTATAAGAAACACAAGGATTATTTTGAACTATGAAGTCCAAAAATGAATATATGGAGTCTAAGATATGGACAATTTAGATGTTAAAGGGTCTGCTACTGCTTTGTTAAGCAATAGCTTAACAAAAGAGTGGGGATAGCTCAGTAGGTAGAGTGGCCCAATGATCAGAAGGTCAGGGGTTCGAATCCACTGAACGGCTACCCTGAAGTACCCCTGAGCAAGGTACTGTTCCTACACACTGCTCCCTGGGCACTAGATTAGTGGTTCCCCACTGCTTCACTGAGTGAATGGGTTCAATTTCCCCATGGGGATCAATAAAATATACATAATTATTATTAATAAAAAAAGAGACTTAACAAATTGGAAACTGGGAATTACAATGCTCCTGATATGGCATGAAATTAGCACTAGGGCCAATTAAACAGTAATTATGACATCATACCTTGTCTACGTTGTTTAAACGTTGATTTTCCCTAGAATTATTGGGCTTGGCTTTTTCCCCCTACATCTTACCATAGAGCTGATGCTGATGATTTGTGTGTGAGATCCATCTCCTCTGTCTTGGTGAGTAAGGACACAGCAGACTCCTCCTCTATATCCTTTAGAAAGGCCACACAGTGATCTGAGGTCACTGTGCAGTGGTTTTTGAACGCATTCATTTTCCTTTCTACCTGTGCAGTCTGTGTAATAGTTCTGCTTTGCAACTTTTCAGCCACCCTCACACATAACAAGCAACAGCAATATAAAGACAGTCTGGGTAACTAAATTGTGACATTAGCATTTTATTGCTGCTTAAGTTTTGTCCAAAGTCAGTTCACCACATTTCTGTTAACTTGTTTAAGTTGCTTCAAGTTAGAAAGCACACCTGCATGGTGATGCTAGCTGACCTATAAAACTGCCAACTGCTCCTTCCCTGCTGTTACTATTAAAGAAAATGCATTATTAAGCCTATGTGGAATTACGAGTGTTTAGACAGTTGCATGGTGCTGTAACCGTGTCATGAAGCCCCAAGCCTTGCAATCAAACCTCCTCCCTCCCCCTAACACAGTAGCCATTGTCTCCCAAAGCCTTCTGGGACAGAACAAGCTCAGCTCGAGCCTGACACCGCACAACACTGGGAAGTCGATGTGCACAGATAATTGTCTTTTAATCACAACAATCCCCTTTTCTCTGCCCTTGCTCATTTGTCTCTGTCTCTTGTTCGACTGTTCTCTCTTGGTTGTAATTCTTGTGCCTTTCAGCGAGTTTGACTGGCCACAAGCCGGGCTGAAAATGGACAAAAACTGATGGTTTCAAATTTAAAGTGTCAAAAGCTGCGTTCTAATCTTAATATAATTTTATTCATTCCTTAACAGTTTTTTTCCAAAATGATGAAAAAAATAAAAATGATGAAATTTAGGTTTTCTGGACAAGTATTATCTCGAGGCATTGAAAATAATGATTGTCCCCATCTCAGGAACAAAAGCTTGTTGTCGAGGTGTGAGCACTTCAAATGAGGTCAGACATCCACACATGGTGCATGCAGCACTTGGCCATGTGTGGAGGCAGAAATTGAACTTTCCTGAAACCTTTTTATGAAATGATTCTGATTACTTTTTGCAAGAGCAAATGCAAACCAAGAGTGGCTTTGCAGAAAGGCTGTCTGAAAGTATGAAAGCTCATCTCCATTTGAAAGATTACCGTCTCTTGTCTCAAGGACGTCTGCCATTTCACCTTCCATTCAGCTGTGACTGCTCAGTTATGAGCACTTTTACATTTCAGACATGGCGAGAATACGTGTCATGGGAACTAGTTTATTTCCAGCAAACTCTGACTTTTGTAATCCTGGAGCCTGTTTCACAAAAGCCACCAAAAAATGGTGAAGAATTCTTTTTTCCTTTAACAAGTTAACTTGTAAATGGTTGATAATGGTTATAATCTCCCTCCAACAACTGGTTTGTTCTCTTTGATTTCCCATCTTGTTTAATGAACTAATAAAAAAGCCCTGTACACCCATGTTTAAACCACACGGGCGATTATGATTGGTTTGGTTAATTGGACTTCTTATCTGGGCTTTGTAAGTGTGCACAGATGCACTTCACTCACTCTACTGTTACACTTCTTGAGTCTGGACATATCAAACATTTATTATTCTTATTAGAAGCGAAAGGCTCTGCCACCTTCAGCTTGAGCCATAGAAACTAAACACCTGCATGTTAAAGGTTTTAAAATGTTATTCTTAGCTAGAGATTTCATAGAGAAGCAGCTCAAGATTGGGCTGATTTGTTTAGTTTGGGATTAAAAGTAGGTGTGCAACCAAAACTTGAGTCACTTTTTGTGGACAGTGTTACTGCCAAAACTTCTAATCCACACATGCTCTAACTCTTTAGCAATGTTAAGAGTAAAAAACACCAGAATCTACATAATGCAAACACACAAAGACATACTTTGACAGCATTCTAGTGTAACTGTTGAGGGTGTCATGGTAAGAGAGCAATATAGAGGGGGGGTGTGGGCTGGGGTTGTACTGGACAGAGACTAGTAACCGAATAAGCCTCTGAGAATGGACCCATTGTGTCTCTCTTCGCTTCACTGGACAGAAGCAGATAGCTACCATTTGCAAATAGATGAAGAGTTGGTGAAACACGATGATTTCATGTTTCTGTTATTACACTTAGCAGATGTTCACCTAAGTTGTTTTATATCTGGTATTAATGCATTTAACTTTGTTTAAGCAATGCCGGTTTTAAAGTGTACCAGCTGCTCAGGTATTTAAGCACTGAGTTTCCTCTCATTTGTATAAACAGAAAGAATTTTAATCTCAAAGTTAATGTCCCAAGAGAAAAAAGTCTTGCTCAGAAGGATGGTGAAACTCACAAATTTAACTTGTCATTTATTTCCCAGTAGAAGTAAATGGTTTGGTATTAATGCCAATTTTGCCAATATCAGTGAGAATGAAAATGAGCAATTCTTAAAGGGATGTTGACCCTATTTAGGAGGTTGGATACAGAGCTGCAACATGTCGTGTTTTGTGTTGCAAGGGATTTTTATTCCCAAAGGTCCACCTAATCTCAAATTTGTCCTAAGTTCCCATTTTGTGCTCCAACTGTCATGGAGGGGCTTTGGATTTGTAATGTGCTTGATGTTCGGTTTGTGTCTATGCAGGCCCTCGTTAGGAAATCCGCCTATTTAAAATTTTAACTTTTTCAAACTGGACATATTATTGACAGCTACTTTGATTTAAAAAAGAGAAACAGTAACCTGTGACCTGTCACTGTTTGTTTGAAGTTTGTTTTTGGGTCTGTGTTCTGTTGAAATCGCCTAAACAGGATTTGTCTATCAACTTGACGCTACAGATAGTTAAAACTGTGTTTAAAATGACTGAAAGGCAAAAGGACAGCATGGCTCCAACGTGAAAAAAAAAAACATTGAACATTAAATGATAATTAGCTGATAATTTGTTAAGAACATAGGGAAGCTCAGCGGTTTATTTTTTTCTTTTATCTTTTGGTCAAAATGTTTGAAATACACAATGCAAGGATATCAAACAGAACATATCACCAATTTTCCCTGTGTATCATACTTAGATGTAAATAGATAACCTGCTAAAATGTGACAGGGTCACCTTTAATTATAATGCAATAATTATACCATGCAATCAAATACACAGCACTGCTGTAATGTACACGTATCCTTGCAGAGTTGCCACAATAGTTCACTGTCTGGTATTCTGTTGCAAAGCCAAGTCTTTTAAGTGAGAAATTGAAATCCATATGATATAAGACAAAAAGAGTAATCACATAGTTGAAAAACCTGATCTGACTGCTTACAATTGTAGATCAGAGAACAGCAGAGCTCTTACCTTATCAGCTGATCAGACGCCACTGAGGAGACTCGTCTCTCTCCAACATTTGCTTTCTCCACTGCTCTCTCTCCTCCCTCCTCTCTTTCGCTCTCTCTGTCAGCAGATTGGATCTTTGGCACAGAAAAAACTGTGATTGGGAGGCCAGCTGAGGATTATTTTATTTAATTTAAGATTGTTTCTGTTTTTTCAGTTTTAATTTTTTACAATTTGGCTGCCATTTCTATCGTTATGACAACACTGTAGCCAGTGAAATAGATTTCTTAACCCTCTACTGCATGACTTTTTAATTTTGGGGGAAAAAATATTTTTCTCTATTTTAGGGGAGCTTTAGGCTCAGATATTGGTTTGTTGCTTCAAGGCAACACTGTGCGACAAGGGTAGTAAAATGCCAAGTTATTCTATAATAAGTTGTATTAGTACAACAAGAATGAACAAATAAATACACAACAAATAAACAATGTAAACATTTCACAGAACAATAAAACACCAAAATATCCAACATTTGACCCTAACCCCATGCACGCGCACACACACACACACACACACACACACACACACACACACACACACACACACACACACACACAAACATTGTGTTTCCATCACTTTTGGGGACATTACATTAGCTTACATTCATTTTATGGATACTTATCCTGACTCTATCCATCACAAGTCCCTGCCTGAACCTTACCCTAAACCAGACTCAAGCCTTCACCCTAAAATTGAATGATTTACCTTGCAATGTGTCCTCATAAAGTAGGCGAGACCTCACAATGTGATTGTGTAAACAAATTTGTGTCCCTACAACAATAAGTAATACACGACCACACACACACCCACACAGCAAAATTGGTATGGCCTGGATCAGGCCCACACAATGTGCTTACACATGGCCCACATACCGCAAAGAATGACGGCCCTTTGGTGGCCCACACCTGGTTTGCCAGAGGTGGCCCACACATGGGCAAGCACAAGGCCAGTTTCAGACACACTGGTGGTCCTGTCCTGGCCCATGTGTGGATTACCTCTGGCAAACCAGGTCTGGGCCACCAAAGGGCCATCATTCTTTGCGGTATGTGGGCCATCTGCAGGTGGTGTGCAGCCACGGGCCAGTTGTAGACACACTGCTGGCCCTGTACTGGCCCAGAACAGTTTCATCCTAATGTGTACCTTCATCAAGCCATGTAATAACAACATGTGCCAGAACATGCAAAACAGTGCAAAAGTAACATGCCGAAACTCTGTTCAGACAGTGAATGGACTGATTTTTATATTGCGGTTTTCTACTCTCCCAGATTACTCAAAGTGCTCTATACAACATGCCATATTCACCCACTTTCGGTTAACTGAGTGCTTCCTAACTACATTCATACACATTCACACTCTTGACATGCAGACTGGAGGAGCCAGGGATCGAACCACTAACCTTCCGATCAGTTTGTAACCTGCTCTACCACCTGAGATATGACATGCCATTGCATAAACAGTGGCGTCATTGCCAGACCTGGCACACATCTGGTTGACATACACTCTGCCAAGTTTTTTCAAAAAGGTCTCAAAGACTTTAGAGTCAGACCTGTTACAGATCGTCAACTTTTCTTTATTATCAGGTGTGTTTCCAGAATCACTAAAAACTGCTGTAATCAAACCTATACTGAAAAAGGACAATCTTGACAAGACACAAATGAACAACTACAGGCCGATCTCAAATCTCCCGTTTTTAAGTAAGATCGTTGAAAAAGCAGTTTCTCAACAGCTCAGTTACTTCTTAAAACAGAATAATTGCTACGATGCCTTCCAGTCAGGTTTTAGACAGAACCACAGCACTGAAACCGCTCTGACCAAAGTGTTTAATGACATATGTCTGAATACAGACAGTGGAAAAATGTCAGTCCTAGTTTTACTGGATCTCAGTGCAGCATTTGATACAGTTGACCACAACATATTACTCAAACGACTGGAGAACTGGACAGGTCTTTCAGGAACTGTACTAAACTGGTTCAAAACATACGTAGAAAACAGGAAATACTTTGTATCAATAGGTAACTTCACATCTGAGCAGACAAGTATCACATGTGGAGTTCCCCAAGGTTCCATCTTGGGACCCCTTCTGTTTAACATCTACATGCTCCCACTGGCACAGATTATAAACAACAACAAAATAAACTATCACAGCTATGCAGATGACACACAAATATATATCACAATGTCACCAGGAGACCGAGGCCCTGTACAGGCTCTTGGTAAATGCATTGAGGAAATCAATGACTGGTTGTGCCACAATTTTCTCCAGCTAAACAAAAACAAAACTGAGGTAATAGTCTTTGGCGCCAAAGAAAAACGATTACAGGTCACCAGAGAACTTCAATCTATACATCTAAAAACCACAAACCAGGCGAGAAATTTGGGTGTAGTGATGGATGCAGACCTAAACTTAGAAAAACACATTAAGACAATAACAAAGTCAGCTTACTATCACCTCAAGAATATATCAAGGATAAAAGATCTGATGTCTCAACAGGACCTGGAAAAACTAGTCCATGCATTCATCTTTAGTAGGCTTGATTACTGTAACAGCATCTTTACAGGTCTACCTAAAAAATCAGTCAGACAACTACAGCTCATTCAGAACTCTGCTGCTCGAGTCCTCACTAAGACCAAAAAAGTGGACCACATCAGTCCAGCTCTGAGGTCCTTACACTGGCTGCCTGTCCGTCAGAGGATAGACTTTAAAGTTCTGATGCTGGCCTATAAAGCTCTGAATGGTTTAGGACCAAAATACATCAATGACCTCCTGACCCAGTATGAACCATCCAGATCCCTCAGGTCATCTGGATCCGGTCTTTTATCAGTTCCCAGAGTCAGAACCAGACACGGAGAAGCTGCATTCAGCTTTTATGCTCCTTATATCTGGAACAAACTCCCAGAAAGCCTCAGATCAGCTGAAACACTCAGTTTATTTAAATCCAGGTTGAAGACTCACCTGTTCTCAGCTGCATTTGAATAAAGCACCAAATCCACACTTTAAGCTTAAATTTCAAAACTTACATTTAACTACTGATTTTATCTACTGTTCTGATTTTATCTGTTTTGATTTTATATACTGTTGTTTGTTTGTTTGTTAATTAGTTAGTTAGTTTATTTGCTAGTTTATCATGCTTTTTATTTGTTCTTGTTTCTAATGTCTCTGTAAAGCACTTTGAATCACCTTGTTGTTGAATTGTGCTATACAAATAAACTTGCCTTGCCTTGCCTTGCCAAAACACCAGTCAGTCAGAAGTGCCAGCTTGATGCCAAATCTGGGCCAGACCTGTTTTCTGTAGGCCTGGGCCACATACACCAAGCCACAATCAAGCCAGATATGGCATGCCATCTATGCCAGGCCTGTCCCATATCTGGATGACATACGTCTTATCATGCCAGAAGTCAGCCAGCAGTGCCGACTTGATACCAGATCCTGGCCAGACCTGCTTGCTATGTGGGCACTAACACACACACAGACACAGTTACTTTACCAACTGACCCCTGACCCCTGAACTCCTAAGTGTCCCGCAAATCTCATTCAGGGATCCACTCCTCTACTTCAATGTCACTCCCTGAAAGCTCACTTTTCTCACTTTCTGAGGAAAGGAAGTGCACATTCCCTTGGTTTCCTTCCATAAAAGGTATTAAGTCCATGTCATGTAATTATGAGTAGATTGTAAATGAAAAAAAAATTGACTATGATCATATAAATGCACACAAACACATCTCTACACACATATGCAAATGCATTATATTGCCTGAAAAAACTTGGGCTAACTGCACAGTGTTGCCTTGAGGCAACGAATGAAAATTAACAGTTTTACTGTATAAATAAATTTTAAAAAGTAGAACAAACAATCAAATATGCTTCTTAACATATTCATGCACATACAAGTATTTTTAATATACATTTATTTCACTATAAACATGTAAAATAGTGCCTCCTAATGGAGATGTCTCTCATGTAGTGCAGCTTGCAGAAAGGGGTCCTCCCCCCCAAAAATGAACATCACACCACCTTCAACTCATCATTTTATTGGATAGAGATGTGTCTGGTAGCATTATTTGAAGGAAAAAAAACAGTGTTTTTTTTTTTTTTTGAAGGGCCAGTGTAAGGCATGAAAATGTGGTTTGTTGCCTCAGGGCAACGATATGCTGTAGAGGGTTAAGATATGGTAATATGGCAAAATCGCCAACATTACGGTCAACAGAGCATAAAACAGGATAGGTCAAACTATCAGACAGGTCGCGAACAGGCCAACCACTGAGTCAAGTTGACTAAGCCACTAAGTGTCCTTGACATCCAAAGCATCAGTGATAATCCCTCACAGCGCAAGAAAGCATGGTCGAAACAGTAAGTGAACAAAAGGTTGCTCTACAAACTGTGTTGTCCTATCAACAGTGGGACCCCTGCTTCCCTTCCAGTTATGATGCTGCAAAAGACCGTGGCAAGTAAAGTAAAATGTAGTTATTACCACAGGAAGAACAAAAAACAAAAACTTACAAAGCAACTTAAATGACTTAAATGATTGTAACTGTACTGCAACTGCATTCACAAATATTCACAAACCAGCCAGCTGAGCCTTATTTTATTTAGAGGAGTTGTGTCAGATGTGTAGCACGGATGATTGCTACTGTCTTTGCCTTTGATCATCTATCAGGACTCATGAAGACCAGATATTTACTAAATGATGTGTCTGAAGAGTACAGTGTAACAAATATTACTAAATTGGTAGTGAAGTGGTATAAATGGAGATTAAAATTCAGAGTTTTCTCCACCGGAGCATTTTGTACATATAACAAACAATGCACATTAGCATCATTTGTTAGTGCCATGTCAAGTGTGCCTGATGTGGGTGTAATATGAATATTCTGCTTATTGGATTTAGACAAAAATGCCAGCCAACTGCCTCTGGAAGACCTCTGGAGATACAGAACACAGGCAGAGCATGAAAAACATTTAAAACAGGCTACAAAATGCTCACTTTTTCATAGATATGAGAAAGAATATCAAGATAATTTAAAACATGTAAAGTTACACATGTTAAAATGCACTAAGACCTAAAAAGAAAGCGGAAAAGTCAAAGTAAGTTGTGCATTTTCTGCATAGGAATTACATTTTGACCAATAAATTAGCCCACATGTTGTTTCTTGTGGGTTGTAATATATATACACGTTTTGTTTTCCTGGTTAGCAAATGTATGTTTTGTTCTTTTCTTACCTCCATTGTAGCTATCTTTGTCACAGTACTTAAATAAACAAGTTATAACACATTTATATTGCGTGCTTTTACTAATATGCAGCGACTCTATCTGATGAACTTGAACTGCTTCACTTGAGATTACTGTGCATGTAACTGGTTTTCTCAAAGCTGGATCTCAGTATTGAAAAGAAACCATGAGTAGCATCACAACTGTAATATGGTTTGCAGTTTAAGTAGTTCTGTTTTGTGTATCCCAATTAAAACAATGGTGGCAGATGTTTAAATATGGTTTATGCAGATAATTAAAAGTCTGAAAAGTGGGGATGTTTATTATATTGAATGAAAAACTTTACAATTTTACATATACATATAAAAATAAAAAAATATTTTTTAAAAAACAGCACGCCCCTGCGGGCGGTTTTATCCTTCAAGCTCGGGTCCTCTACCAGAGGCCTGGGAGCTTGAGGGTCCTGCGCAGTATCTTAGCTGTTCCCAGGACTGCGCTCTTCTGGACAGAGATCTCCGATGTTATTCCTGGGATCTGGTGGAGCCACTCGCCTAGCTTGGGAGTCACCGCACCTAGTGCTCCAATTACCACGGGGACCACTGTTACCTTCACCCTCCACATCCTCTCGAGCTCTTCTCTGAGCCCTTGGTATTTCTCCAGCTTCTCGTGTTCCTTCTTCCTGATATTGCTGTCATTCGGAACCGCTACATCGATCACTACGGCCGTCTTCTTCTGTTTGTCTACCACCACTATGTCCGGTTGGTTAGCCACCACCATTTTGTCCGTCTGTATCTGGAACTCCCACAGGATCTTAGCTCAGTCATTCTCCACCACCCTTGGGGGCATCTCCCATTTTGACCTCGGGACTTCCAGGTTATACTCGGCACAGATGTTCCTGTACACTATGCTGGCCACTTGGTTATGGCGTTCCATGTATGCCTTGCCTGCTAGCATCTTGCACCCTGCTGTTATGTGCTGGATTGTCTCTGGGGCATCTTTACACAGCCTGCACCTGGGGTCTTGCCTGGTGTGATAGACCCCAGCCTCTATGGATCTTGTACTCAGAGCTTGTTCTTGTGCTGCCATGATTAGTGCCTCTGTGCTGTCTTTCAGTCCAGCTTTGTCCAGCTACTGGTAGGATTTCTGGATATCAGCCATAGTGATGTGCGGATCGATCCTGAAATATCGATTCCTCCGATACCAATCATTTATGTTCTAGAATCGATTCTCACATTAAAATATCGATATTTTAGTACTTTAGGGTAAATTTGTAGTTTGTCATTAACAGGAACACAGTGGAAAGAAACTACATCATTCGGATTGCCTACATTCAAAGGAACTAGTGCGCCCCAGCCGAGACTGCAAGACCAGACTGACCAACCTGTGCACTGCCTGGATTGATTACAAGAAGGCCTATGACTCAATGCCCTACAGCTTGATACTGGAATGCCTAGAATTGTACAAGATCAATGGGACCCTAAGAGCCTTCATCAGGAACTCAATGGGGATGTGGCGTACAACACTAGAGGCCAACTCCAAGCCCATAGCACAAGTCACCATCAAGTGCGGGATCTACCAAGGAGATGCTCTGTCCCCACTGCTGTTCTGCATAGGCCTGAACCCCCTCAGTGAGATCATTAACAAGACTGGCTACGGATACAGACTACGGAACGGAGCAGTTGTCAGCCACCTCCTGTACATGGATGACATCAAGCTGTATGCCAAGAGTGAACGAGACATCGATTCACTGATCCACACTACCAGGCTATACAGCAATGACATTGGAATGTCATTCAGACTGGAGAAGTGTAGTCGGATGGTAACAAAGAGATGGAAGGTAGTCAGAACTGAGGGGATTGAACTACCAGAAAGCAACATTGCAGACAGTTACAAGTACCTGGGGATCCCGCAGGCAAATGGGAACCATGAAGAGGCCGCTAGAAAAGCTGCAACCACCAAGTACCTGCAGAGGGTCAGGCAAGTCCTGAGGAGTCAGCTGAATGGTAAGAACAAGATCCGGGCCATCAACCCGTGATCAGGTACCCTGCTGGGGTAATAGGCTGGCCAAAGGAGGAGATAGAAGCCACTGACATAAAAACAAGAAAGCTCCTTACCATGCATGGAGGGTTGCACCCCAAGTCCAGCACCCTGAGGCTTTACGCTAAGCGGAAGGAAGGGGGCCGGGGACTGGTGAGTGTCAGCACCACAGTCCAGGATGAGACAACGAACATCCAAGAATACATTGCGAAGATGGCCCCAACTGACCGAGTGCTCAGCGAATACCTCAGGCAGCAGAAACCCAAGAAAGAGGAGGTAGACGAGGAACCATCATGGAAGGACAGGCCCTTGCACGGTATATACCACCGGCAGATAGAGGAGGTGGCTGATATCCAGAAATCCTACCAGTGGCTGGACAAAGCTGGACTGAAAGACAGCCCAGAGGCACTAATCATGGCAGCACAAGAACAAGCTCTGAGTACAAGATCCATAGAGGCTGGGGTCTATCACACCAGGCAAGACCCCAGGTGCAGGCTGTGTAAAGATGCCCCAGAGACAATCCAGCACATAACAGCAGGGTGCAAGATGCTAGCAGGCAAGGCATACATGGAATGCCATAACCAAGTGGCCAGCATAGTGTACAGGAACATCTGTGCCGAGTATAACCTGGAAGTCCCGAGGTCAAAATGGGAGATGCCCCCAAGGGTGGTGGAGAATGACCGAGCTAAGATCCTATGGGACTTCCAGATACAGACGGACAAAATGGTGGTGGCTAACCAACCGGACATAGTGGTGGTAGACAAACAGAAGAAGACGGCCGTAGTGATCGATGTAGCGGTTCCGAATGACAGCAATATCAGGAAGAAGGAACACGAGAAGCTGGAGAAATACCAAGGGCTTAGAGAAGAGCTCGAGAGGATGTGGAGGGTGAAGGTAACAGTTGTCCCCGTGGTAATCAGAGCACTAGGTGCGGTGACTCCCAAGCTAGGCGAGTGGCTCCACCAGGTCCCAGGAATAACATCGGAGATCTCTGTCCAGAAGAGCGCAGTCCTGGGAACAGCAAAGATACTGCGCAGGACCCTCAAGCTCCCAGGCCTCTGGTAGAGGACCCGAGCTTGAAGGATAAACCGCCCGCAGGGGCGTGCTGTTTTATATACCTTTAAATTACTTCGTATTGCTCAATTAGCTGCTTGAGGCAAGCAGTCTCAATTGCGTCAGAAGAGTTTACTGATCTTACCTTAAAACTGTAATCCATGATTTTCTCTGGATTTAAGATTCCCTCGCAGAGTTAAAAACAACAACAAAAAAACACCTTCACATTAGAATGTGTGCTTCCTCTTTCAGCTGTGTGGGGGGGCCCACAGCAGATTATCCATCTTATTCTATCCCTACCACCTGCTTTCTTAACTATCTCTCAAAAACACTCCACCTGAGCTGTCTCTCTGATATACTCATTTCTCACCCTGCCTATTGAGGTCACGTCCACTGAAAATCTTTGCATCCTTAACTCTGACACTGCCCTCAACTCCCTCAATCTTACCTGCACTCACTTCTTCACCTCTATTCACTGTGCGTTGGCTTTACTAACTGGCATCTTCACCATTCCCCCTGCCTCTCTCTCAGTCACATGTTAGGTATTCTCACTGTTTTAAAATACTTTTAAATTACCAAATCTGTAGAAAATGCAGCAGCTGAGTCACTAATAATGCAGTCACAGAGAGCTAATAATTAATAATAATAATAATAATACAGTTTATTTGAGGGCGCCTTTCAGAAACCCAAGGACACCTTACAAAAAACACAATTAATAAAATTGGGGGGAAAAAAGAAAAGCAAAAAGCAAAAGCACCACAAACCCTACACAAAGCGTTTGGATCTTGTCTAACTTTAGCACCAAGTTGGAAGGCCTGGCAAAAGTTGCATCAAAACACTTCTCATTCAGAGTGACAGATTGTTTACTTGTCAGAATTAGATTTTCTCATTAAGTGATAAGAGACCAAATATGGCAACTAAGATTTCAACATGACTTCTTGCCGCAAGCACGTAACCACTCTGACATCTGACACTGTGTGATCAAAGGAGGATCATTTGCACAAACCTTGGCCACTGTAAACACCCTTAAGGAACCTCAGTGTGTTGCTGAACACCTAGGAGGATGTAGTGTGAGGAGGATACATCACCGATGAAGTAGGGACAAACACAAAGTGGCAGAAATCCAGAAACCTGTAGAACAGGGATATTATTTTATAGAATCTATTCAGGTGATCTGACATAAAAGTTGGTTTGGTCTTCTTACCTTTTACTCGTAGTGAAATCTTTTTTTAGGTGAAGGAGGCAAAGACTGCGGACTGGCTTTAAAAAAAAACAAACAAAAAAAAAACACACCCCCCCAGCTTGCGTCACTTTAAGAGCAGACCACTGAAACTTGACACTTGTCTTATGTTAAACCTATAGTATGCCCCTACAAGTCAGACATTCTTACTTATATTTAGCAACCGTCAGAGGAGCCACTGGCAACTGAAATAATACCATATCTGAAAGATGACGCAACACCTCTGAAATAAATCCTATCTTTATTAAGTCTACATTTCAATTATGTTGAGACAGTCAAGGAGGCAGTGACTAAAGTCTGGATTATTATTCAACACTGTGATTTGTGATGTTTGAATAGGTCCCTCACACACACACACTGGTATGATCTTAAATCATGTTTCTATATCTTTTTTCTTTAAAAAAGAAAATGATGTTTCGTTTACACTGTACCTTTGCTTCTGTTTGTAGCAATATATCGTAACAAAAACAATGACCAAGAAGATAGTTTTTAACATTTCTTCTTTTAAGAGGGAGAAACCAAAATACTTATCCAGTACTAAATTCACAATGGTACAAATAAATAATAATCTCAATATGATCATCTCTTACTGAACAACAAGCAAGGTTGATCAAAGTCTTAACATTTCTAAATCTAATAGGAATTAATAATTGTTGGACAGAGAAAATGCTGCATTAAAACAGCATCACTGCTTCAGCATACCATAAAACATAAGATGGTGGCATCTAGTGGTGAAACACTTTTAGCTCAAACAATGTGGCCTGGCAAGAAGATCTTTATTTTAAAATTAGATTTCAACACATCAAAATGAATATTTGCAGTAAGATGTTTTTCCGGATGCCTATGTACAACATACTGAAGGTTAAAATTGCAATTTAGCGTTAGAAAGTCTCTGGAGTATTTTGTTCCACGAGGAATCTAAAACGAGTGAACACAATAATACGACAAATAACAAAAAAGCTAGACAAATTCCTTTAAATGCACACAGATTCATATAAAAAAGTCACTTTACTTTTCACAAATGCAAAAACAACAGACATCCATAAAACTGCATTAATACCTGCATCAGCTAAATGAAACTATATAAAACTTCTGAATATGTTTAATTGTTGAGATGAGATATTTTTAACTATCTAAAAATAAAATTATGTACACTGTAAGGCACTTGTGGCAGCCAAAATATTGTGTACATGAAAAGGCAAACCTCGTCCATGTTAGAAAAGCATACAATCACATTTAGGACTAATTATGACATTTTTAAATCAACATAACAAATTAGCAGTGCAATAAATATTTACAGTCGCTCTCTTGTTTTTTTAAAGATCAATGCTGCATCCTTGTCGTACTTTGTTCTCTTTAGGTTTTTATTTCACACAACCAGGCTCTCCCGACTCACAGCTCCATTCTGCAAAACAAGAAAACTCATTAGCTCACCCAATAAACTAAAACAGACTCTCTTGATCAAAAACAAGCAATGTGTCATTGGCCCTGAAGATGTATTAATAGAGTAATTTCAGTATTGACTTTTGCCTTTTCATAAGAAGTAAGAACATAGATTATCATCAAACCAATACACTTACAGCAATCTCAACTTCTGTGACTCACCTTGCGGAGGTTGCTTTTCTTTTCATCTTCACTGTAAGGCGGTGGTGGTGGAGGCGGGTAGTCATTGTGCCGGCCAGGGTTTCCAGAGGGTGGGTTCACAGGTAGTGGAGGTGCCCCACGTGCCCCCCTCCCCCGATCTGAGCGGTCGCTTTCGCTGTCCAATCGCTCCTGGCTCCGCGCCCTCTGCTGCTCACCCATCCTCTTCCTCTCCATGGCTTCTCGTAGAAAACTGTCATCGTAATCCTCACGCCCGCCCCTTGCACCACCACCATACCGGCGATCCCTCTCCAGATCCATTAGATCGTCACGACTGTGGCTGCGCCGTCCTGGGAGATCCCGGTAGGCTCCACCCTCTCCTCTCCGGCGATCGGGGGAGTAGTCACGACGTCTGCGGTCATCATAGTCACGATCATAGCCATTCCGGGCGCTGCTGCTCCACCCATCATCAGAGCTAAAGAAACACAAAACAGCACATTGAATTTGCTGAACTGTTTTCAGCTACTGTCGTGTTCTGAGTCTCACTTTAAAGTTCAGGTGATGTTTACAACCAAACATTGCATCTGTAATTGGTAACAGGTTAACTACTCATGATACTGTGACTCCACATGGGATGGAGGTTATGGTTCCCAAATGTCCGTATGTCTTATCAACATTACATATAAATATCTTCTTTGCTCAAAAAAAGAAAAAAAAAACTAAAGGAAAACTTTAGATCTGTATACAGAACTGGGTATACATACTAGACTGGATCATGTGCTAGGAGTGAAACGATACCAACCACATCGCTTGATGGAAATGACGATTATCAACCTACAGAGATAATGTCCTCCATGCCTTCTCCAGACCCCTCCACATCTCTCATATATGAAAAGAATTTAGGTGTTTATTTAAATATCAGCTTCCATATGAAATATATACATTACATCTTAAAGAACAAAGGAGCATGAAGGTACAAGGGTGCAGACCACAGAGCTGTCGGAATGCTACTACACAATCCCAGCAGAAGAGGTTACATGAAGAAGATGTGGGAATTATGGAATCTTCTATACCTGACATCTAGACTAACTGTGAAACAACTAGTAGTTCAGTGTAACATCTGGAAGAGGCAACTGATATCACAACTAGAGATCAATGAGGTACAACACATATGCTATGGACGGGGGTGGGGGGGAAGGACATCAAGTTTGAGATTGGGTACCAAGGTCCAACAACAATTAGTGCGATGAAGGTGTTGAGTGTTGAGAACACGACAAAGAAATAAATTTTGAGCTTATGACTAACAGTGATGTCTGAAATCTCTGTGAAACTTTACTAAATGACTTGCTGCACATATCTTCAAATATCAAGCCGATGACAAAAGGTAAATGGTGTGATATGCTAATATGGATCCTTTCTTTAGTGAGCTTGTGTGGAAAGTACATGCATCACTGAAGATGTAAACCACAAAAAAAAAAAAAACTAGGGCAAATTTATCAGCTGCACTTTGTCATCAGGCTAAATTAGTTTACAATTCCCTTCACTCTGATGAAACACATTTGGAAATTACCTTGAGCCAAGGCTTAACTAGGCAGACATAGTTGATTGTTTGAACAAAAATGACACAAGACCTGCTAGAATTTCTGTGCCACGATATCTAATTTATTCTTATATATTTAAGTTTGATAAAGTGATAACATTGTGATACTGAAAGGTTGCGGTTGAACTGACACTATGTGTGGGTGACTGAACATTTCAGTTAAACAATTTGCACATGTCTCTCTTTACTTTGAAATGGTAAATAAATGATCCTGTAATGAGAGATATATGTACATGGTTCATCTTTACACTAAGACAATTACTGTGAAACTTCAATGATGCTGCACATGGTACAGATTATGCTGAAAAAAAAAAAACTGCTAAATGATGTGATGATGGCAACAAGGAGGTTACTCGAGAAACTAACACTCACCCTCTTCCTCCTCTGGAGTCTGGGCGGCGTTGTGGTGGGTAGTCGTCTCTGGGGTATCGCCGTCCAATATCGTCAAGATTGTCCATCGAACGGGAACGTACGTGGTTCTCCATGTAACCTCTTTGCTGCGGGTAATCATCACGGCGGCGGCCTTGCTGGGAAACGCTGCTGATGGTGCTCATAGCTTCATCATGGTCATACACTGTGGGGAGATGCGGGGGCTGGGAACGACCTCCACGGTTTCGAGGCTCAGATCCACTACTGTCGTGCAAGGAACTGACTTCAGTCATGTTGTCCACTAAGACAGGAAAATTGAAAAAGAAATGCAGGTCAGACGAAATAAAATTAAGTTTAGTAGAAGGATCAGAAAAGTAACAACATGAAAGCTCTGCAGCTATCAATGCGCCACAATCAGTAACAATTGTTGTAATTTATGTACCGTAATTGTCGGGCTATAAGCCGCTACTTTTTGCACAAGCTTTGAACCCTGCGGCTTTTAGTCAGGTGCAGCTTTTCTATGGATTGTCCATGATTTTTGTGATATCGTAAGAGGATTTGTTTTGTTTGTTCCGCTGTTGTACGACACTACAACGTAGTGCCGTACGAAGTAGCGCGAAAAACAAACTTCAAAGTAGCGCTACGCATTCAGTGGGAGGCGTGGATGATGAGCGGCGATAAACTTGCAAAAAGCAAGTTATGCCCAACTCCACCAGTGGATTCTGACAGCGTGGAAAAGTGTGAAAACATCCACGATCACCAACGGATTTCGAAGGGCTTGACTGCTGCATGATGGAGAGGAGGACACCGCCACGGCCCTTCTGAGGGTGTTCGACTCTGACACTGACAACGAGGATTTCTTTGGTTTTGAAAGTGACAACGAAGGAAAGAAGCTGAGAGTGGATGGAGTGGATGACGAAGCCACCCTGAGCCTGTTCGTATCCGACACTGGAGAAGAGGACTTTGGTGGTTTTAGTGCGCAGGAAGAAGAGAAAGATGGTGGTGAATGACTGACTTTTCTTCTTGTTAAAGCTGTGTCACTACACCTGAGCCTAAAAGGTAGTCTGAATCTATTTTTCTGGTGTCCTGTAGGTTATTGTTATGTACTACATTTTAACTCTTTTTATGAAGCACAGTACATGTTTTGTACTTGTAATTACCGCTACTTTTTTATATACCTAAAAAGTTATGCAAATATGTACCCATAACTTCTTTTTCAAAATATTAATAAAAGTGTCTCCAAACAGCCATCTCTTTCCTGACAATTCGCTTTGTGCATATTCTCTTACATATGATAAGTCAACATTGAAACACCTGTGGCTTTTAGTCAGGTGCGGCTAATGTATGTACAAAACGGGATTTTCCCCTGATTTTAGCTTGTGCGGCTAATATTCAGGTGCGCTTTGTAGTCCGGGAAATACGGTAATTTTATTTTGTATTACTAAATGCAGTCAGTTTTCACGTACATGACTGCAGAATGTTAAAATTTGTTCCTGTGACATATTGTTTTCTGGGTAACATTTACCAGCTACAAACCACAAGTGCGGAAAGTGGTAATGACAAATGAAACAGGAAACACATGACATCACGTACTGGTTTTTCCCCATCACAACCACAATTCCAGAGTAAGACAAGCAGTCTCTCTCTGTCTGTTCTAACAAAGCAAAAATCTTGACACTCTCTCTCTCTCTCCCCCTCTCTCTCTCTCTCTCTCTCTCTCTCTCAGACAGAAAATGGTCTTCTTAAATTATATGACCATTATATATTATCAGTCCATTAAAACTATTAGATAGACAGTTATATCAGTTTAGAGCAGAACTATTAGTATTATAATTAATTAAACAAAACAAAGAATATTTACCATTTGGCTTAATTGTGTCAGACTCATGTCAGACAGAAAATCTTGGAGTTAATTTAGCATTTACATTTATCCGACTTTCAGTTGGCTTCAACGATCATAATCTACTGTATTATTTAACCAAATTGTGAGGACGAAAACCAAAGTTAAGATTTTTATCTGCAGTTATTTTTATTTTTATGATTCATGTATTAATATATATTATCCCTGTTTAATAAAGAAAACCAAAACCAAACCAAAATTCAACCAATCAATGTATATAGGACTTCCAGCCACAGAATCTAATATAGTCTGCCACACAGGAATAATAGGAAGCAATCAGTTACTCACCGCGCTGATAGTTGCCAGGCCTGGATGGATCCATATTGGCAAGCTCCCTCTCCATATAGTAAATGGCACGCGTTGCGTTCCCGTCAGGGTCCACCTGGATTCGAAAACCACTGCGAGCTGAAGTGAGGAGAATAAGTTCAAATATAGTGAATGATTTCAGCTTCTTTCAATATTTGCATACTCTTATCAAAACCATCAAAAAATGCTTTCATATTTGTGACAAGTTGAAATCCCTTTATTGCACAGGCTTGTCATACTTTTTTTTTTTTTTACTTTCATATGCGCTGCTTTGTTTATGAGAAGCTGTAAATTATTGACATTTGATTAAGAGTATAATCAACAATGATGTTTTGTTTACAAAACCTTTTTACCAAAAGTGATATTTTTTTCTGGGTGAAGAACCGCCAAAGTCAGCATGATGCTATTAGAGGAACTAAGAGAACTATAAAATCTTTATAATTTTGTCAGTTTTGCAACATTAGAGTAAATATAAGCTTTGACAGCACAATTCTGCTCTCAGCGCATGGAAAACAAAATTATTTGCATTAGATACAATTCACTGCTAATCTATATTTTACATATAACTTTATGTATAAAGACAGACATGCAACAGTGAGACCTGAACGAAGTAGATGAAGCACACTGCCCTAGCAACATGCTAAGCTAATATGCATCAAAAGGTGTTCTACAGACTTAAAGTGGTGTTAAGATATTTGAGCTCTTCCAAAAGTAGATGCATAAAATCCTAAAATATAATAAAATGTTTAATAAATGTATACAACAAAATCAAATTATCAATTTTACATTTAAAAGAGAACTTCAAACACAAATATCCACGGATATAAAAAAATGTGAACAGACTAAGCAGCTGTGTCACACAAATACAGTTTTTTTTAAATGCACACATAATGTGAACATAACCACATCAAAGTAAGATGAGAGTAAGAATGCAAAGAATCAGTTTTAGGTGAGGTGAGGTTTTAAATGTATCTTCTCACTTTAAATTTGGTTTATATTCATAATTTACCACATATAGTGAGGGAATTCCTCAAATCTGAGAGATAATACTGAAAAAAAAATTACCCCACCCACATAAACAAAAAAAAACATTCACACCGCAGTGTACTGTTTGGGTGTGGGTGGGTTAATTCCTCCCCCCAACACACACACTCTACTCACTGTTGTCCCCTCGGTCTTGCTCACGTAGCAAAGGTACCTGGGAGCCGTGTCCCACTACATAGAGAACAAAAACAAAGCAAATTTGAACAAGCACTCCACAAAGCTAATCTCTGCACAAAGTAAAAACCTCTGCGTTGTTATTATGAAACTCATATTCAACAGTTAACTGAATTTTCCTACTCATGGCTGCAGAAGTACAACACATTATGAAAACTGCAACAGACAGTAATCATTGTGAACTTTCAGGTTTGTAATTTGTATCACCTACCTGAGCTAGCACCATCATATTCATGACCGTAACCACTCTGAGGCAGCTGGGCTCCAACCCCATTAGGTACAGGAAGTAGAGGCATACCAGGCTGCATGTATGGTGGCTGACCATACATACTCTGAGCATAGAGGGTGGAAGCATATTGATCCCCCATACCTTTCTTTACTGCTTTTCCTGCCTCATACACTGCAAGACAATGGAACAGAGTTGGTTTTAAGCATGTTGGTGAAAGATGACATCAACTGCTGGAGACTGTAAAATTATTAGTTTAAAATTTGTGATTTTTCTGTTGAGAGTTAAAACAGAACAGATAATAGTTTACTGTCTTTCCATTAAATAAATAGAGGTATTCTGTTAACCCTTTTAGGAAATACCCCAACTTCCCATTGAGTCAGTGTACTTTAAAAACCATGCCCACTGGAGGGGAAAACAGTCTGGCTTACAAACATGCAAATGAGGGCTGAAACAGTAATGCATTACCTTAAACTTGTTTTTAAAAAAAATCTAAAAGAAAATGACTTTTCCAGTTGAGTATTTCAGTACCTGAAGTCCAGCTTTTAAAATATGTTAACAAGATGATGCTGTTGGCTGAGCATTACACGCACTCTACTAAAAGAGAAGTTGTCAAAATGTTTCCTCTGTTTGATTTATTAGTATAGGCTCCCACCACAAAATAAGCTCACAGTCATTTTCTTTTCTCTCTTTTTAAATTTTTTTTTCTTTTGCTAACAGGCAAAATTGACTAGGAGGCACCCCCAAAACCTTTCCCCTCCAGTTTGTTCAGGGTTGTCTCGATAGGAAACCAAACTAAAGTTAACCGTTTCCTGGCTTGAGGATCATATTTACATTTTAAACATAGTTATGGAAATTTAATTAATAAAGCCTCTGGGGGTCAGGCTTCCTGCAATAAATTTAAAGCTGAATGCTCATCCACTTCCCACCATCTAACTGTGTGTAATGTGTGTGAAACAGACATAGTGAAACCAAGTGACATAAAATCACTGTTACTAAAACAATGTGACCAATACATCAATGAAAAAAAATTCAACCCCCCCCCCCCCCTCAAAAAAAAAGACCCACACACAAATTTGTGCAAGCTGGCATACAAGAACTCTCCTTATAGTGAATTGTACGCTGTACTATTAAAATTATGATCTCAAAATGCACTGATACTCAATGGAACAGACGCATTTGAGTCTAAAATGGGATTAAACAGTAATAATAAATGTGGTTAAAGAAAGTTATGCACAATTTTATTGGCTTTTCCGTTTGATACTTACATGCTCGTGGACAGCAGCAGCGATCCGGGCAACAGGGGCAACTGACATAACAGCAGCAGGTGTGTGGACAACACTGACACCAGCAAATCCCAATCAAGAGGACCAGCAGAAAGAAGCCAAGGACCACCAAAACAACCAGGAGCCAGTCTGCAAAAGACCAACAATTAAATGCATTTAATCTTAAAATCTTAAATTTAAAGATTTAAGATTTGACATTTCTTCTTCAATTGCTGACATAGTCCAGGAGAAAAAAAAACACATGAAATTCATGTGAACCTAAACTACAGCTACAGTGGTCCACATTTCCTTTATTTGTGTATTACATCAACAACAGAAAACACCTATACTGTATATGTAAATGCATCTTAACAATAACAGTCATAACAGACGAGACAGTTCCACAAGATAAGACTTACATGCAATTTTTGTCATTTACATAAACAACACATGTTGGCAACCATGGTGACTTTTAAAAGATTTAAACCGGTAAAGCCGGTTCACAAGTCTATGCATGCAGCTCATAAAAAAACAACAGAGAAAGAAGACACTGTATATTGAAATGAATCAACTAAAATGCAAACTGTGTTAGCAGTGTGAAAAACATAGGGCTGTGTACACAGAAAAGGGAATGAGGGCTGAATGTACTTTGGTAACAGGCTGCCTGTACTCACACTGAAAGTTAGATATGCAAACATGGGAACTGAGTCACACTAAAGAAAGAAAGAAAGGCAGATAACAGCATAATGGGATATTAAGGATGCCAGTAAACAGCAAGTAAAGCAGAGCAGTGCATAAACCTATATTTCTACCCAGAACATGATGCCTGACCCTTAAATATAGCAGCCTGGTTTCAAATTGAGTCACAGTTTCTTCCTATATGTAAAGGCACTTCTGGAGTGTGACCTTAAAAGGAATTTATCATGTGTCAGATAATTTTTTCTAGCAAAATGAGTCAAGAGTGGTTTTGTTTTTAAAAAAAGCACACAAGCCAATTGTACTCTTGCAAAGAATTACTCATTACTCCAACCTCATTGTTACGCTCCTGTTCTTTAAGGTTAAACCTGATAGTTCATACGCCTCTACTGTGGGACTGAAACTTGACTGAGCTATATCAAGAGGCTTGTACTACCTTCCATAACCAGTAAGTCAATGCCAGGCAGGAGGTCAGTAGAATTTGACTTTCTCTCTGTGAAAGAAAGATAAAGCCACAATTATTTTTATGTGGTCTGCTTTTGTTACCTGCAACCTGTGACTCTAAAAACCCTTTAAGAACTCAACCTGTGATAAATACCCTCCTATCCTTTCAGCCACTTGAAAAATCTGTCAATGGTTTTGTGCATTTGTTCTCAAATATTCTAATGTGTAAGCACAAGATTGTGGGTGGGGGGAAAGAAACTGAAAGCAAAACGAAGAAGTGTCTGCATAGAGTATACCTGTACCTGAATGCAGTGGCTATAAATGGAATTAACTTACCCAGTACAAGGAGCTCTGTGTAGTCTTCACTGTTTCCTGTAACATCTTGAGAAGAGATGACAGAACAGAAGTAGACACCACTGTCTCCCCATGCAGTCTGTGCGATATTCAGGTCTGCATCTATAGGTAACAATTAATATTAGTACATTTTTTTGTCATTGTTTCTCGATAGTTGCTATTCAAAAACTGTGGGTCTACCAGATGACCCTCAAATACATGAACTATACACTTCCAAATTCAAGCTGCCCCTGAAGAGGTATGTGGTTTAATTGACTCAGTCAAATCAATTAAAACATTAGAATTTTTTTTTTTTGACTTTTTTCAAACCACTGAATATTTTTTAAGACTCCATTGCTCATTTTGAAGGCCCCAGCAAGTCAGGTATCCAGCTATGACTAAGCACTCAACTGGTCGTGGCACAGGGTACGTGCAGGGCAGCTGGGTTGGTTCTGCTCGTGGGTTCTTTCTTTTAAAAGGAAGTTTTTCATTGTTATCAGGTAGTTGCCCAAAGAGGATTGTCTGTTTCTTAGGGTTTTCTTCTGAATAGTGTGGGGTCTTTATCTTGGAGTTAACAGTACCTTGAGTTGCCTTGTGATTTATTCCAATATAAATAAACCTGAACTGAAATGAATTCATATCCATCACCTTACTGTGATTTTTTTCTAGAATTATATCTACTCAATTCCCATCATACTTCAGCACACTCTAAGGTACAGCAAATAAACAGTACAGCTACAGACTATTGTTATTAGCAATTCATTACCCTGAGATTTATCAAAAAAAGAGCAGCAACCTAGCAGCACTGTTCAACTTATGAGAAAATGAGTGAGCCCATCAAAAATACCTATGTTAGATTTGTATTGTTGATTGTCATTTATGCTTAGAGATATTTACTTATATATGCTTAGAGTTTTGTAATTAGTTGTAGATTGGTAGAGGTTTTGATCCTTGATAGTCTGCAAACTTTGTGTGTATTAGACAGCACTTTGGGAGCATGAGAGGTCATACCGTGTCTTATTGTTTTATGGTAGGATTAACGTAGTTGCGTCTGTTCTAGTCTAAGTGCTCTTTGTTTAGATGAACTGCAGGACTTCCTCACCGTGTTATCTAGGATGAACCATCTAGGGTGAGGGGGAGGCTACCCTCTTCCTGACCAAGGATGTTTGACCCTTTGATCAGCAGTCCACACACACACACACACACACACACACACACACACACACACACACACACACACACACACACACACACACACACACACAGGCAAGGTACTCTTTGTGTGTATGTAGACGTCATATGTTAATGAACCTATGCATATTCATGTAACCTCAATAAAAGGGCAGTGGTACGGGAGAACGGACGAGAGCAACTGGGGTCAAGTGAAGGAACGGCACTCTGTCCGGTCTCTCCCGTGCACGAATAACATGAAGAAATTCACCTATGTTTCAAATCAGTTTGAAAACAAACAAACAAACAATTGGACTGAAATATGCCATCCCTTTTGTATTGAAAATAAGAGTGAAATCGATCTTTGACAAAGACACCGATTCTGTTCATAATTTTTATGGACAGTATTTCTAGGCAAAGCCAAGTGGTGCAAGGCTTTCAGTTGGGTGGTCTCAGGATCTCATCTCTGCTTTTTGCGGATGATGTGGGTTTGTTCGCCTTGGAATGGTTCACAGCGTCAGCATCTCCAAATCTGAGGCCATGGTCCTCAGCCAGAAAATTGGTGGAGTACCCACTCTGGGTCAGGGACGAGTTCCTGCCCCAAGTGGATGAGTTTAAGTATCTCGGGGTCTTGTTCACAAGTGACGAAAGAAGGGAGTGGGAGCTCGACAAACAGATTGGTGCGGCAGCTGCAGTGATGCGGACACTGTACCGGTCTGTTGTGGTGAAGAGAGAGCTGAGTGTAAAAGTGAAGCTCTCAATTTACCGGTCGATCTATGTCCCTACCCTCACCTATGGTCACGAGCTGTGGGTAGTGACCGAAAGAACAAAATCGCGGCAGAAATGGGCTTCCTCCAAAGGGGGACTGGCCTCTCCCTTAGAGATAGGGTGAGATGTTCAGCCATCCGGGAGAGGCTCAGGGTAGAGACGCTCCTCCTCCATTGAAAGGAGCCAGTTGAGGTGGTTTGGGCATCTGACAAGGATGCCTCCTGGGTGAGGTGTTCCAGGCATGTCCCACCGGGAGGAAACCCTGGGGAAGACCCAGGACACGCTGGAAAGATTATATCTCTCTGCTGGCCTCGGATTGCCTGGGTGTTCCCCTGGAAAAAATGGAGGAGGTGGCTGGGGAGAGGGAGGTCTGGGCTTCTCTGCTTGGGCTGCTGCCCCCGCGACCCGGCCCCGGATAAGCGGAAGAAAATGGATGGATAGATGGACAGATAGATCTTTGAATAGTAAGACTTAAGACTGCAGAACAGTAAGATTCTTTACATTAGTTTTCTTTCTTTTCTCATACAAATTCAGTACATCTGAACAGAACATATAATAGAAAAAAGTGATATATAGCTCTCATGTAATGTGAAACTAGGGCTATTCGATATAATGATATATATCGGATTACGATATAAAAACATCTATGTTTCATTTTACGCTATCGTTTGTTTCGTGGTGTTGCAAAATAAACGTTTATGTTTCATCGTTTTGATGGTCACTGTAGTGGCTATATTGATTTCTTAAAGTTCTCTCTTTCTGGTAAAACCATGGTGTCCGCTTGTTTATTTTCCACATAAACCTTTCACAATAAAGCTCAAGATCCTGTTGAGACTTTCAAAATAAACTGAATCATGTGAAAGAGTATGCAGAGTATTTACGGATGAGAAGGAAAAAAGAGCCGCCAGGTGCTAAAAAATAAACCTTAGACTCAAACGTTAGAACAGGCTTTTCCCTGCAGCACGCTGTGTAATAAATACTCACAAAGAAAACGGCGGCCGTTACAACTTATGTCTAAAAATATATAGTTTCATGCATCGGTTCAAACACTCGACTCCAGGTACATGACGCCCAGCTGGAAACACTTCACGAGTCGAACTGCCTGCGATTGACAGAATTTACAGAAAATGTAAATTGTTTTGTGCTTTATATCGTTATTGGGACGATAGATGTCTTATATTGGGATATGAGATTTTGGTCATATCGCACAGCCCTATGTGAAACTACTGCAGAGACAGGCAATTTATTTTCTCAAGTGGCTAAATGAGAACCTGGCACTTGTGTGAAGGGTCCCCACCATTAAACTGAACTCAATTCTGCTCAATATTAATTCAATCTTTTTAAATGTTATTGGTATGGCCTCCCACAACAGACCCAATTTCTCTTGTGGCCCCTTAGGAAAATTAAATGTACACCCTCGCAGTGTTTACGCATTTTCCAGATTAATTACAACAGAAGAAGGAATTACTGACAGACATCTTGATTCATGCTCAAACATCCGGGTAAGGAAATCCCAAAATGTTGAGCTGTTCATCTGCATGTAGCGTTTTAAGTGGAAGAAATATTTCATCACTCATCCAAGTTTTCAAAATGCTATGTCCAGATGAACAGCATCAACAGTTTGGTACTGCTTACAGACTAACATGTCGTGCCAAGGCTGTTACATATCTTAATAGAATTTCAGTGTACTAATTAACCAACTTACTGCCGGTTATGCTGATCTTGCGCTCCTGGTACTCAGGGCCAAGGGTAACTGCAGTGCCTTGCTTGGAGGCCACTATTCGCACTGTCCTCTGGTTGTCTGCACACTCAATGGTGGGGTTATAGTTGGGGTTGTTTTGAGACAGAATGTTGTCTGCACTGCTGGGATTGAGTGCAGCCTGAACCGGGTCCCGACAGTAAGACTTATACTTCCACGTTACAATAGGGAGCTGAGTGGCCGTTGTCTGATACTGACAGGTAAGGGTGACAGGCTGGAAGAGAATGACGACATACCTCTTGGTAGGACATTGAACTGATACACCCATAGTGGATTCTAGAAAGAAAACAAAAATATAAGTTAACAATGAAGATTGACACAAATTATGTATTACTGTGATTATCATGATCATGTTTCTGACATTTAAAAAAAGGCATCCTACATCCTCTAGTATTCCCCAAAGGCGTGGCACGAGCCAAACACCATTTCTTCACTTCTAGTATCACCGAGAGTACATGTAATGAGTCACCTCATCTGTAATGAGTCTGGCTGCATGAGCTCCAACCACTATAGCTTTAGATTATGATGGCTACGTTCTGATAACACAGAACTACAATTAAAGGAAGTTTTGAAGTCTATGTCATGTCTTTACCGTTAGTTAAAAAAAACTTTTTTATCCAAGTATGTGATACTTGAAGATGTTGACTAGTTGGTGATAATGACATTATAATTCAACACACAATCAGCAGGTTTACTATATACAGCCCTAAGTAAGGCCTGCATGCAGCCCTCAACAAGCCTTAAATCACCACACATGAGTTATAGTGGAAGTTTTTGTTTATAAGAATGCAACATCATACAAAAACTACTCAGCTCCCTCCGCTTTCGTCTGCATTTCTACTGCACTTAATTATGAGTTATATTATTTTATCCAACGGCTATGCCTTGGATACCAATTCGGCTTCCTCTCAATCAAATTAAGTTCCCCAATATTTAAAGTTTACAAATAAAACCAACACCAACCCACGAGGCGTCAGAAAGGTGTATTTAGCAAAAAAAAAAACAACAAAAAAAAATAAAAAAAAAAAACCATTTCTACCCGCATTTTTTTCAACTAAAAGTTTGTTTTTTATAAATATGTCAAATAATAACAATATCAGTAATAATAATAACAAAAGAATTACTTTGAAAATAGGATTCATAAATTGTTTTATTCATATTAATCTATTTTTTATTTTATTTTTGTTTGTCTGCGAGTGCATTATATTAAAAACTACCGAAAAGAAAGAGCCATTTTAATTCTATGTCCCAACAGGTTGTCTCAAAATCCTTGTTGTCAATTTTTTAAAATACGTTTTCCCCCAAAACACAAACGTTAAAAGACCTCAAGCCATCAGTACAAGAAAATGCCACAAAAAGTTATAATTTTGGAAAAGCTAGAGTATTTAGAAAGGCGGTTTGTATATCAAAGTTTCCCCAGCCCCCACCCTGTTTGACAAATACAGGCCAACTTACCTGTCGCCATTAGAGCGGCGAAGATTATCGTCCAGAACATGTTTAATCTTGCTTCCTCGCGGTCTCGGTAGACTTAAGTATTTTTAATTCGTAAATATACAAACAAAAACGTATTCAGGTACATGTAATTTTCCTCAGACAGATAGTAACACCTCCATTTTGCGTCTTTGTGTGTTGTAGACTTGGGAGGACCCGAACGCCCCGCAGGTGTATGCCAAGAGACAGGTTGCGAAAAACGGGGACATGTGTAACTCCTTGTTTTACAGGTGGTTGCTGAATTTTTAGGTTGACGGCGCATTAATTTCGCTACAGAACCCTAGTCGTGCGAAATGGCCAAGTTTTTATTATTTTTAAAAAGGCGTTTTCTTTACGTCTTTGCCCATTTTGTGTTCGCTAAAATGACATTTTAACCAGGAAGTACGCTACGTGTTTTACCCACCGTCTAGATGGTACAGTCTAGAAACTGATAAACGACAAGAAAGCGCTGTTTGTTAATTTTAAACCCAGGTTGTGGGAGAGAGAGAGCGTGACCTATTTCGTGGGGGCGGGCGCTTTTTATGTGATTTAGAACATTAAAATAAGCTTAGTATGAAAAGAAAAACAAACAAACAAAAGTCTAGTTTCTACACTACCATTGTACAGAACTTTAACTTTGCTGCTTGGGAATAGACCTATAAATGTCAGAAGTGACTGCTTACAAGTGACTTCATTTTGAAGGCTCAACTCTTATCTTGACTTCATTGTTCCCTGTTTTTCAACACTTTGCTTTCACAGTCCAGGTTTTGCTTGTGGATCAGAGAGCTTCTATACATATAATAAGACTAAAGTCTTATCAGACCGTGGGAATCTTAAATTTTGATTAACCAGGTTTAACTGAAAGAGACCATAAATTGAAGATGTTTGTCTTTATGGCGTTCTGACAAAAAATAACATTTCATAACTGTCCATTAAAAGTTTTTTAAGCAAAAATATAGGTATGGGAACAAAATACACTACATCTGCCACAGTGAAATGGCAGCACTGATCCTGCAAGCCCTAGCAGCTGAGGGATTTCCCATGATGTACACTCTTCTGATTATTAACTGAGCACATTATATTCTGTTCCAGTGTCTGTTATGAAAAAGAATATGAACCATATGCAGCTTGATATGCAGATGTGTTTATAATTAAGGCCAGATATGTATATGCGTTTCAAACATAATTATTTGCTGTCAAGTAAAGCTGAAGTCTGATAAGCCAAATAAGCATGAAGGTGATTTACAGAAAAATAACCAGTTATTATGGAAATTGTTTTTCTAAAAAAAGGTGACTTCTTTGGACTTAAGCATATGCAATAAAACACATCCTATTTAGCCATTTTGCTATGCCAATACAGTTAAAAACATTTTAAGACAGAAAGTAAGTATCTATGAGTAAAAAAAAAAGATGTTTCAGCACGATGTTTCATGCTGAGGGATAAATGTTGAAGATCCAAAGTCCTGTTTGAAAAAAGAGAGAAGTGTGTTAATTGAAAATGCATTTAGCCAAAGGAAAAAAAAAGATCCACAAAACAGTCTGCTTGTAGCCCCTTTCCATTTTTTCAATATTTGAACTAAAAATATTCTCCAATTCAAGATTTACTGGGACTGAGAATTAGTATTTTTTTTTTCAAATATATCACAAAGCTTTTCTTACAGCACTAAAAGGAAAGAATAAAATCATCTATTTTAAGATTGGGGAACTGTATTAAAATGTATAATGGATTAAATGGTGTGAAATATTTTTGGGGGGTTGGTCTATAGCTTTAGTCATTCATGAACTTATTCAAGGGACCTGATATAAGGAAGTTGTGTTTCTAAGGTGAAAGTTTTGTTAAAATAAAATCACGCTTACTCAGAAGATCACAGTGCTCCAATCCCAATCAGAAAGAGAACTATGAAATAAAAGAAGAAAAAAAAAACCTACAGACTGAGACTGCTGTTGTTCAGTCAAGGTCAGCAAAACCTGGCTCTTGGCAATTTAACTTCATTGTTAAGTGACTATTGTACATGTCATAGGTTAGTATCATAATTTATACAAACCAGCCATTAAAATCAATCCAGTAGGTCCACGGCCAGGATCTGAAAAGACAAATTAAGATTGAATCAAGAATTTAAGTGTCTTATCTTCTTTTCTTTTTTTTAAATGTACCTTCATCTTTAATGTATTAATACATTTACATCAATACAGAAATGTACTATTACACATATGTACAGTACTCAAGTAATTTATTGGATCATCACCCAGTGCAAGGTTTATGCTGCAGCTGCAGTAAATTAACAGTATTGATTATTATTAAATAAATTACATAAATATATTTAATGCTAAAATATAATTATTGCTGTTATCCATTATGTCAAAGAAGTATAACAGGAATGACTATTTGGCCATCGGGTCCCCAGCTGTTCATGTCCGCATTGGAGTGTAAAGTAGCTTTTTTACCCAGTGCACCTCACTGTGCAACAAATATGTCGTCACATCTGCTGGCATGCACCTCTTGATTTTTGTAACCTGACATGAGCTACTATCATGTTTGCTTTTAACACCAGTTTAATGATATACGCCATACTCCCCAAAGTATCCACTCACCGATCCAAATCATTGAATTCAGGTGTTCCAATCACTTCTGTGGGCACCAGTATAAAAAAGCCACCTAGTCATGCAGACTGAATGACAGGATCCCACCTGTGCAACAAGTCCAGCCATGAAATTTCCTTGCTACTAAATATTACGCAGTCATCTAGTGGTGGTATTATAACAAAGTGGAAGTGAAGGCAGATGAGTGAAAACTTTTGGTGATATAGTCTATCAGTACAGAAGTTTAGAGATTCACAAATTATACAGAGGGAGAGCTTACGACAGTTTGAAAACGTGAGACTCTGTGGGTTGAAAAATACCCTGCAATGTCTTTGCCTATGGTTTTGACTCTTTATATATCAGCTCTGTGTGTTAAGTGACCAATGCAGAGAGTATACTGGCACCTTTTTCTTGGTTTATGCTGTCTCCAGAAAGGCTGATCTATTCAAGCTGGTGCAGCATCTAATTCTGTATAATCTAGGAATTAAGTTTCTGTATTGATATATAATTGAAATTGAAAAATGACACAATAATAGATTCACGTTATCTGCCAAGTTGCAGCAAGGTTAGAAAACTGAGAGGTGAAGGACCAGCAGAAAGGACACCAAAGCGTGACTCGGGTCAGCAGATATAACTTCACTTTGAGAGTGTGTCACTGTATGTGAGGGTATATCGAGCCCTTTATACCCAGAGCGCAGGATTGCTACAAACTGTTTCACCATATAAACATGAAACATATCGTCATATAACTAAGCCTCTGTCATAATTAAGATACTCTTAGTTTGCCAAGTGTATAAAAGCGCGCATTGGTGTATTTCTTTTTCTTCCCCAGCTGTAATATATTGTTACATTCATAAGCTCACCCACTAAAGCAGTTTAATTATTAGTTGTATTTTGACAAACATTTAACTTCGGCTTTTATTACAGATTCAACAGATAGAGGTCGCTCGTTTGTGCTCAATGTGTGCACATTTCCGGGGGAAACTCCGTTCGGACAATTTCTGCTGTTTATTCAAAATACCAGTTTTGCTAGAAATAAGTGGGACTCGGCTACAACGTGGGTTAACCGCGACTGCGCTCACAGACTTAAGCTTTCCAGTTCGTCAGTGACGCGTTCCTTTCTGATCATCTGCCCTCTGTTTCTGAATAAAAAGTCACTCCTAGAAGCATCTAACATAACTACAAACTACTCCAAACTGTGGACATCACGGCAGCGTAAATATTTCCCCCTTGAAAGGGAAAATCCTATAAGTACATGATTCTTGGACTACTCGAACGCCCCCTTTCAAAAGAAAACTTCGCTGTTCCTTTACTTCCGGTTATGACTTCTTCTACCAATCGTGTTGATGTGGAGGTTTTGTCTAGCGACATCTATCATTCTATTAAAGAAATACTGCAACGAGCGCACTCGCTGTGCCAAAAGGGATTTCTGATATTTGCCCAAATGATTGCCGGTATTTAAATAGTTGTATGCATGTATGTATGGCTTATGTAGCGATTAACAAATGGTGGCAGGAGAGATTACAAGTTTTACAGCCTCACTATTATTTATGTGCAGTGCTGCCCTCTTTACATTCACTGTCTGGATCGGTAGCGCTGCTGCTCTCCGACTTGATGGGACGTGGGGCCCGGGCTCTCAGGGAGGAACAGCGGGGATGTCAGACGGTGGGTTTATGTGGTTGGCTCAAAGTTCGAGGATCCAAGCGGTGGGATAATGGCAACCCAATAAAAAAATCTGTTAATCGCGCTGACAGGCTTGTAAACGCGCGCACCGGGTGGCCACTTCCTGAAATGCGAGTGAGTGCGCGCCTTTTCTTTTTGAAGTTTGCGATTATGGGATTGGTGCGATCTCGGGGTACTTAACGTGGGCTTAATTCTTCTCTCGCCCTCTCTCTCACTTTTAAATATATTTGTATAACAAAAATATTAATCATCACAAAAAGGCGGATCGCCAAAAAACGGCGTTACATTTTTCAGTAGCAAAACTGACCTTTAAGAACTGCGCAGTTGTGAATTTGTCGGATGTTGTTGACTCGCAAATCTACGATTTGAGACCAGGAGGAGACAAACCCAGTCTCAGTGAACTACGACAGCACGGAAAAATCGGAGGGTTGCGTCACCAAGAATTTTAAATCTGCAGTTCAATAATCAAATATGAGGATCCATCGGCTTTGGCAGACCCACTGGGGATAAATACATTATGTGAAATGATATTAATACGCAATATAATGTGCTAAATCATACAAAATTATAAGGCTTTACCACTAGGAATGAGCCCACATCCGCTAATACTGATTTAACATGCCGTTATCTACTTTAACTCCTACTCTAACATCCCAACCTGTAGTGGATACCGCCCCTAGTTTCAGTTCCATCACAATATTGTAATGTTGTCAGTTGTTGTGCTATCCAGCTCCAGCTCATAAAGGGTTATCTAAAACTTTTTTTTTCTCTATGTGAAAATAAAGTACATACTGTAATGGGAAGTCCCTCTGCTGGGCATCGGGTCAGAAGTCTTATACTGCATGCCTAAAGAGGAAGAAATACATTTAAGTAGCATAATTCTGTATGAATAACTAATTACATTTAAATAATATTGTGATTAGAAATAGAACGACTCGTTACTGTGAATTCATGATGGCACAGATGGCACATATATGCCTTTTAACCAGTTTGATACACAGCACAGTAGAAATTCAATAGCAATAAAATCTACAGCCTCCAAAATAATATTTCGCATGTACAGAGTTTATCCAGACTGCTTTAGACTGTACCGATTTAAACAGGTGCATTTAATGTAAGTCTGTGCCATATCATATTGACCATAATGCCCTCCCCCCCAATATTGTCCTCCCACAAAGAGACAAGTCCGGGCATGTCTGAGAGATGAGTTAGAGCTGGGCGTCCGACTTCGAAGATGAGTTACACAGAAAAGGGACAGTAGACAGCAGAGCACAGTTCCCAGCAAAGTATGCAAGAAAAGAGGAGGAGGAACTTGCAGCTGGTGATGTGCGACCCAACTAAACAAAGAGTATTCACCAGTTGCGGTACTTCTGATAATAGAGGCAAATGGTGGATTTAAACAACCAATTAAAATGTTCTATCTAAGATGCAACACCCCAGGTAGAAAATATTTTTTCATCTTTATTATGTGCCTATATTGGTTCAGGCTCCTGCAGAGTCACATGGTTATTTAGTTTATTCTGAATTTAGTGTTATTTTATACTTAAAAATTCCAGGGAAACAACACCCACACTCCTCATTTTAAAAGAAGGTTCGAACATTCATTTTCTTACATTTATAAATGCTGCTGTCTTCAAGCTAGATGCATAATATATATTTTTCTATATCGACAGAAATACTGTTATCATAGTTTTTTCTTGAAATATTGTGGTATCCTTTTGAGGCTTTTTCGCCCAACCCTTATTTAATACTGCTTGCTGAGTTTAAACCAGCGGAACATGCAGCACCCTAACGACAGTGACAACAGTGAATAGCGCTATTGTGTTGATCGTCGTCTCCCATTCTGATTTTTTTTAACCTTATCTACACAGTTGTCTTAACAGTTCACAGTGAATTTATAATGTTTTTATATTGTATTAGATGTATGTTATTTAAATATTTTTAAACATGCACATTCTATTTAAATTTTATTTTGAAACTTGACGTCCAGGTATATTTTAACCAGCATTTCAACAAAGCCAGCGCAGAATGGCACCTTAATGGCCTACATACATGTTTTATGGATGTCTTGAATGAGTGATCCCTTTGCTTCTGGTTGGATTTCATTAGTGTCGTTTGAGCAGGTAATGAAGACAAAATCGGACTGGCATACTGTGCAGGTTTTAGGAGTCTTAGGCACAGGCGGTGGTATTTGAGAGCATTCTGAGAAAGCTTTCTCTCCATAGTACAGGATATGGTCATATTCGTCATATATTGTGTTGAGGCTGGAGCACTTGTCCTGATCCTTGCAGACCCAACAGTTTAGCCCATCTGCATTTAGAGAAATGGAAAATATAAATACAGTGGGGCAAAAAAGTATTTAGTCAGCCACCGATTGTGCAAGTTCCCCCACCTAAAATGATGACAGAGGTCAGTAATTTGCACCAGAGGTACACTTCAACTGTGAGAGACAGAATGTGAAAAAAAAAATCCATGAATCCACATGGTAGGATTTGTAAAGAATTTATTCGTAAATCAGGGTGGAAAATAAGTATTTGGTCAATAACAAAAATACAACTCAATACTTGGTAACATAACCTTTGTTGGCAATAACAGAGGTCAAACGTTTACTATAGGTCTTTACCAGGTTTGCACACACAGTAGCTGGTATTTTGGCCCATTCCTCCATGCAGATCTTCTCGAGAGCAGTGATGTTTTGGGGCTGTCGCCGAGCAACACGGACTTTCAACTCCCGCCACAGATTTTCTATGGGGTTGAGGTCTGGAGACTGGCTAGGCCACTCCAGGACTTTCAAATGCTTCTTACGGAGCCACTCCTTTGTTGCCTGGGCGGTGTGTTTTGGATCATTGTCATGTTGGAAGACCCAGCCGCGTTTCATCTTCAAAGTTCTCACTGATGGAAGGAGGTTTTGGCTCAAAATCTCACGATACATGGCCCCATTCATTCTGTCCTTAACACGGATCAGTCGTCCTGTCCCCTTGGCAGAAAAACAGCCCCATAGCATGATGTTTCCACCCCCATGCTTCACAGTAGGTATGGTGTTCTTGGGATGCAACTCAGTATTTTTCTTCCTCCAAACACGACGAGTTGAGTTTATACCAAGAAGTTCTACTTTGGTTTCATCTGACCACATGACATTCTCCCAATCCTCTGCTGTATCATCCATGTGCTCTCTGGCAAACTTCAGACGGGCCTGGACATGCACTGGCTTCAGCAGCGGAACACGTCTGGCACTGCGGGATTTGATTCCCTGCCGTTGTAGTGTGTTACTGATGGTGACCTTTGTTACTTTGGTCCCAGCTCTCTGCAGGTCATTCACCAGGTCCCCCCGTGTGGTTCTGGGATCTTTGCTCACCGTTCTCATGATCATTTTGACCCCACGGGATGAGATCTTGCGTGGAGCCCCAGATCGAGGGAGATTATCAGTGGTCTTGTATGTCTTCCATTTTCTGATGATTGCTCCCACAGTTGATTTTTTCACACCAAGCTGCTTGCCTATTGTAGATTCACTCTTCCCAGTCTGGTGCAGGTCTACAATACTTTTCCTGGTGTCCTTCGAAAGCTCTTTGGTCTTGGCCATGGCGGAGTTTGGAGTCTGACTGTTTGAGGCTGTGGACAGGTGTCTCTTATACAGATGATGAGTTCAAACAGGTGCCATTCATACAGGTAACGAGTGGGGGACAGAAAAGCTTCTTACAGAAGACGTTACAGGTCTGTGAGAGCCAGAGATTTTCCTTGTTTGAGGTGACCAAATACTTATTTTCCACCCTAATTTACGAATAAATTCTTTACAAATCCTACCATGTGAATTCATGGATTTTTTTTTCACATTCTGTCTCTCACAGTTGAAGTGTACCTCTGGTGCAAATTACTGACCTCTGTCATCATTTTAAGTGGGGGAACTTGCACAATCGGTGGCTGACTAAATACTTTTTTGCCCCACTGTATAAACATGATTTCAGGTGTAAATGCATGCAAGTTAAAATTACATATTCTGATGGGACCTAGAATAATTCTTAGTATTGCATTTTATAACATTGTTGTAAGTCACCCCGCAATACACACCCTAAAAAGTAAGGCATACCCACGATGTAAAATGGAGAAATATTTGTTTTTCTGGTAATTACCATACAATTACAGTGTACCTAAAAATAAATTATAGTGTAATTAAATTACTTTCACAGTAACTTGAAAATATAATGTATATTCACTTTCTGGTACAATAAAATTGCAAATGAAGGGGCTCATTTAAAGTCAGATTTAATTACAGGGCAATTACGTCCTCAGTTGGGGTGTTGTATTATAAAGTGTTACCAATTTTTGAATAAAAACTTACTACAGCTTAGCTTACTCATGTTTTTAACACAGTAGATGTGCTGCAGGCTAAGTATATAAATAAACTGTCTGATCAAAAATATAAAAATATAAGTAATAGTTAAAAAAACTGCACATGTATATAAACTAGATATAAATAAATCTTTAAATACATATGAAGTACAACATACCATTAGATCCATTACAGGCAGGAAAGTTTATGATTAGAACTGCCACCACACAGAGATTGTAAACTGGAAAGAAAAAGTACGGGGCAGACTTACTCATGGAAAAAGTCACTATGAATTACTCCACGTGGGAATTTAAATAAAATTATACTCTTATTTAGGTACAGCAGTTATACTGATTGCATCATATAAGACTTTCCAGTATTTTGTCTAATCATGCATGTAAATGTAACATTAAAGAAACATGCCTCAGCAGAACTGCAATAAAATACAACAACAACTTTAACTATGTCCTCAGTGTTAAACATGCTAGATTTTTTGGCATTTAATATATCAATCTTTATGATTTAAAATGTAATATTTGCAATAAATGTATGCATGGCAGTTTTTAACAGATGCATATTGGAAATTTAATTACCTTTGAATTTTTTCCCAACAGCTCTTTTCTTGTAGCGGTTTTGGGCCGTCACTTCTTCCACTGGTGCAGCGCTTCCTGGGTTTTCTTTGGCATCTGTGTTGGCATCCATGATGTTACCCTTATTTCCTACATCTTCCATGAGTGCCTCTGTAATGGCTGATATTCCGGGTGAAGGCTTGAATACTTCCTCTCCCTTGCTATTATCGACACGATCTGTGTATGTCTGGCAATTGAAGTTGTTTTGCGGCCCACTTTGCATCCCAGCCAAACTGGACTTGATTAAGAATCCCTCTGTCATAGGTCTTGACTCAGGCGGGTATGGGTGTGGCTTGCTTTTTGCCATCATGGGGAACTGCTTCATGTGAGGAATGGGCCTCACACAACTCCCTGTGTCAGTTACAGGCAGGGCACTTTCTTCATACTTGTAACAGAACTTGTGCACCATGTCAGAAGAAAGACCTGCATCACTGTAATATAGAGGGGAAAAAATATTGTTTTTTGCTCCCATTTTTACAAGAAGTGTAAAAAACATATTTTATTAAAGAACTGTAAAAACCATGACAAAAGCATACCCGCTCTCCTGAGTGTGTAGATTGTCACCATCTTTAAGTGAAAACATAACACAGTTAGTCTACTGAAAATCGTTTTCATTTGCAAAACAGTTCATTTTACAGTCCTTAGATGTTTAACTACCAAAATACAAGCATATTTTTGTTTTTCCTTTTTAAGGAAATTCTTTTAATGAGTCAGCATAATGTGCAGCACTTAGGTAATATGGTAAAATAGGAACACTGCACATTGTTTTCCTGGGTTGCCATTGCAGTACATTAGCAGCACATGTTGTTCGTACTTTGTAATTTCTTACAAAATAAATTCAGCTGCAAAAAGTTAACAAAACAAATTTCGGTGCCGTAAAAATGAATAAAAGTTGTGATCTGAGTAAAAGTACCAGATGCAGCTTGTAAATTTCAGTCTCAGAAGGCCTGGAATGAAATGCTACTACAGCCATTTTGCTGGTCTAGAATGAATGAAGAGCCTCAAAAATGAGCACACTAAGAGGAAAAACAACTGCCTTGCCGCCATTTTAAAAATATTGAATAATGCCGTGTCAATAAACAAACTAACCTCGTGGTTGAAAGTGGGGCAAATAATCCGACGGATAGACCATTTTCTCACGATGAGCAATAGTTCCACAGATAACCCCGTACTGGTTTTGTCCTCAAAGTGAGAGCAGGAGGAAATGAAAGAGCACATGACAGCTAGTGTAACGTCATAATAAATATATTGTTTGCCACTAGATGGTGGTATTCTACCATAAAGACTGAGGTTGATTGCATAGTGAACCTTTACTGAACCATGTAATAATAATAATGATATTATTTACCGCTTTGAAAAACGTAGTTAAAAAGTGCTTTACAGAACACAAAAGAAAATATAACTGTAAAGAAATATATATATTATAGTTTTAATAAGTCTGTAATTCTCTGAAGTCCATTAAAATGGATAGGACATAGTGACCAGAAAGGTGTAAATGTCCAATACCAATTGAAATATCTATCTATTCAAATTTTATTCTGTTTTTAAATTTAAATATGGCATTAGGCACCTAATGAATTAAACTAGGATATTAACACCTCAAACTATCTCTTTTAACAAAAACAATTAGTGTAAGTAACAGCAGTGGCACAGCATGTCCCAAAGCCACAACATGCCATTGCTGTTATTCACTCACAATGTTACAACTAATTAAACAAAACCTTAAAGGACGTCTGGTCTTCACTTTTTTAATGCAACCAAGCGGCCATCCTTGGAATTCTTTACACAGCAGCTGTCAGCATGTGGACTATGGGCTCATTGCTAGAGAACTGCTGTATATGAGTAGATAGTCCGTCTCCTTGTTTCGCAATGGCTTTTAGTTTTGTTTGTCTTTTTTTTGGGGGGGGGGGGTGGTTGCCAGATCTTTCTGCCAGTCAGTTTGTATTTAGATGATGGCTTAAAGAAGTCCTAAGCAACAGCATTTGATTCAGTCATATACCTGCTTCTAATTGTGAAGCCTGAGCAAGCAGACATGTGGTTTAGTTTAATATTCTATATCTCACACGTTTTAATGGATTTCCTCATTGTTAGCTATTTTATTGTATTCTGTAAAGCCCTTTGTACTTAATTCTCAAAATTATTTTCTTCTTCGTCTTCTCTTTTTCGTCCCACCCCGCCCTGATCTAATTTTAGTCATTGCTTTCAGTTTTGGTTAGTTTTAATTTTTCTTCTTGTTCCTGTGAAGGAATTCCTGCTAGGTATCATAAACCAAAAGCAAAAGTGGTGGGAGATAAATTGAAAATATCTATATTAGTGTTGGTACATAACAACAGTGCCAAGACACAATGTGCTAGTGCTGGTATAGACTTACATTAAAATAGATGAGTAAATAACAGCATGAGAGACCAGTTTATAATTTGATAATGCAACCAAAAACAATGCTATTTTTTTTTCTTCCTCAAAGGTTGTCCCTGGATTTCAGCACAGCAGTATGTTGTCTTTGTGCTGCATTGTTACAGAACGTATGTAATGGTGAGTATTTGATTTAAAGTTATACTGTTTTAAGCTTCTTTCTTATTCATAAGGAGTCGCTACAGGAGCTCAGTCTGCATGTACAAGATGTCCTTCCTGAAGCAGCCGTCTCCCTTTTCCCCTGGTATGAAGCAGGGGATTTTTTTTAAATGTTAGGTACTTGTGTTAATCATTACACTATGGGGCCACTCGTTTAAAGCTGTACAATTTACCCAAACAAAAACCAATGAACTAAAAAGTTTCATTTCTTGTTTGTCGCCTTCCTTTTTGCTCACTTTTTCCTCTGAATCACAGATTACAAATTCCTAAAACTACAGCCAATGCTACAACCAGGATTTTAAACGTATAGAGGTGAAATAGAAATCCATATACACTTAAATAATTATTCAGTGAAAATGTTGCACTGCTGCAGTGGCTAACACTATTGTCTAACAGCAAGACGTTCCTGGTTTGAATTTGCAAGCCAACTGAGGCCTTTGGGTATGGTTTGCTGTGGCTCTCTCAGGGTACTGTAGCTTCCTCCTACAGTTCAAAGAAATTCATAACAGATTAGCTGGTAATGCTAAAATGCCAATTGTTGTGAGTGTGACTAGTTGCCTGTCTCTGTGTTAGCCCAATGATAGATTGAGGGTAATGCATATGGATCTGTCCTGGACGTGTGTCTCTTCTCTTCCAATTACCCTGAATTGGACAAGTGGTTAACCTGAGTAAGTTTCAAATTATATAACAATCTTTTATTCAGTTAATATTGTTTTTCTCATTCACAAAGGCAATGAATTAAAATCTGCTGGGGAAAGTCCAACTAGTTCTTACACATTTTTTGTTAGTCTGAAAACAATTAAGTATGAATCGACTGTAGTATAGAAATCGTGCTTTATAAACAACAAAGGGGTTTTCTTTTTAATCAAATTGTTTTGGGGGGTTTTGTGATACACCTTGCTAAAACCCAAAGTTTCAGCAACCCACCACATATTTATGATTTTTAGTAGTAGCAGCAAGGAAATCCTCAGTGCATTATATACAGTCATTCCAGTATAATCAGTGTGTTTTACTTTTATAATGACAGCACACACTACAGTAGAGAGCTTGTACATAATTTGCTTGTACACAATTTTGTATCGGTGTGATGTATGAATATATACTAGAGGGATTTCTGCTACCACATATTTATGATTTGACTCAATAGGAGTTGTATACCTGGTAGGTCACCACATTAGTTAGAAAACCACAACATTTTCATAGATTTACATTTGAAAGAAATAAGCTAAATAAGTCTCAAGTTGACTCCATGAATGTGAAATGAAGAAAAATAATAAATGAACTGCAACCATGTTTTGAATCTCCTACAACATTTTTACAAAACTCTCTAAGCTGCAACTTATTGAAATATGACATCAAGAGAACAGTAGGATGAAGTTTGAAGCCACAAACGTTGAAATCTTTACAATAGACTGCTTCTACATACAGTCATATATACAGTATATACATGTCCATATGTATACATGTATACATGCATATGGTAACCATAGCATTCAATTATAGAATCATTTTTACAAAGAAATGTTTCAAATGAATGAGAAATTGGTTGTAATAGAATTGAATATATGGAGAACAAATTAAATGGCTTTATTATTACTGTTACACAGGCCAACTAGATACAAGATCAAGAACAGAGCCTTTAAAATTCAGAGTAAGTGTGAACACAACACGAGTTTTCTTATGTTGTTGTGTTTTTTCTGGAATTTGTATTTAGAGCTTGTTTCTGTGCTGCCATGATTAGTGTCTCTGTGCTGTTTTTCAGTCCAGCTTTGTCCAGGCACTGGTAGGATTTCTGGATGTCAGCCATTTCCTCTATCCGCCAGTGGTACTTACCGTGCAGGGGCCTGTCCTTCCATGATGGCTCCTCCAGTTGCTACTCTACTTTACTGGGTTTCTGTTGCCTGAGGTATTCACTGAGTACGTGGATGAGAAAACTCTTCATTGTCTCATCCTGGACAGTGGTTCTGAAACTCACCAGTACCGGGCATCATTCCTTACACTTAGCGTACTCAGTCTCAGGGTGCTGGACTGGGGTGATACCTTCCGTGCTTAGTCAGGAGCGTCTTTGTCTTGATGTTACTGGCTTCCATCTCCTTCTTTAGGCAGCTTATTATCCCAGCAGGGTACCTGATCACTGGCAGGCCGTAGCTGTTGATAGCCCAGATCTTGTTCCTAATATTCAGCTGACTCCTTAGGACTTGCCTGACCCTCTGCAGGTACTTGGGGGTTGCAGCTTTCTTAGTGGCCTCTTCATGGTTCCTATTCACCTGGGTTCAGGCCTATGCAGAACAGCAGCGGGGAAAGCTCATCTCCTTGGTAGATCCCGCACTTGATGGTGTCTTGTGCAATAGGCTTGAAGTTGGCCTCCAGTGTTGTTTGCCACATCCCCATCAAATTCTTGATGAAGGCTCTCAGGGTCCTGTTGATCTTGTATTGTTCTAGGCATTCCACGACTCAAATGTGGGTCGTTGAGTTATAGGCCTTCTCAATCTGGGCAGTGCACAGGTTGGTCAGTCTGGTCTTGCAGTCTTGGGTGACTGTTCTGTCTACCAGGAACTGGTGTTTTGCTCCTCTGGTATTCCTGCCAACTCCTTTCTGTGCCCCACTCGTGCATTGAGTCATGTGCCTATTCATCTTAGCGCTGTGATGCCTGATAGGGGCTTCCATGTGGTACTGGGGCAGGTTATAGGCCGGTAGTTGGATGGAACCAGTCCCTTCTGGGGGTTCTTGGGGATCAGGACTGAGCAGTTAGCCATTCTGGGTGTGTTTCATCCATTAGCAGCCTGCTCATTTGTGCTACCAGATGCTCATGGAGTGCAGTCAGTTTCCTCAGCCAGTAAACGTTAATTATGTTGAGGCTTGTGGTGTCCAACTTGTCCATAATGGAGAACCTTTTTTGCCACTGTGATGGTTGCTGGACCCTGTTTAGGGAGGTCTGTCTGATCTGCTCTTAGATTCACTAGCCACTGTTATGTGTTGCAGCCTTCTCCCATATGCTCTTCCAGTATTGCGCCATCTCCAGACACAAAAGTTTGGACACACCTTCTTATTTAATGTTTTTCTTAATTTTTACTACTTTCTACTAGAGATGGCATGATAACAATACCACTTTTTTATGTCCGATACCGATACCAATATCATACATTTGGATGTCTGCCAATACCGATATGAATCAGATATAGTGTATTTTATAATCAATAAAACTGTCTTTTTTAATATCTTGCTGCATTTTGTAAAAGTTCTGTCATGGCAAATGGGATGAGCCGTGAGGAGAAAATAAATGAGGCAGGCACTTGCTGAGATGTGAAGGTGGTTTATTGTAAAATAAAGCACAAGGTGAAAAATGGCAAAATGGAACTAAAGATAATCTAAGCTGGGAAAAACTAAACTACTAAACAGCAAATATGAACACGAACATGAAGGAGGGTGAGCAGAGGCATATGAAGGTGGATGGCAGGGAAAACACACGGAGAATACACAGTTAAATCACAGATAGACCAGCGACTAGTACACAAGTAGAAACAACTTAAATACACACAGGAGAACACAGGGAGATTACACACAGGTGGGGAACACAGAAGGAAGTAACTGACAAGACGAGACAGGAGAAGCAAAACTGAATACACTCACATGACACACAGAACTTCACTGTAAAACAGGAAACAAGAAACAGAAAAAAGGACGCTGACTTGACGCTGAACTAAACCGTTAAACAGAATAAACTGAAACATAGAAAATAATATTCAAAACAGGATAACAAAAGAATCAGAACATAAATCATAATACAGAAGAATACCAAAACATAAGAAACTGAAAATGCTGGGTCAAAATGAACCACAACCCTGACAAGTTCATACTCAAATTTTAAAAAACAAAACACTACTGCTATTCTGGTATACCTGTATGCTAAAAATACACTGCACACAAAATATTTCATAGTTCAGCAATACTGATCAATCTAATAAACCTTTTTCCCAAAGGAAAAAATAAGTTAAATACCAGCTTACCTCTGGCGTCCAGGGCATAATTGGCCGCTTTTGACGACTTTTGATTTTACCTCTATGTTTCACCTTCAAAAACTGTTTATGTTGCCTTATTTGGTATCATTATTTTCAGCACAACCTCTAAGATCTGAAATGTGAGTTATTTTTTCGTTTTGACATACTATATTTACACAATTAAAATGTAAATTTAGACAAAAAATTAAAATCCAAGTAGAAAACAAGTTATATTTTTTGCAGTAAAAACCACAAACATGTTTAACGAAGCATTTTCATAACTTATAATGCAAATAGAAATTGTACATTTCTAAAAAGTTATGCACACGTTTTACAAACAACAAAGTTATATGGAACTATTTACCTAAAAATGCAGCCAAGGCCTCAGGCGTTTTTTATATAACCATTTAAATCTATTTACAGAACAATCAGGTGTTCTGCATCAAATAAGAAGGCACAAAAATTACTTGTGCCACTCCAAAAAAAATGTTTCTGTCCACTATAAGACAGAGGAGAACACCACTGGCCTAAACCCTGCAGGTCTGTCAACAGGAGCTGTATCAGTCCAGTTTTACATGTGGAGACAGCATTTACACTGGAATTTGCCTTTAGTGGCTTTTTTTGGAGCAAATGTGACATCCATCAGTGTAACTGACACACAAAACAAAACAATGACTACACCACACACTAACTATAGCCTCGCTAAATGTCACTAATGTCTCACAAAAACTCGCTTTCACTCTTTCTTTCTTTCTTTCTTTCGCTCGCCCGCTTTCTCTCGTGGCATCTGCTGCAGTCGTTTTGCTGCTTGTTTCCTCTTTGTGGTGCAAAGTGGGCGATAAACAAACAAGAGAGACGGACTTGTGACAGAAAAGCTGATCATTGATCATTTTCATGACTGAAGTAGCAGCAGGAGAGAGAGAGGCAGTCGCTCCATATATCGGTTGTTAAGCTTAACATGGAAATGCTTTACAAACATTCAGAGATGAACTTACACACTTGCTTTACTTCTCAGGGATAGCTATCTCGGAGATGAAATGCCGGTTTGGAAGCACGTAGCGAGGCTCCAAGTGCTCAACCAGACCGCTGACAGGCCTCGCACGCCACAGCCGCTCTATCACGTGACGCATACTGCTCCGACGTGCTACGGTTATGAGCTGAGTTACGCCATGTCACAAGTTTTGTGAGGTGCTTTCCTGATATTTAATTAATCGGATTACATGTTTTATTTCTCTCCAATATCCGATCCAGTAATTTAGGTCATTATCGGACCGATACCGATACGTAAAATCTGATCGGTCCATCCCTACTTTCTACATTGTAGATGCATACTAAAGATATCAAATACATGAAGCAAGGTATATGGAATTATAGAAAAGATATCCATCCATCCACCCATGCATACATTTTCTTGTGCTTATCCTTGTTATGATTGGGGGGGGGGGGGGGAGCAAAGGGTGGCTATTTTGAAGAATAAAACATGTTTTGAATAATTTCACACTTTTTTGTTTACTAGATAATTCCATATGTGTTCATTCATAGTTTTGTTAAAAACCTAATAATAGTTCAAAACCTGCTAACACTAGCAGCACGCTAGTGTTAGCAGGTTTTGAACTATTATTAGGTTTGTGCTCACATTGGCTCAGCTTGTATTCAGCAGTTTCAGTCTAAAGCACAAGACAGCTAAGGCTGATGGTAATTTAAGTATTTTGGTAGGTAATTGTACCAGTTAATAATTTGCATAAGGACATATCTCCATATTTCATCATCCCTTCTTTTTCATTTTAGCATTTTTAGATGTACACATGTATATGTATACATATAACCACTAGCACTGCTGTTATATTTATTATGGATGTTGCTGCTATTTTGTTTTCCACACGGTCATCCAAATGTTAAAACTCTGGTCTCTGGCTCTGTCTTCTCTCCCACTGTGACAGCACGTGTCCTGTTTATCAAACATTATCTCATACCTGCATTTGTATTTACGCTGTGCTTCTTTCTTCACTTGTAATTAGTGTGCTACAGGATAGGACTGGCTTTGCTTGGGGCCATGAATCAGATTCAGGAAGGTGTGGAACAGGTTTAAAGAGCGCTAACAATGTCAACTCGTGTTCAGACCTGACAGAGCTGCGTTCCCTCAACAGCATAAAGGTAGGAAGAGAATCTTTTGTGGTTTAGAGATTCAAGAACAAAAAGGATCAAAGATTATATATATTTTAGCTTTGAGTGGTTTTAAATTTAAGTACAATTAAGTAATTGAAAAGTGTGTTTACTGAGGAGCTTCTCATGTATGTTTGTAAAACCTTGAGTTTGTCTTAAGTGAAAATGATTTGCTATACTGTGATCAACTTTAGTCATTCAGATACTGTGACTGCAAATGTTCTTGATAATAAGGACTATTTTGAAAGTTAAAAACTGCCTTCTTCAATCTCTTCTCTTGTGAACTGACCAGTCTGTCAACATTTCCTTCCTGTTTTGACTACACAGCTCTCTGGCTCTTTGAAAACCTGTTGTATAATCCTGACATCAAGTCACTCTGCTGTCAGAATATTTGAAATGATAAGTGTGGTTGTAGATCAGGGTCCTGGTGTCTTTATTTATACAACAGCTTCAGTTACAGCTGAGTTACTGAGAACAGCCTGCCTGAACTTTACTATTCAGGTGCTCACTGCCCAAACTGTATTTCTAATTAAATAAATTAATTATAATTTGAGGGAAACAAAATGGTAGTTCAGTGAGATTATCAGTCTGTGGAACATTTTCATTCTTCTTAAGAATTTTCCGGTAAGGAATCTCAAGAGTGGTAACGCCCTTCCAGGGAATATTTTTTTTAACTGAAGTTTATGTCTGACAGTCTGCTGACACCAATGAATGTTAGGTTGAAAGGTGAGTGAGAGCAGTTTTTCAGTCTCAGTTTGTTTGTGATTACGTTCAATATCTCAGTGAGATCTGAAAAAGGTAAACACATTTTATTTGCTGTAAGTTAAAATGGCAATACGCTAAACATAAATATAGTCAGTGCTGTTTAAATCACCTGAGTTTATTTGCTTTTTACTTTTACTTTTATTTATCAAGCAATATCTCTAGATATTTACATAGTTACTGCTATGTTAGCTACTAATATTTTATATTTAATCTTGATCATTAAGGATACTCACAATGTGGTTTAAGAAGCATATTAATCATATTTAATAATAATAAGTCATATTTTATAGTCCGTAAAATAACCTTGCTGTCCTGAATTGCTTTACTGAATTGTTGTTTTATCAATGTCTAAAGTGGAAAGTACCAAAAGTCACAGCAGCTAGTACCAGAAACAGAACAGAGTGATTTCAAGATCATCAAAAGCACTGAAAGTACAGGGTATTACTCACAATCGTTCTCCACCAAACATAAATATTTACTGGCTTGTATTACAATTACTCACGCTTATATCATATAACTAAACGTAGTTGTCACCAAACCTGAATATACTACAGAATATACTCCTTGTTATCAATTCTATCATTCTTTGTTTTGTGAGTAAAATGACCCTCCCCTCACTCTAAGGCTCTCACAGCATCTCCTAGATGGCGTACTCCACCAGCACCCTTGCAGAGGGCTGTTTTGGGAAAGTGTACAAGGAGAAGTACAATGATACCTGGGCTGCTATTAAGAAAGTTCCTCAGCATCTCATCAGCTGGAAGGATCTGGAGAGAGAGAGTGAAGTGTACAAGTAAGCATATTAAGCATGGTTAATATTTTCAAAGACAAAAACAGCAATATGACATTATTACAAAACATAGTTGTATAAAATATATGGCAGACAGTGTAATTGCTGACAGACATTTAATACTTTTTTGCTTGCTTTTAACTAAATGTAACTGTTTATATGCTTTTTATTGCTAAACAGAGAAAACTATCATTCTGCATGTTTTTTATAGGCAAAAAGCATGTTCTTTATGCATTAACAGTCACATCACTGATAATTGATTTAAAGCTGGTTACATGGGTCCCCAGTAAGTATTTATTTCATACCTTCTATTTACTACATATTAGCATTGTCATTTCTGGGCTATAACCAAAGAGCATCATGGTGTAAACCATAATATAAAAAAATGTGAATTGCACAAACACCTACTGGCCAAGACTTGTCAGCCTTCTACACTCAGAACTGCCTTAAACTCTCTCCACAAAGTGCTTGAAACATTGCTCAGAGATTTTTGTTGATATTGGCATCATAGCTTCACACATGTGCTGCAGATCTGTACTTGTATGATCAAAATCTCCTTTTGCACCACAACCTTGAGGTGCTTTGAGAAAAAAACCGAGTTCTGGTCATTCTTTAGATCATTATAAAGGTATCTATCTATCTATCTATCTATCTATCTATCTATCTATCTATCTATCTATCTATCTATCTATTAGGGGTGCAACGATACACAAAATTCACGGTTCGGTTCGATACTTTGGTGTCACGGTTCGATATTTTTTCGATACAAAAAAAATGTTGATGCCTTTTTAATTTGTCATTTATTAAAATTATAAATATATATTTTAACTCAAAAGTACAGTTTTTAAATTTAACCCTAACCCTTGTGCGTGTTTTTTATTTTGACAGCGAATGCGCACCTGCGGACCACTTACCAGCCCTGGTTATTTAGCTCGTCATATTGCAGCCACAGAAATTCTTTTGTCCATGAAACCATAAAGCTGCACTTTCTTTTTGCCTTATAGTCTGATTTGTCATAACTTTTCCGTTTTGTGGTAAGCTTTTCTTTGGCTGTCACTTCTTCACCCTGACCTGTCTTATTTGGCTCAGCAGAACTAAAATATATATACTGCTGCTTTTACACACGCACTCACATAAGCTCAGCGATTCTCTGCGCGATCAACCTCTCACATGTTTAAGCTGCGGGAGATTTCACTTGTCATGTTTGCATAGTAAGCTAACGATTAATAAGATGATGTCAGAGGAATTGGTGCACAAATTATCATCACTCACAGATCAGTGCTGTCGCTCTCTATACACAGTTCGCGCGATTGCAAAGTGAAAGCAAAAAAACAAGCGCAAATTCAAACGCGATTTCAATATGTCACATATTGACAGTTTCTCACCGATGCCAATGACATAATTACCCAGCTACATTTCTGAAAGAATGCAAAAGCATTGACATATATTATTCCTTCCTACAATAGCCCGACGGGCAGGGCAGAGATAGATTTTGGTAGCCCGACTGAAAAAATCGCTAGCCCCGGGACGTCGGGCTAGCAATATTGCGAGCCCTGTATCTGATTGAGGAATCACTCATCTTTGGAAAAGAGAGTTTATTACAGAGAAATGTCTCTTTCCAAAATAAAAGCTATACTATCCGCTTCTTCTGGGCTATATTCTCAGCAGCATATTAAACATATAAGGAGAATCATGTGCTAACAGCTGTCTAAATGACTCGGCTACAGTTAGTAGCATGGTTGCTTGTTTTTTTTCTGCTTCCACTTGTCTTTGCACTAGGATGATGTCGGCGTAAATGTGCAGTCATATTCGTTGTGTTCCCACTAGTGCTTTCAGGTTAATCTCGTTGAAATTACCTTAAAGCCACAACACGGCAAATCTCCGTTAACGAGCTACCGCCGATCGCCCCGTGCATGGGGCTAGACGGCCAACACGTTAACGAGCTAACTGCGCTAACACACTAGCTCCCACCCATGTAATTGAGCATTGCATGGCACATCCAACATACTGTTTTACTTTAGTCCATGACTCGCTTACCTTCAGGGTCATACGTCACATGAAAACCAAAATAATTCCAAACGCCAGATCTGAATGAGGGTGGGGGAGGTCCATGTTGCAAGGAGAGCTTAACTTCTGTCTCGCTAGCTTGCCCTGCGCTCTTCCTTCTGACGATGCTGTCTGTGTTGAGCGCTCAGTGAATCTGCGTTCGACTACTCCGCCTAGGCTGCACTGTCGAGCCTAGGCGGAGCAGTCGAACGCAGATTCACTGAGCGCTCAACACAGACAGCATCGTCAGAAGGAAAGTTGATAAAATAAATTACAAATTTTGTATTGTTCGATACATATGCGTACCGAACCGAAAGCACTGTATCGAACGGTTCAATATCGATATGAATATCGTTGCACCCCTACTAACTATCTATCTATCTATCTATCTATCTATCTATCTATCTATCTATCTATCTATCTATCTATCTATCTATCTATCTATCTATCTATCTATCTATCTATCTATCTATCTATCTATCTACCTACCTACCTACCTACCTACCTAGGCAGTATTATGAGGTTTGTTCTTGTTACTGTAAAAGGGAGTTTTCCCTTCCCACTCTTGCCAGGTACTTATTCAAAGCAAGCTCATGGTTTGAATTTCTGTTGCCTACCTGCCAGCTTGAACCATTTTCCTTAGGCCTCTGATATCAACAAGGCATTTAAAGAAGGGGTAGATCAGCAGTTTCTGAAACACTGCCATCAACCAACCACCCCATTTTCAAATGTACTTTAATCAACTTTCTTCTCTATTCTGATGCTCTGTTTTATCTTCATCAGGTGGTCTTGACTATGTGTTAATTAACTGCTAAAAAATTAAAGTAATACTATTTAATAAGAGTACAGCATAAAGTCAATTAAACGTCTGGGGTATTGATATGGCCAGTTAAGTAGCAGAGGTTGTTGTTAATCAGTTTCAGCTGCTGTAGTATTAATGACATTAACAACAGCTTTACTAGAGGAGCAACAATGAGATAACACCCAAATCAGGAGTGGTTTTACAGGTGGAAGACACTGACATCTTTTTCCTCTTTAGCATTATTGACCAATTTTTCTTTCACAAGTTTTGCATTTAGCTAGGGTCAGTGTCACTACTGGTAGCATGAGCACTGCCAGAGTCCTACAAAATGATCTTCAGCAGGCCACTGATGTGAATGTCTCTGATTAATCAATCTGATCAATACAACTAGAAAAAGACTTCATGAGAGTGGCCTGAAGGCCTGACTCATCTAGTGGCCTCTGAATCAAAACCTGAATGTTTGCACATAATTCCCTCACCTGATGCTAGATGATCCAGGTGGTTTTGAATGTTTTAGAAAAAGAAAACGCCCAGTTTATTTTGTTTTGATTTTGTCAAAATCTTCTTTTCTCCATGACTTGTTACCACTGATCTGCAGCAAGTCAAAACATCCCAACATAGTGAGGCTTCTGGGCAAAATAATTCTTAAAGATGGAAAATGGATCATTCCACTAGAGTTTGTCTTCGGAGAGGACTTGGAGACCACCATCTTCAAGGCGTCAAAGTCTAAAATATCGGTGAGGTTACTAGAAAAAAGACAAAAGAAATGAAAGTTGAAATTAAGAAAAATTGTTTGCATGGTTTGCAGGTCACCACTGCCTTTTGACTCACTCCTTTGCTTTGCTGTGTGTTTTGTGTAGGGTATAAACCAAGAACAATTGCTGTTGTAATATTACCTATTATCTTCTGTTGTGTAACATTTTATGTATTTTAGCATGCAATTGCCTAATTTATTTCACACTTTAATAAGTAGTTTAAAGATTTCCAACTCAGGTAAGCATGAAAGTCAATGTGACCCTGGTCGTCCTAAAATTGGTCTCATATTTATTTTTACCACACAGATGACTCCAGCTAATAAAGGCACAATCATTGTCGGCATGTGTGAAGGGCTGCTTCATCTACACTCCAGAGACATTGTCCATCAAGATCTCAAGCCTGAAAACATTATGGTGAGTGGAAATTTAGATTTCTTTTATCACAATGTTTCTTTTTAACATGCAGATTTGAGCATATGTCGACTCTGAATAAGTCTTATCCCTCTGGTAGGTAAAGAAGTTTTTGTCATTTGTTTGTTTTTTTCTTTTTTATTTGCAATGTCAAAGTCAACTTACGCAAGCTTTGGTTGTCTCAGAGATTAAGTAATGTAGGGCAAAGCACATGCGTCTGTCACAGTGAAACTACGAATGGCTCGTTACGCATATACTTGTCTCAAAACTTTAAAGACATACGTGTGGCTGGTATCATAAAACTGATCATGGCAAAAAAACACCATCCCATATTCTTTGTCGCTTTTCAAAATCACAAGATTACAAAATGCTTTAACAACAAAACAAGAATCTGAAAAGACAGTCAGCTAAAGATCAACAGAACCAGATAAAAAAAATAAAAAAAATCAATAAATAGAAAAGCTGGTAATTCTGTGCAGACTCTTCAGAGAAACTATCTCTGAGCAGAAGCTGGTTGCACATTATCCACCGTATAAAGCTGTATGAGGTGTATTTTTTTTAGTCAATATTTAATGTTTGCTGAACAATGTTTGTTCTTTAGGTGGAGCATAACACGAACAGAGCAGTAATTATTGATCTGGGACTGGCCAAGTTCTTCAGACGTGGTCTAAACTCTGCAGTGGACATGGGGAACGAGGCTTACTCGGCTCCTGAGGTGCTGCAGAGGGGTAGCCAGAGAGATCAGCGTTCAGACGTCTGGGCCATGGGAAAAATCATAGCTGAGCTCTGTGCCCGGATTCGTCTGTACACACCCAGCGTCTGTCCTGACAAAATCAAGGATGTTTTAAAGGACCAACCATACTGCCCTGCTGTGTGTAGGATGGTGGACCAGAATCCATCTCTGAGGGCCTCTATGGGCGGGGTCATTAGTGATATTCGAAGAGCTGCAGGAATGGGCATTGTCACCAACACACCCATTCAAAAAGATCATCTTAAACCACCTACACCTCACTTTAATGCCAGAAACCAGTCCCCATCACCTCCGAACAGAGATGCACATCTGCCAATCAGGGACCCATCACCAATCAATCAAGCTGCATCTCCGCTAATCAGGGACTTATCGCCGATAAACCGAGGTGTTTCTCCACTTAACAGGGATCCATCACCGTTAAACAAGTTTGACATACATCAGTCACCTATGAATAAGCCTACAGGGCGGATATTTGAACGTTCTCCTAGACCAGAGATAAAACCTTTGCCTCGGACTGGAGTGCACCTTCCTCCTTCCCCACAGAGGCAAGAGGACAAGAACAAAAATCACGATCTGGTGCCGAAAGGTGGATCAGAACTTGCACAGGACCTCAGGAAAATGAAGTTGTTACACGAAGCTGCCAAGGATCTTCCCTGCAACCTGCCAACGACAGGGAGGGTGGTGGTGCGGCGTTTTGAGGAGAAAAACGGGGAAATGGGTTCATGGGAGCAGACCGAGGTGGTGACTCGTGATGGAAAGATAGTCAAGTTTGATGATGTCAAGTTTAACAGCAAATGAGAGTATCTGGGAGAGTTACAAAATAGTTGTATGTTCACTCAGCTTAAAGAGTAGACTGAGTTTAGGTACAGTAGACATTGCATGGAATGTAACAGGATATAAATTTTTTTTAAGGAATTGATTAGTTTTGAGTTATTTCCAAATTAAAACTTTCCATTAGCGTATGCTTAGTTCCAAATTTATTTTTAAAAATATCAATTTCAAGTGCAAACCTAGATGTTGTGGATTTTGGTATGCATTATGCTCACTGTAAGCTCTGTGAGTGGGACTTGTAATGAGATTATCTCCAGTTGAAAAACTGATAGTTATATATATTTTCTGTTGGCTAAAATGTGCAATGGTGATTACATATGAAATGTGTTTTGATAGTTTTGGTTAAATAAATGACTGTGAGAAATTAAGGGCAGGGAATGTGGGTGTGGTATACAGAATGGGTCTGTGGTGTATTGTCTGCTTAATATGTCTGCTGTTTTTTTAACTAGTGATCTAATCTTTAAGCTGTACTGTGCATCAGAGTCTCCTGTGTCTGATAGTCGTTTTTTTTAATGACTGTAAAGTAAGACAAATAAATCCAGCAATCTTTATCTTTGAGTTGCTGGAACCAACAAGTGATTTGTTGCTGGGTTGATTTGATGCTATTGTGTGGCAGAAGTTCTTGCTACACTGCTCTTTACACTTCAAAGTGAACAAAGGTGATGTGTTAGTCCACACCCCATTTACAAGAACAAGAAGAACCTGTTTTATTTTTTTTGTAATTACTCTTGCAGTAATAAAGTACATCTTCCAATCTCATGTAGTTGTACACATCAGCATTAAAGTTGCTTTTATGGTTTATATGTGCTCTTAGCAGTCTGTGTGGATTTTTTTTCACGGCCTGAAGGGGAAAGCTCTGAGTTGAGACTGATTTACTGTCACTGGTGGGACCATTTCACATTTGGCTTCCTCCTTGAAACCGTGTCACTGTTTAGATGACCACCTGTAAAGGATCAGTGATTTGAGGTTTCTACATGAATATAAACTTAGGTCAACAACTGCCATTTGGTTTCAGTTGTTTCTACATCTGTTAACACTGCAGTCCATCTTAGCCACATGGATCAAGGAAGTGGGTTGTGTGGTTTCCTTGTAAAGCTGAGCAACTGACAACTTTTATTTATGTAGAATGTCATGTGAATTAGCAATGCTTCGTAAAGAATTACACAAGTGGTATTAAGTCCTGGTTCTGTAAGTCGTGTGTTTTTAAATATGGCATTAAATGCATATTTGTATTGTTGCCTCTTAGCTCCATTTGAGATAATGATGTGGTGCAAGATGTGGGTGAGTTAAACAAAGTTAGGTTTGGTATTATTATCACATTTATTATAATTTTAAGATTTTCTGTTATCTCACTTCAAATGTAATTTTTTTCACAAGCACACCACAGACTGGATTAGTATGGACATGCACTCTGTATCGGTGACTGCTTTTGGCAGCCACATGAGGTTATAGTATGCCCTCTTTTGGATATTTGGATAAGTGCATTTGTCTGTTTTAGTAGTAACCGATGACAGTGAGAGACAGTTTATGATTTTTGACTATAAGGTGATTGTGTCTTACTATTTTCAATTAAAATAATCATTGCATGTCTTAAAGTACATAATACTGCCTATAAAATATTTTCAGATAGAAATGTGATGCAAATACAATCCACTCTAGAGACACGATGTTCGCCTTGTAATCGGAAGGTTGACGGTTCGAGCCCCGGCTTGGACAGTCTCGGTCGTTGTGTCCTTGGGCAAGACACTTCACCTGCTGGTGGTGGTCAGAGGGCCCGGTGGCGCCAGTGTCCGGCAGCCTCGCCTCTTCAGAATATTCTTCTAAAATTATTTTGGGTTACCAGAAACAGGCTTTTGGTAGTTTATGGCACTTTGTATTTAAATTTGACCATTTACATTACGCACTGTCAACACAATATTGTCTGTATTTTGTCCATGAGGATAGATCACAAATCCCCTCACAGTGCTTTTCTTTTAACACAACAGTGAGTCTAATGGCCTCTGCAGAAACCAGATCTCAATCAAATAGAGCATCTTTGAGATGTGATAGAATGGGACACGCAACAAATTTCCACTGTTATATGCTATCATGTCAATATAGATCAAAATCTCTACAAAAGGTTTCCAGCACATTGTTGAATCTATGGCATGAAAAATTAAGGCGGTTCTGAAGGTAAAAGGGGATCCAATACAGGTACTAGCAAGGTGTACCTAATAAAGTGGCCCATTCAATTTAGTTCAGTTTTATTTATTTAATGCCAAATCACAACAATAGTCAACTTAAAGCCCCAACAATCCCTCTATGAGCACGCAGTTGGATACAGCGGGAAAGAAAAACTCTTTGTTTTGTTATGTTTTGTGTCTTTTCAGCCAAGAGAGCTGAAGTAAAACAGCAGCAACAGCTAAACTAGGTGTAGCTAAGAAAGCTAATCATTCTTGTCTGCTTCTTGTCTGAAGCTCTTTCAAGCTAGGACACTTTCCCCACAAAGAATAAAATGGTGCAATGCTAGAAATGGTTTAGAAATACAGGAGAAACTTGTTAGTGGTAAATTAAGCCATAATAGAATAGAATAGAATAGAATAGAATAACCTTTTAAGGTAGCTGGACTGAGGTGAAATTTTAGCCTCTGCCTATTATCACATGGTTATTTCAATTATGTCACGCCTTTAGATGCTTGAGTTATACAAGTTCCATAAATGTGATGTTGCAATTTAAAATAATTGATACATTTACATTGATTTGATTCATTCGTCAGCCTGAAGTTGTTTACATGTTTAAATGTCTACAGTACTAAACATCAGCATTCAGGAAAGGTGTGATGCGTGCTTATTTACACTTCACAGTCTCTTTCCTTTGTAAAACCCCAGGATCAACTGTACCGCCACTATATTGAAGTCGTGTTCAGGTGATTTTATCCCGTCTTTTATCGTGTTTCTCAAGACTTCCATCCCCCGGCTGGATTTTTTCACGCTGCATGACAAGCAGTGAGCTCTTTAATAAAACAGCAGATTCATTTCTTTTAAAGCAAAAGCTTGCTTGTCCATCGTGTTGCATCATCTTCAAAAGCAGCGTTCAACAAGGCCGCTCCACTCACTCAGTCAGCTGTGTAACCATTGCCGGGTCGGCTGTGTGATAGGGCTGATGGGTAACGAGGGGGAGAATCATAGGTCTTGGTGTGACAGATAAATACCTTTATGCTTGGGTTCATGCATTTTGAAAATTTTCCCCTGGGTAATTCGCACACACATCCACATCCAAACTTCCCACATGGACATAGTAACAAAGCCAATTACCTAACTTCACATGCACACATTGTTAAAAATAGCCTTTAGCACGCAGACACACATATATACAAATCCAGTACCCAAGACAGAGTTTCCTTGTTTTCAGGTTTTAATAGTTCTTACAAAGAAAGAAGCATAAAAAATTTATTACAATTTTTCATTTGGATGGCATGGTAGCAAGTTCCCATTCTTCCACAGCTCAACACAGTTCACAGTGAACACACTCCTCTGGTGCCACTGACATCAGATAACAAGAAAGTGCAGAGAAAATGGAGAGAAAAGATGGTTTATCAGCTGAAGTTGCTCCAAGTTGCTAAATTCATCAAAAAAATAACATATAACCACACTTGCTTGCAAGTATATCAAGAACTGGATTTGGATGCTGAATTATATTTCATCTGAAGAAAGTTTTGGTCAATATTATCATTTGACATTAAGAAGCATTATTTAAATGAGTACAACATAGAAAGTACTCATTGATACACTGAACATATGCATCCAGTTTGTTGTGTTATACAACACCTGAAAAAGAGCTGTTTCAGATGACACTGGACAAGCAAACGTCATGTAGCTAGCATACAAATATATTATTACATCATTTTGATTGGGGCGACCGTGGCTCAGGGGGTTGGGAAGCGCATCTGTAACCGGAAGGTCGGCGGTCGATCCCCGGGCTCTCTGTCCTGGTCGTTGTGTCCTTGGGCAAGACACTTTACCCTACCGCCTACTGGTGTTGGCCAGAGGGGCCGATGGCGCGATATGGCAGCCTCGCTTCTGTCAGTCTGCCCCAGGGCAGCTGTGGCTACAACCGTAGCTTGCCTCCACCAGTGTGTGAATGAATAGTGGCATTGTAAAGCGCTTTGGGTGCCTTGAAAAGCGCTATATAAATCCAGTCCATTATTATTCAGCAGTTTTACATCATTTGAAATTATTATTATTCTTTTTTTTCTTTGTAACTTTGACCTTTGCTTCTATAGAGACAAAATCTACATAAATCTTGCCCCTAGAGGGAAACAATCAAATGCTCTACACTGACTTTGTGCTGTTAATGCCTTTTTGTTATCTCTCAGTGCTAGCTAAACGCTGCAGTGTGGTGAAATGCAAAATTATTATAGCTTACTAAGCTGAACTACAAAATAAACTAGATCTTTAGTTTAGTGTCAGTAAACCATAATTACTTTAATTTACTAAAATAAAAATAAAAACTAGAGTCTTGGAATAATATAATTAACTTATAATGATGCCTGCCTGTCTCCAGTAGTACTGTGTGAAGTGCCTCAGGTAGAGGATGTGAAGACATGCACTGTTGGTATTGATACTGTTACAAATGAGTATCTAAATTGCTGCATAAATTAGCATCTGAGTATCGATCTTTTTATTTCTTTTTTGTTTTGGGTTCTTTTTTGTACAACCCTACTCCAATCTGCACCCACACATTATCTACGTGAACATGATGTTGCTCTGTTTCATAGCTCTTTAAGACCTACACAGTTGCTCTAAATGCAAAACTAGATGGGAGCTGTGGAATACAGAAAATACTGAGAAGGAGCAAGACCCAGTACCATCTTCATTTAACCAACAGAAGACAACAGCAACAACAGATTTTTTTAAGCAAGCAAAAAGAAACACAAGAGTCAATTCGCAGGGTTGCATGAGCCATCAGCTGATAACATGGGTCATGGTGTGAGTAGATGTTGAATCGCCTTGGAAGGAATTTCAAAACTGCCCACGTACAGTATAGTCCCGAATTTGCCATTTTAAGATCTGTTCCAAAGCAATTCACTCATACTTGACCTATGTGACCTTAATGATTCACATGATGACAGGCTGGATCAGTGACTCTCTGCACTACCTCCAAGGTGACAGTCCCAAAAGGCATTAAATAGCTGTGATTTCCCACCAGTAGTCTTTCAGATGATAGGTGAAACTGTCATTAAAGACCCTAAAGAAAAAAAAAGAAGGCCAGCAGCGTTTAACATAAACACTGAAGAATGCTCAGTTACAACTAACCACAAGCTAACATTCAATTGAACCTTTTATGATGAATGTATCAAGCATTCTGCAGTGTGTGGCCAAATCTCAGCTAAGATTTGGTACCTCAAAGGCAAACCAGCTTCAGCAGTACAGCTGGCATACGAGGTGACTAAGGTTTGGGTCAGTCAGTTGTGTGTCAGCCTGTAATATCAAGTCTCACAGAGTGGTGATGGATCAAGGAGTGTGATTGGTGCAAAACCAAGCTTTCATCTACTGCAGAGAGCTATAAGCAGCTGATGAAGACCATCTGTCCATCCACCCATCCATCTTCTGCCTATCCCACTTATGTGAATGGTGGGCTACACCTTGGACAGGCTGCCAATCTATCATAGGGCCATCACAGAGAGAGACTACAAAGAGACAGACCTACAACTAAATTAATATTTAATATCATTTTAATTATTTTTTGTAAGGAAGAGAACTTGGAGAGAACCCACGGAGACACAAGGAGATCATGCAAACTCCAGACAGAAATGCTCGGTTGATGAAATGTGGATGGGCTTACCTGCACATGACTGTGCAGCTGCAATGCCCAGGGCTATTTTAAGAAATGACCATATTGTATAACTCAACCAGGCTCATGTTTGCCTTCAAATAAAATAATTGAAAGAATAGGTAAAAAATACAAGCTATGCACAGCTTGCACACACACACACGCACACACACGCACACACACGCACACACACACACACACACACACACACACACACACACACACACACGTACACACACACACACAAACAGATATATGCATACACGCAGGATGAGGTTCACAGCTGATTTGACATGTTTGTTTGATTTGGCTGCGTCTGCTTGAAAGTGTCACATCGGCGTCCATCTAACATGCACTCGCATCCACGCACAGTTAAGCGATCATGTGTGTAGTTCACTTACCTGATGTGACAAACATGTGTAAGTTAGGGATGCATGAGTCGTGTGTGTGTGTGTGTGTGTGTCACTGTGAGCCGCTCGCCAGCCGTCTGTCTCTTCTCATCGCACAGATACGGCGTTTCTGCTCATAGATTCTTTTCTGTCTGTTTCTAACATCTGACTTAAGGTGACACTTGTGTGGATGAGCTGAGTGGGTGTGCTTGTGTGTAACTACTCTTCATGTTTTGTGTGGAAGTGTGTCTATGTAGGTTTTTTCATAACTGAATGTTTGTAAGGGTGCACTGTTAGTCAGCAGTGTTGGTCAAGTTACTTGAAAAAGTAATCAGTAACTAATTACTGATTACTTCCCCCAAAAAGTAATCCCGTTACTTTACTGATTACTTATTTTCAAAAGTAATTAGTTACTTAGTTACTTTTTAAAAACACATTTACAACCTGAATAGGTAATAAAGCAATAAATCTTTCAGCCCAATTCTACTTTTCTACATAATCCATCATACAAAATGTAATCAAATGGAAAAGTCTCTTTTTAAAACTTGTTTTATTAGTTTTAATCTTTTAACTTTATGCATCAAGCAAAAATTAAATTATATGCAACATTCTCTGACTGGAAGAAATTTGTTTAACATTTCAACCTATTTTCTGCACATTCCAGCACATAAAATAAAACAAGTTTTTGTGTTTACACTCAGTCTTTCAAATAAATGCAAGTGAAACACAGCAGAAAATAAATAAAATCAAAGATTCAGCGGTCCTGTTGCTCTATTTTCACCTGTATAGCAGGAGTGGGGTAGGCGGAGGTTTACCCTGGTGCAGGTGTGTCGCAGCGGTCAGTGGAAGAATCCGCGAGTTTGTCTGTGAATTTCCCTTTCCCTGGCAGCGCACTCTGTGCTTGCTCAGAAGTTTAGTTTTTTTTTTCGCTGTATAGAGAAGTTTTCTTCCCACGCAGTGAGCAGCGGACGCTAATGTTTTTGTCACTTTTTACAGAATCAAACTCAAAATAAGGTCAGTACTTCCACGCGTACTTAAACGCTGCACGCTCATACTCTCTCCTGCACTCGATATATTATCCATTGTTGATCTGCACACAGCTGTTGCCACGAACGTTGCACTCGCTTACGTCATTGTCATGAGACACTCGCAAAAAAATCACGGCTTTAGTAACGCAGTAACGCAGCGTGCTTACGGGAAAGTAACAGTAATCTAATGACTTTTTTTGCAATAGTAAGCCCTTACTTTACTCTTTCCTTGAAAAACGTAATTGGATTACAGTAACGCGTTACTGCCCATCTCTGTTAGTCAGCCCATGTTTTAACTAGAATTGACTTGTGATTTTAACACTAACCAGGTCATAGGGAATCCTAATTTTTCAGTTGCTTTTTGGATACAACTTAAATAGCATTATATGATAGTAAAATATCACATTTAGATTCGTTCTACTGGATTATCTGTCAGATATAACAAGTTCAATCGGTATGAGTCTAATGGCATCATGAGACATATTCATTACCATAGACTCATCATAACAACCTCTGCTATCAGATAAAAGAGAATGGCATGAAAGTCTTCACTCAGAAACAGCATAAACAAGATTTAATATTCATGTAAACAAATAAAATGACAGCCTTCCTTAATCACTTTTGCATATTTCTGGAAACATTTCTGAAGTTCTCACCGCTGTCGATGCGCTTCTCAAAACAGCTTATGCGTAGAAAAAGACTAAAGTTAATCTGCAAAGGCGTGCAATATTTCCCAACACATCAAATTTCTGTGTCAAAATTAAGTTTTAGTGTAAATGAGCAGTAATTGCTATCCAAATCAGATGTTCTTTGACATGGTGTAACACTAAGGTGGTCAAAATGTTTAGATATTCTAAATGACTAAATGAAAATGGACAGTGAATACTATTAGAGTACTTTTGGGCCTAAAACCGAATAGCCTTCAGATGGTGATTTTAAAAGCACCAGTTTTTATATTTTTCTGTGTAAAACAAAAAGAGGAACATGTATGAGAAAAAAAAATCTGCGATGCTCAGACACAAAGGAAAGAACATATTTTGAAAATTCAGATGACTGTTTTGCATGGAGTAGCTTACCTAATCACATAATTACAATATGTTCTGGTTAGTAGAACTATCAAACTCAAAATACACCATATGTTTGGATTGCAAAGACATTAACAAATAATAATTACATTCAGTGTTAAAGCATCTTGTCTTCATGAAAAAAGAGATGTTATATACCAAGAACATATCTTTCTCTCATGGTGAAAGCAATTCACTGGAGACTGACTAAAATAAAATAAAATATAAAATAAAACAACATTTTTTTTGTTATATATCAGTTTATTCCCATATTCCCGCTTTTACTGCGCAACATGTCGCCTTTTTCTAGTACAAGTCGAGCCATCTATCGCCACTTCTCACTTTTTGTCTCTAGGGGGAGCTGTAGTACCTACTGTCAGTCTGCATCCTCCTATGGTTCCTCCTTCTGCATCCTAGGATAACAATAAAACTAAATCACGGTGAAACAAAAGCAGTACACAGACCCACACACACATTAGCACTGAAGCTGATGTCAACACACTGCATAAAAATCCAACTGTTTGTAACCTGAATGAAGCCATAAGTTGCTAAAAAAAATCCTAACACAAACATTTGCACACTAATCTTTGTGAGGACTCTCACTGGGGTAATGCATTATCTAAATTAAACAAAATATTGTTATATTTTAACCCCCAACTCTAACCCAAAACCTGCTTTTAAGCTGAGCACTAAAACTAAGTATCAACCTTCAAACGGCCCTTTGAAGGAGTGAAAACTTGCCAAATGTCGAAATGTCTTCACTCCCAAGGTCTAAACTCGGATTGGTACACACACACACACACACGATTGACACCAGCAGCCTGTTTGTGATTATAGCAGCTGAAGGTCAGTATGGCTCCTGTTACCAAGGTGACAGGAGATGACTGACGGGTGTGAGCTCAGACTGATCAGAGGTCAGTTGTGTGATTGATTCTCCTGGTCACATTTGGCACACACACACTCCTACTGACTTAAATTTGTGTTATCTGCATATGACATTGAAAATAATGTTAAGAAAGAGCTGGTCAAGGATCAGATCATGTGGTCTGTTTCGTGTCAGCTTCAGACATTCAAACAGTTAATGACGATCGAAAAAATCACATAAGCAAAACCAAATTACACAACATTGAACTGCTGCAGTTAGCAATCGGCCAGACGAGCTGAGAACTCCTGGGCAGGAGGTTTAACACTTCACTAGCTTAAATTTAAAACACCTGGATGATTTTTTTTTAAAAATGCCGATAAAGACTGCACATCTGTTTAGAGGGAGCGCTGAGGCTTTGAATCTTTAAGGCAACAAACTGGAGCTTTAAATCATAGACAGAAGAGAGAGAGAAGAGAGTAGAAGGAAGGAGAGGAAGCTCATCTCTCTGACTTAGGTATTTTTCTAAAAGAGTCTCTGTGGTGTGTCCAGCCATGCATATCAGAGTGTGTGTGTTTGGTCTTTCTGGTTCTCAGTCGACAGCTCCTGTGATCATTAAATTCAGTTCACTTCACTTCACTTCGTTCAGACATGAATTCTCTTTACCCATTTATTCTGTTCAGGGTCACAGGAAGTGGAAGCCTATCCTACAATGGGTGGTATTCCAGGTTTCCAGCTTATCAAAAGGCTACATTCACATCTCTCCTGCAGGCTCTTAAAGATGTCCTTTCATTGAGGAGACTGGGAGTCGAGTGCTGATATTTACTTCTGTGCAACTTAACCAGCTGCACCTGAATTTATTTATTTATTTTGGTCATGTGTAGCTGGTGGAGATTTATTAGTGTCATTTTTTGTTTGTTTGTTGCAAAGTGTTGCTAAGAAATTATAATTTTTTCTTCTTTTTTTTCTACCAAAGAGTCTGTTGGGTAAACTATAAGAGTAATCTGCTTCAGTACTTCACACTGTCTTTGCTTTGGCCAAAAATGCCTTGTTGATACCAAAGGTCAAGGAAGCCAACAGTACCTCAAATAAGTTCTTGCTACAATCACTATAATTGGAAAATCATCTCTGAATGCAGAATACATGAAACCTTGATGTAGATCAGCTACAATGGCTACAGTTCACAGGGGCTCACCATAATCAGAAAATAGATGTTTGGAAAAATGTCTCCTGGTCTGATGAGTTTCGTAGGGTCAGGTATTTGGAATAAACTACATGAAAGCTTGAATTCATGCTGCCTTGTATCAACAGTTCTGGATGCCTCTGATTGGGTGTGGGGGATATTTTCTTGGGATACTTTGTCTCCTTTATTATCCTCTGAGCATTGTTAACATGCCACAGTCTCTCTTCACTCTTCATGATGACAGTGTACCATATTCTGATGACTGCTTCCTGCATAAAGCTCAGATAATCTCAAACTTGTTTCTTGAACATAAAAATGAGTTCACTGTACTCAAATGGTCTCCACAGTCACCAGATCTCAATTCATTAGAGAACCTCTGAAAACACAAGATTCGTATCATAGATGTTCAGCTGACAAATCTGCAGCAACTATGCAATACTATCATGTCAGCATGGATCTCAGAGGAATGTTTCCAGCACCTTGTTAAGTTTATGACACAAAGACAGTTCTGAAGGTCCAGCTCAGTTCTAGCAATGTACATCTCACTGGTGATGGCAATTCTATATATGTTACCATAATTTAACATAATTTTCAATATAAATAAAGGCCAGTCATGAAAGTGTCCCTTGGGGAAATTTGCATACAGCATCTGCATTTCATAAGGATTAAGCACATGTAGGACAGGGCCCAAATATTTGCTGTACTGCTGCCATTGGCTGACCTTTAATAAGACAAGGTTCAGGAACACAGAAAATGGCCTCCTCTGGTCCTTCTCTGCTCTCAGTCACATTTAGGTGGAAGAAAAATGAACAAATTTGACCTTGTTCCGTGGCTTGCAGAAGATCTCACAATTATAGAGCCACTGGCATACTGAAGAACAGACTTGATACATGATTACTATAACACCGGTTGGCATGCAAACGAATTATAGTGGTAAAAGCACGCAGCCCTGAGGGAATCGTGTGGAAGATGAGAGCTTAGTGGACACGGTTATATTAACCTAGACCCTCTGGGATCTGTTGGTTAAGAAGTCATTGAAACCAACAGACTGTGCTAAAATCCATATTAAAATGAGATAAGAGCCTGTGTGCTGGGACACGTGGCTGAATACAATTAAAATATGAAGAAAAGTGGATTAAAACTGACACTATGGTACTATGAAACAGAAATTAGTTTGTCAGTTAAATCTGAGAGCTTACCGAAGATTTCAGAGAAACGAGGTTTGTTATTTAAGTTAAATCAAGTAAAGTAAGATTAAATAACTGAAACTTTCTATTTCTTTTCTTTTCACTGGCAGCAAGTATGAAGTGGGTCCTTGTTATTTTCGTAAAAGCTCTTTGTATTATATAACTTCAGAAAAGACACGGGGACCCAATTTCCCCATAGGGATCATTAAAGTTTTATCAAATCCTGAGTCATTGTAGAAGCAGTAAAGGAGAGGATAGAGATAAAAATACAATAAATGGAAAACAATTAAGATTTTAGCAGCATGCAATGCCATTTTTACTCAGAAGTTGAAGTTTCAAAATTTTAATGGAAAAAACTATTTTAAGCACCTCTTGATCCAGAAATAAAAGTTTGTTTCTTGGACAACGTTGCAGATAAGTGACAGTTGGAGCTCCTTGGGTATTCGGATGATTGAGATGATACTTTTTGGATTTCCTTTATCATTCCCAGAGGGGACAGTAATTATTAAGCAAAGGAGACCAAACTGTGAGTGGTTTTGACCTGAGATATTACAAAGTAAGTGAAGATCATCCTCGGTGGACTTGCAGATATCTAAACAAAATTCATAATAAATTTTTAGTCTTACAGATAAGGGCAGTACGGTTGCCTCACAGCACGAAGGTCCTGGGTTTAAATCCACCATCAACTGTTTTAGCCTGCATCGGGCCTTTCTGTGTGGGGTTTGCATGTTCTCCCCTTGTCTGCATTGGTTCTTTCCAGGTACTCCTCTGGGTACTCTGGCCTTCTCCCACCATCCAAAGACATGCATGGGGTTGGGTTAATTGGAGATTCTAAATTAGCTGTAGGTGTGAAAGAGAGTGTGAATGTCTCTGTGTTGGAGTAACAACCTGTCCACGGTGTTCCCTGCCTTTCACCCTCTGCAAGCTGGAACAGCCCCCACTGTCCCACCAACCCTGATTTGGATAATCGGAAGAAAAATTGAAAATGGATTCATGGATAGTTTTACAGATATTTGAGTCTGTACACATTAAGTGGCAAAATGCCATTGGTATAATAGAATAGTAAAAGGTATAAGCCAGTATAGATTCAAAAGAATTGTAACCAAAGCTGTTTCCTTTTGGAGCATTTTCTTTGGCTGGGGGCGACATCATTAAACCCTTAAAACAAATGCAGAGTTGTCCCAAGGAGGTTGTATGTTTTTGAAAATTAGATCAAATACTGTTTTTGATTAGCAAGAACATCACCACACAAAGGTTATCCACAGAGTGTGCAGCATTAGAAGCAATTTTTCGTCTTGTTTTTTCCAAAAATGTGTTTATTGATTTTTCAGATGTTTTAAAGAGAAGTACACAAAATAATAACACGTATAATAGGCATGCATACACACACACACACACACACACACATTCGCGTATGGCTATGCTGTATTTTGCTTGTCCGTTTTTGGTGAACTTTGCTCAATTATCTTCAGTGGGGAAAATCCCTAATATACATAGTTTGGGATATCGATTCAACTTAACACTTGTAATATGTGAAAATACAAAGAAAATTATTTCCAAAAACTTTGAATTTCTGAACATTCCCGTAAGCAATCCATCAGTGTGCCTTTGGCCTTACATTTAACACATATGTCTGGGATATTAAAATCAAATTTGCTTAGCAATGTTTGAGTGACATATGTTCTCATTAGCCATTTATAGTTGGGCATTGGGCAGATTGTGTTTGGACTTTCAATCAGGCTCGCTGTCATTCCTCTACGGATATTCTACATTTTAAATCTTGACACCATGCAAGTCTTTTGTTTTCTGAGGATGTTTGAGAGCCATCTCTGACGTTAATATAAAAGCGGGATATTAAGCCCTTCTTCAAGTAGTGGTTTATTAGTTTACTGAGTAATTCAGCCTTTAAATTGGGATCCCAATATTGGGATAACAAAAATTGGAAGTTGCTGTGTCATGTCATGTGTCATGGCATGATTAATGTTGCTAGATTTTTCAATGATTTAAAAAATAAGGAGTATGTTTAATTACATAAATGGTCACTGTTAAAATTTTAAATCAGCTAAAACGCTAAATAAATAACACATTTGTACCACATCTGCGGTAACTGCTACAGCTTTTGGTTACCGCTGGGTGTAATGGTCGCGCTGCATCTCAAAAGTCCTGAATTCGCAGTCGATTCATCAGTTTTAAGGTCTATTCTGTCCTCACTGTACTGCCAAGTGCTGTTAAACCACACAAGCATCAGCCTTGAAGGTTATAAGCAATATCTTGTCTGATTCTGGGCGCACCAATATTTGTTTTGAGGAGAAATCTAAGAGTTTAAGGCAGTTCTCATACCTACAGTTCATTTGCCCTGGTCTGAATCAGTAGATGTGCTGTAGCTTTTTCCTATGGTTTCACAAGACCACGTCCTCCAAAGAGTCTCAGAGGAGTTATTTTGGTCCACACCTGAGTACGATTATCATGTTCACATCTGCACAAACGAACTGCACCAAGGGGGCAAATGAACCAGTGTTCATTTTGAATGGACTAAATAGCAAAGGTGTAAAAACACCTTTAAATTGATTCACTCCAGAATGCCTGACATTTTCTAGCGCAGAAGGACCATAATTCAGACGTACATGGAAGCCAGATTTATTTCACTGCTGAATAAACCCAGTCTGCTGACACGTGTGTAAGTATGTGAGTGTACGTATGTGTGTGTGTGTGCGTATGCTGTGAGGAAGGTGGTTGAGAACGAAGATGCTGTAAATCCACATTAGCTGCTGCTGCTTTAGCTTCACAGCCTGTTTCCCTTTTCCTGAGATTAGACAATGCAGGAGATGTGTGTGTGTGTGTGTGTGTGTGTGTGTGTGTGTGTGTGTGTGTGTGTGTGTGTGTGTGGCATGATACCTGACTGTGAGTAAAAAAAAAACAGTTTTAAGCTTCCTACATGTGTGTGTGTGTGTGTGCATATGTGATAATAATAATAATCCTTGTGTTTGTGTGCATGTGTGTGTACAGTATACATGTGTTGTGAATTTATGCATGTGTGTGTGCACTCCCGTGTGTGTATGTATTAGCAAGATATTTGCAGCCCTCTTACAGGCATTTTTTGAGGAGAAAAATCCCTGGTATCATATTACCCCTCCGTGTGTGAATATCCGCACATTTACATTTTCATACACAATGTGTGATGAAGGCACTTTATCGTGTGTATGTTTGCAGTTGATAAACATATCCCACGTCTTCCTCAGTGGGAATCTGAGCTGGAAAATCCCAGTCCTCTGACACAGAAATCCAGTTTTTATAATGACGAGAGGCAGCAGACACACCGCCGACTAGAATAATCAGATCAAGACAAAGAGGAGGAGGACGGTGAATTGAAACACGTTGGAGGTCTGATTGCACTAATATTAATAAAATACATTTTGCTCATTGATACTGCAGTGGAGGAGTTTTTTGTATTATTAATTCTGGCTTTGTAGGTCTGATTTCAAGCCTTGCTCTATTGTTTCATAAACGTATCATTGCAGGATGCAGGTTTGACAGCATTTTTCTAAAGCTGAATTCCATTTAAAGGCATTTATGAAATTTTTCAATATTTCCAATGTGACAAAGTAACAATTAGTGCCAGCTAAATGAGAAGCTGTTAACATTATGCAAGTTATCAAAATTGGGCTGTGCTAATAAAAATAACAACGGGAGGTAAAATAATAAGCATTTCATTTGGGTTTGATCTTAATGAATCTGAGTATTTTGCCAGCTGGAAGCCCATTTCATTGTAGTCTCCATGTTCCACAAAATTCACAGCATCCAAAGTCTTTTTTTTTAAGAAGCCGTGGCAACTACAGTGAGTAGTAAAGGTGTAGTTGACATATTGAGATTGGTTTTTTATACAAAGGTTAAAGAACACGTTTGATATTTAATTTAATACAATTTTATTTATATGGCTGAAAACCCTTTATAGGTAAAACCCTGCAATATTACAGAGAAATATCATATGGCCCCCTATGAGCAAACACTTAGACTTGTATATGTTTGCATACATTTATATTAAACCACCAAGCAGCTTATTTAAGTTCAGCTCTATAATTGGTTGGTCAACTAACTTAAAACTGGCAGCTCTTTGGATGAAGAACTGAGACTTTCTACAAATTTCCACAAATCAGTTGATCAATTGATGGAGAAAATGATCTTTTATCTCTTCTTTATTTTTTAGATTTGATTGAAGCACAGACTTTCAGCTTTCAAAGAGGTTTAACTGTTTAAAGTGTCCCTATAGGGAACTTGGATAATTGTAGGAAAATATAAATTTATAGGTTTCTGTCTAGGTCCAGTATTTTGTCTCCTTTTACCTCTGGTCAGCACGTATTATTAAAACAAATATTTGGCTGTTGCACTTTCCACTCCATTTAGTTTCTGTGTCTGTCTCCTGTTTAGTGCAGATTCAGTTAAGGCCAGAATCTGCAGAGTGATAATCCTCAATGAGTTAAAAAATCAACACTTTTCATATAAGTAGTCGTGATCCTCTGTTAAACTAGAATAACTGATTTTAAACAAATTAATTGTCAAAAACTCTTTGTAAACATTTGCAACGCCTCCAATTTGATTCTAATTGAACGAGCTGCTGTTGCAGCATTGAAGCAGATGTTTGGTATGTTATTATGGCCCATATGGAGGATTGGTTGACAAACTCCTGTGGAGAGAGGCAGGGTGGAGGGTGGATGGTGGGGAGAGGCAGAGCTTGTAGAATAAAAAGCGTGGCGACGGTTTCTGACAGAGATCTGACAGCTGCTGCAGGTTCACATCAACCATCTGCAAAACCACAGTTCTGCCGAGTCTGCACACCTCCCGTCACATCAAGTCAGCTTTTTACCCACAGATCCCAAAAGTTCAGGACAGGTCTGTGTGTGTGTCTGTATGTGTGTGTATGGAAACTAGAGAGAGCTTGTGTATGCACATTTGCAAAGTGATGGTACATGAGCAGCAGTATGTGTGCGAGTGCACACCAGAGAGTTAAAGACAGATTGAGAGCTTGTGTGTGTGCTTGAGATTTTACTTTATTCAGTGTGTGTGTATGTGTGTGCATGCGAGAGATTGAGCAAGAAGTCAAGCATTTGTGTGCGTATGTGTAAGGTATTACATTGCTTCTGCGTGCGCCTGTGTGAGCTGTCGTCCAGGATTTACCCTCAGTGAGAGTTAATCTGAGTGTCGGCAGGATTCTCTAAAGGTTAGACAGAGACAGAGAGGAGTGTGTTGGAACCAGTGCAGCTGACCTCGTTTTCAAAACACACACCTCCTTCAATCTAATACTGAGTGTGATGGTGTGGTTGATGTTCAGGTAAGTCTGTAAGCCAAAAAAAGAGAAATCAATGCATTTGTTGATGTTACTCTGTGAAATGTGAATTGGGCTTATCTTAGGATAACAAAAATAAAAAATACGATAAAATTAGGTAAAATTACAAGATCTGGTTGAGTAAGTCATTTTTAAATTGTTATTTAGTATCATACTGTTATTATGGATATGTAATTAACTGTATAAATTCACAGAGATATCAAGGCAGTGAGATGGTGCAGGATAACTTGAGCCTTTTTTTATGAGGGGTTTGCAAGTTGTGCTGTGTGGGTTCTCTCCAGGTGCCCAGGCTTACTTCCACAGTCCACAGAGATGCATGTTGAATTAGATGATTCTGAGTTGGCTGTAGGTATAAATACAAAATACAGTACCCTGTCCCCCTGCCCATGGATACACTCTAGCCCATTTGTGGATGTAGAAAAGAATGTAAAAACAACCAGAAGTAGTGATTTTGGATTGCTGTGGTAAAGAGGTAAAGTGGGCCGTCCATCAGCTTGAAGGTTGCTGTATAACTGTGTGTGGCTTATAGTAAAAAAGCACTTTGAGTGCTCTGAATAGAGCAGTGTATAAGTACCAGTCCATCTACCATTCCCTACAAGAACAGGAAAAATTACCTAAAGCCTTCAGCATAGATCTAATGGCAGTTTAAGACTCTGATTTGTTGTTCAAATAAGGCTCCAAATAAGTGATTTCTTACCAGATCAAACATTACATTTTGATCTGAAGTTAATGTCATCAGATTAAAGTCAAGGCTGCAGCAGCTCTGTGTGAGCTAAATAGAGAGTTAATGGTGCATCTGGTTTTCCTTATTAAGACCAGTAATTGAATCGCTTCATTTTTCATTTTTCTTATGCACAACAATTAAAATTATTTTTGAAAAACATTAAGTTTTCATTAAGTTTTGTCATTCCCTGCTGGTGTGATGGTAGAGTACAGGTTACAAAACAGCCTTTGTGCTTGAAAAATGTGGAGCCTTGTTTGCTAGTGAATCAGCTATTGGTACTGAGGCTAGGCAGCAGTTCACTAACACTACCTTCTTCACTAACACTACCTAGTTCACTAAAAGTGCAGAGGAGCACAAGAGCAGAGGGGGAGGGGGGGGAGGGGGGGTTATGGAGCCAGTGAAATTCTGTGATCACCTCTTAGCATTACAGGTGCTTTAATACAGACAAAATAAACTAAATGTATCAGAGGAGGGCAGCTTGGTTGACACTCTACATTTGCTAGTTAATTGGCTTAAAGTACTAATCCCGTGAGTTATGGTTATGAAACCTAATTTATGAATCCTCTCTAATAAGTAAAAAAACAAACCCACTGAATTAAGAAATGATGCCGCTTTAATTACTTAGTTTAACTTTAGCGTTTAGTTTAACAAATAGCCTGAAACCCTTTGTCAGCTTAACAATTACTGAGTGACGACCTTCAGGTGAGGATTCATCTGGAACCGGAAAAACAGCTCTGTTTGAACCTGAGCAGGTCGGCACCCTTCATGCGTCCGTTGCTTTGAAGGGAAGCCAAATGGCTCTGCTCCACAGCACTGATCTCATCCACTCTCCAAACTCTGAATATTAAAACACATAATGCATGCAGTTTCCCCACTCTTGCATTTTTTCCCCGTAATTCTTTGTCGTGCACCGGTGCTTAACATGCTGATTTAGATGTGGGGTGTCAGCCAACCTGCCCTCCGGCAGTTTTACCCTCTGCGACCCACTTTATGGAGGCTCCCGCTTCCCCTCTGTCAGACTGATGCCGAGCCGACCACGGAGCAGTCAGGTGGCTTCATGTGCTGAACTGCCAAGCTGAGCCCCCAAATTATTCTCCTCCAAAGTGCTTTTCTGCTCCATTAAAAGAGAAGCACAGTCTTAACTTGGAGAATGTCAACTTAAAATTAAAAAACCTGAACTATGAAGGCTATGGTGTTGCCTCGCTTAGTCAATAAATAGTTCATGAGTTATAACACAAGTGTTTACAAGAAGTAAGGAGGTTTTCACTGCTGAGCACAGCAGTCAGCAATCAATACCAATCAGCAGCAGTACAGTTAGGCAAGTTCAGTAAGTTTAATGTACTTTCATAAGAAGTAGTTGTCACACTTTGTTACACGCCCAGCTTTCTAAAGGAAGTGCCTCGAGATTATTGTGTTTTCTTACTTAAAATTCCAGTTTTGTAACAATGATGATTATTTTTTGCCTTGCTTTATTAGCAATAAACAAGTAGCACTGTGAACAATAATGAAGTATACCGAGATTTTAAAGGTACCAGGAAGATAGCACTCCAGTGTCATCGCTACATAGCCCAGAATATAATTTTACTGCTGATATGTTAGACTAGGCAGCCACATAAAAATATATTAAAAATCAAATCAGTATGCAGAAATGTATGATGACTGAATCTGAAGTGACGAAACGGGGTGCGACATCTGCGATGGATTCATCTGTACAAATGAAAGTGAGTGTGTATTTTTATGCGTGTGTGTTTTTCCGAGTGCGTGTGTGTGAAAGTCATGTTGGTATCCAGAGATTTCAGGGTTTTTTGGCTGAATTATAGAGGACGGGAGTTGATGGGACCCCTTGGTGTCAGCGTCACCCAGTCTGTCGTCTGCATTCAGCTCTGCTGCAGAGATGAAAGTCTGAGCTTTGATAAAACAGACTGGCTGAGTGTCAGAGCGAGCACACACACACACACACACACACACACACACACACACACACACACACACACACACACACAGACATTTAAATACTATGCTTCTTAGGATATACCATTTTCATTTAACTCACACTTTCCCATTCTGTAAATTTGTCGTGTGCGTGTTTTTGTTATGATTCTAGTAAATGCTCATTATTGACTTGTCTGGCTTCAGGTGTTGTGCCTACATTTTCACTGTTTGCTTCTTAGATTATAAATGTTTCCTACTCCAAATCCCTTTAGTAAAAGAGATCTCAAACTTCCCTCCAGTATGTCAAACTCTGCCTTCATTTTAATTTAATATATTGTCTGAATGCGTCTTGAATCATTGTGATGTTATTGTGCTGACAATATCTGTCCATAGAAGTAAACACACATATAAATGCCTGCGGGTTAGCTCCCACTGCAGTAGGAGTTTCAAGGATAACATTTTGCCATGATGAACCATGTACAGACACACACGTACACACAGACACAAGTACACACACTTTAAGAGTGAAAACAATACAAAGATCACTGTCATGGCTGGTAATGAGACTACCTGATTAAATAAAGTTCGTAATAAATTAAAGGAGGAGCAGCAAGGTAGCTGAAAATCAGGAGGTAATTTCAGCTGTCATCTTTTATGGGGAGAGAGTGAAAAATTACTCACATAAACACTCTGGACTGAATTAAAATCACTGACCAGGGCAGGTAATTTTAAAATCGCCCCACCGCTGTTAGGAAATAAATCCTACTCTAATGGAGCTTAACATGTGAGAATAGACAGCCCAGGAAGCTGTGTATATTGTATCTCTTTGGGTATCTTCCCCTGATTTTAAAAGTGGAGCATGCCTTTCCCTTCACAGCAAGCCTCTGCGCGTCCTCCTTCACTGCATCCATAAACTTTCTATGTGGCATTTCTCTTTTCCTCCTACCTGTGAGCTCCATTGTTTCCCTTTTCTGAACATGTCCAAACATCTCAGCTCAACCTGAGCTGTCACCCTGATGTCCTCATTTCTGTCCATCCTGGTCATTCCCAATGAAAATCTTAACATTTTCAACTCTGCCACCTCCAGCTCTGTAGCCTGTCTTTTTCTTTGTGCCATCCCCAAACCATACATCATAGCAGATCTCACTAGCTTGTTGTAAATCTTCCATTTGACTTGCTCATATTCTTCTGGCACTCATCTCCACCCATTCCACAGTGCCTTCACCCTGTCTCGCCCCCTAATGCACTATTCCCATCCACTGATTTGCATGCTTATGCATGCATATTTAAACTCATCTACCTTCACTACCTCTAATTCTTGCATTTTCACCTTTCCACCTGCTTCCTTCTCACTCACACACACACGTTCTGTCTCGCTACTGGATTTAATTTCTCCACCTATCGATTCCTTCCTCTCTCCAGAGCATACCTCCACCTCTCCAGGGTTTCTTTCACCTCTTCTCTGCTCTCACTACTGTCCACAATGTCATCTGCAAACATCAGATGCCACAGAGACTCCTGTCTGACCTGATCTGTCCACCTCTTCATCACCATTGCAAACAAGAAGGGGCTCAGAGAAGTCCTCTTATGTAATCTCACTGTCATCTTAAACCCATTTGTAACTCCGCACTTCTCACCATGCCCACATGTTTTGCGCCACTCTCATATTCTTCTCTGCCACTCCTGACTTCCTCATGCAAAACCACAGTTCTTCTCTTGGCACCCTATCATATCCTTTCTCTAGTTACACAAAGACACGGTGCAACTCTGTACTTCTCCATCAACACTCTCAAAGCAAACATCGCATCTATGGCTGCTCACAATCAGTGAGCAGCCATACTGCTGCTCACTGATTGTGACTTCTCTCTCTTAAACTAGTCTCAGCAACTCTTTGCCAAAGCTCATAAGCTTTATTGATCTATAGTTGCTAGAGGTCTAACACTGTGATAAAAGACAGCTGTACAACAAAAAATCCAACAACAGCAGTGTGATGGACAAATGAAGTCCAAGAAAAAGGTAAAGACACACTGAAATCGCCATTGCAATCCAATTGTGTACTGGTAAAAGATATGTGTCCAATAGAAGTGAGTAATGAAGGCTTTGGGGAAATGGTCATCCACAGTCATTGTTCCAAAGTGCCAAAACCTGCATGTATGCAAAGCGTCGAGGGATCTCACAATTAGGAGTTTTATTCACATCCATCATGCAGCTGCACTGAATGACTGAATGAATGAAGACTTTACTTTGCTTCTTGGAGACCCACTAAGATGCAGTATATACAAAAACCTTATTTTTCATCATTTATAAAGATTTATTTATAGTATACTACCACAGCATAAAATTGAAAGCAGTGCCCTATTGATTTCATTTTGTGTAAAATTTTGGTAGAATTTCATTTTATTTATATTTTTCTCAGCAATGCACTGAATTTAGACAATGAAGGAGGACCAATTTTATTTTGATGCAATTTGAACTTTTATTGGACCATTGCAAGACCTTGACTCTTTTCTTCAACCATTCACTTACAGATTTGCAGCTGTGTTTGGGATCATTGTCATATTGTATGACTAAATTTGGGTCAAGTTTTAGCTGTCAGACAGATGGACTCAGATTTGACTCAGTACTTTGGTATTCAGAGGATGTTCATGTTGGCTCAGGTGCCAAAGTCCTGTGGTTGCAAAACAAGTCCAAATCATTATCCCTCCACCAAAGTGCTTGGCAGGTGGCATTGGAAGTTTGTGCTGATATGCTGTGGCTGGTTTTGTGTATGTGTTTGACACATTATGCCCAAACACTCTACTTTTGTCTTGTCTGTCCAAGGGACATTGTCCTAGAAGTCTTTGTTTATTCAACTTCTCCAAACAAGAAAACATTATTCAGTCATTATGTAATTGGACTGTCATGAACTTTAGCATTTAACATGCTATTTAAAACCTTTAAAGCCTTGGGTTTTCTGAGTTTCTCTGAGCACTGCATTGCCTAACCTTAGAATGAATTTGCTGGGACATCCACTCATGGGAAGATTGTAACACTATGCTAATATACATCTCAGCGCTCCAGACTGGCAATCTGCCAAAACTTGTGATTTTCTAGAGGTGGTCACATGTGCTGATAATCAATTACCCTCTTAATTCCTATGGAAACGCCAAGCGTTTACTTAGTTTTTCATTGAACGCCACACAGTATTTAGAAAACTTTCTTTTTCACGTGACTGTAGTTCTGACCTGTTGTGACCTTCAATGAAAAATGAGTGTAACCTATATGAAGATGAGGCAAACATGTTAAATTGCTGTCAGATTAATGGAAAGGGGTGCAAGTCTCAAAGGGTGTTTTGGATAATGTGTCAATGATAATGTATTTAAGTTTGTGTATGCTTTCAGAGCAGCCTGTGTGTGTTTGTGAGACCTGCAGGGTGTAACATAGATGAAATGTTTCAGGCAAATGTTTGAGGCAGCAAGCCTGAAACATTTGCAAGTGTATTTGTGTACTCTGTGCCAACAGTGATGTACGCGTGGGCGGTTTTTAGCCCCTGTGGCCCGGATAAACGCTTGCAGTCCAGTGCATCACCGTGACAACAGGTATTAGGGTATAATTTAAGCATGAAGCTTAATGGAGCTTGAGTAACTAGGCCCAGAGCTGGTGTCCTGCCTGTCTCTCCCATCATGTCAGCTAGGTCGGTGTACTACGTGGCTCCATCACCCACAAACACCCACAGCATCGTCTTAATGTGAAAGAAACGCCCCTGCTCTTCCACCTGGCTGCCTCAGAACAATAGGGCACATTTAACTCATGCACATTATGAAAATAACACCAGAGAGGGCAATTTTTAATGCGATTATGGTTGTATGATGGTGATGAAGCAGTAAAGTCGTTATAATCTCAGACAAGGACATCCGTGTGGGTTTATGCTTTCATATAAAAAAGACACCAGCTGAAAAAACAATCTGCAAAGTGCTACTTTTTTTTAATTCTCTAAATGCATGCTTTTATTAAAAACACTGGAAAACCTTAAAGCTGTAAGCTAAAACTGATTTTTCAAACAGTGCAAAGAAAAAAAAGCATGAACAAAAACAGAGACAGCTTTTTTTTAGCAGTTAAGGATTCATATAAACTTCACAGAACCACGATTTTTGGGTGGTTTTGAAGAAAAAAAGCCAGAAGTAATAATTTTTGGCCAAAGGGTGGAAGACTAAATTATCAGCAGAGCTACCAGTCTTAGATAGCGTGGTACAGTCATAGCTTGTATAGGCATTTTGTGCAGATACAGAGTTGTAAAAAAAATTCACAATATTTCAAAAAATCATCATAGACATTTTACTGTTAGACAAAGATAACCCGAGTAAATGCAAAATGTAGTTTTTAAATGATCCACCCATCAATTGTCTTATGCTTATCCAATTCAGGGTCGCGTGGGGGTTGGATCCTATCTCAGCTACTACTGTGCGAGAGGCAGGACAGGTCGCCGATCTTCACAGGACTAACATGGCCTATTTTTTATGGTACTTTTTTTTTTTTAATTATTGTCCATAAAAATCACTTTAGCACTGAAGTATTTCTACAAAAAATTAAGTTCTGCAAATACAGAGTACCTCTGAGAAACATGTTAGTTTCATATAATATTCTCCTCAGCTTTCTTTTTCTATCTGGAGTGATTTTCTGCCAGAGAGCATTTTAAAAAAATCTGAATTCACCCATTTGAAAAGTGTCTCAGTTGTCCATCGTGTTGCATCATCTTCAAAGCTGAGTTTAACAAGGCCGTGTCTTGTTCAACATATTACGGCGTATTAACACATGCGGTGCATTCACTGGTATAAGCTGCGGAGACGGTGAAGGAAGATCAGATGGTGTGATTTTATATTTATAGGCGAATGAGTGTGAATTATTTCTTCTGTTTGATGTGAGAGCTGTGGATGCTGAACAGGAAGTGGACTGTTAAAACATTTAGTTCTCGAGATTAAACACTTTACTTTCTGTCTGCTTGGTGCATCTATTTTCAGGATACAGAGGAGAGAAGCGGGAAGGAAGGGACGGAGGAATGAGACAATGAGACAAAAGGAAAGGTGCAGTAATAGGAAGCCTGATAAAAAGCAGCAAGGAATGAAAAAGCTTCAGAAGGAAAAGAGAAGATAAAGGAGGAGAAGAGAAAAAGAAAAGGATGAAGGAGAGATCAAAGACAGGCCAGATGGATTGGGAAGGTTAGATTACAAAAGAGGTGATGACTGGAAGAAGGAGGTGAAAGGGAAAAGCTGGGAGGGGAGAGAAAAAAAAGGCATGGAAATTGAAAGATGGGGAGAGGAGGGTGAGAGGGGAAGAGAGGGAAGAAGGAGGGAGGAGGTGAAGGATTAACAGCCTGTCAGTTGCTCAGCTCTCACATATGTTGGTGATTCACTTTCATACAAAGCACACACTGAAGGGCAGCAGGAAACAGACTGACAGGCTTAAACTCCGTGTGTGTGTGTTTATTTGTGGGTGTAGTGGGGGTGGAGGTTTGGGACAGACAATAGACGGAGTTTATGGCTTCACTATATGACCGTTGGAAAAAGTGACAGAGGGATTAAGAGGCTGATGGCTTTGCCCCCAAAACATTGAGACACACACTGTCTGTTGGTTTTTCACACATATGCCCAGATATTCAGATGTCAGCTTGTTTTTTCCCCCCTATTTCCCCTTATTTTTCTTACTTTTGATGATGATCTTGATAATTAATTAGCAAATATTTGCGTGTTTTTAAGTAATTTAAGCCATTCAGTAATTTTTCCTAATGACGTGGCTAATTGTTACAAAATTGCCTCAAAAAACTGAATTCATAAATACAGTACATTCATTGTTTGTTTGTGGATATTTCTTCAGAATCAAAATCCTTCATTAATCCCTAAGGAGATGATGTAATTATGTTCTTATTATGTTATGTAATTACTGTTTGTTTTCAGGTTAAAACTCATGCTAATGCCACTAGCTAGCGACATGGTTGATGCTAACAGTATTCATACTGTAGCCCACAAACATTTCAAAATCCTAAGAATGCCCTTTTAAATCTAATGACACATTTCAGTGGAAAAGTACACTCAAATAAAAATACTAAGCTGGTTAACAGGCTGGATGGTGTTGTTATTTGGTCATAGAGTTTAAATAATACCAGATGGCTGTCTGTTTTGATCGGCGTCAACTCTTTCTCCTGTCCTCTGTCGCTCTCCCTCCAATCTTCTTTGCTTCATCTAATAAAGTAGTCCTTTTTCTTTTGGATGGCTGTGTTTCCACAAAGGTTCATATATCTGCCATCCTGGCTAATCAAAGCTATCCGCTGATATCTCCACTTCCAGATATGTTTGCACAAATCCTCATGTACTTCCTCTTTGCAAAAAAAGCAAATCTGAAGATTTAATTTAAATGCCAATGGTGTAATTTTTCTGTGGCTATCACAAACAAACACAGTAGACTTCATAGTAAAAAGAAATGCTATGTTTTTGCTAATGCTATGCTCTTTAACCCTTTAGAGCCGATCGGAGCGGGAACGCTCTGTTTTGCGTAACTATTTTTAAATCCCAGTAGCACTGCAACCACGTAAGCTAGCGCAAAAATTTTTTTTGCATATGAAACCGGAGGAGTTGTACTTACATCTTATGCCAACAGCTTGTCCTAGGTCACGGTTTCCTTCCACATAAAGCTTTGCAAAAACTGCATAAAAAGCGCTTGCAGGAACAAAAACATAATATTCCAGAAACACGCTTTACCGATCCGATCAGCTGTTCATAACACTTCCTACGTTGGAATAGACGTCAGCGCGAACTTTTTCAGCTATTACCTGCCCGAAACCGGAAGTGATGTCATTTTCGCGGAAATGTAGTCTTTTTTGCGATCAGGGCCTCAGGGCCTATACTGCTCTTTTTAAAAGTTATCTTTGACTTTATGACTTTCTGTGTCGTTTCTGGGATTCTTAGGACTCATATTGCACTGCTGGAAATAGTTTATTTTGATGCATATGCTGCTTTTTTGCAAATTTGCATTATAATATTTATTTTCGTTTTTCCTGCAGTGTATAAAAATTGGTGTATTTCAAAAATAAAACTATGAAGACACTCAAAATAAATTTCCTGTGGTGGGAAACTATTTTGTGCAACTTTTTTGTATTTACAGTTTTGAGGGATAAGCCTCTTAAATTTCTCTAACTACAAATATATGTTAAAAAATCAAAAACGATTTTCAATTTTTTTGTAGTTTATTGCACTTTTTTGCAATTTATGTAATTACTATGCACTTAATGAATACATATTATTAAAATCTGGGCTATAATGGTTGTATTGATGTATAGCAACTTGAAATGCTCCCAAAAATGGCTCCACAGCATGTAAAAATACAATATAAGCTCTGGCGGACTTGGTTCTATGGTAGGTCTTAAAGGGTTAAAGTTTGTTTCTTTTGTGGCACATGGGTACTGAGAAGCACTGCTTTTTAACATTGTCTGTTTCCACTATATAGACAAAAATCTCTTAAAGAGAACCTTGTTAATGGGTTATATATCCAACAGGATCATGTATATCTGAAGTAGCCTATAACTTGTGTCCTGCCACTGCTAGACCACCATTGTAAAAATTGTTACTTCTAGATATCTTCTGAACATGTCATTTGAAAATATAACTGAGAAAGCCATAGGTAGGTATGCAACACATTACCTACTCACTCCACAAGAACTCTACGGTAGTCCAATGCTAAATTCTGACAGCAATAAAATGGTGGGAAGTGACAAAACTGCTCTTTGCACAAGTCACATTAAAAGCTAGAGAGGACAGCTACACAGGCACACATATGTAAAGTCTCTTATAACATAAGCATGCACCATTAATTTCACACTATAGATGTGTGACGCTATGAAAAAGTGAAACCAACAGCTCTCCATTTAATCCCTTTATGTTATGTGATTGAAGTTCCTATTTTAACAGCCTTGGGTTGGGAACATCAAACACATTTATCGCTAAACTCACAACAACCAATTTCCACTAAACTCAAAAGCATAATTGTGTGATCACTCTTATTGTCCACAGGCACACGAGGTGCTTTTAAATTCAGCCCCCTAATACCCACCCACCTCTCTGTAATGGCAAAACTAAACACTCCAAACACAGCAGCCATAAAGCAGGAACATTAATCCTTCTCCGGTTTGTTGGGAGTTATTGACGGAAAAGCGCTCACGTTTGATTGTTCAGGCTTTTAACGTGAATGTCTGAGGTTCTTTCGGACATAACAGGCTATCATTTTTATTACAAGGGATAATAAAAACCCTCCGCAGCTGCACTGTTCAGTGACAGAGTGGAAACATAATAAGCTACAAGAGAGTGGAAAGAGTGAAGCTGCAATTTCTGTATTTTTCTTTTTCATTCAGCCATTTAACCCATTGAGGATTTAATGATCCCCGAGTCCCAGAAAGGTGTTAAAACCTCCACTTTGTATCCCTAAAGTCACTGCTGTAATAGCCACATTCCTTTTCCACACTGCATCATGTTTTTTGCAGATTTTATTTGTTTGACCACAGTAATTTGTGAAAGTGTTGTAAAGAAGACTTAAGGGCACACAAAGCCAACATTTGTAACTTAAGATTGAAGGTAACTCTATCCAGATCTGTATGTGAGTGTTAGTGTGGGAGCTATGTGCTCTTTTTAAGCCAGCCATACAAAAGTCGATGTTTAAGTGTAAGCTGAGGAAAGCCAAGACAAACAGCAGAGTGTCACAGATGGATTATCTCCTGGGTGGGCCCACATTTATTAGTTGTGCGGCGTTCATGCTGTCCTGCATTTAAAGCTTCACTAATCAATATCTTTTCACATTAACAGTGGATCAAATAACTCTGCACTGATGGGCAAAAAATAAGGGATGGAATTTAGGTTACCAGCAAATCTTCAAATGTATTACAATGTACAGTACTTTGAAACAATCAGCACAAATTCATCAGTGTGTTTTTATGAAAGAATGAGAATAAAAAAGCACAACTAAAATGTAACTAGTTGCTGGTAATAAAATGCGCTTGATTAATTGATCATCGGCACGTGTGAGCACCTCTATTAAAGCAGAGGTTTGGGCACTTTGCTGGTTTTGATCATTCATTTGTGTCATCTCAGACTCTATCCGATTGTTCAGTCTGACGTCACTAGCCGTGTCTGGGTCTAAACTCCGCTGCAGGTCCATATATCAAACGATCACTATGGCATTACTGAGAGTTGAAAAACTGTCTGAAGTCTTTCATCTTTAATAAAATGATCAGCGTTCTGCTCTACCAGGTGTAACAACTGAGTTTAACATCCAGGCATCCATGAAAACGGAATTTATGACATTTAACGGAGTTAGAAGTTAGCAGGGAGTTAGCTCGCTAGCTTCTATCTAAATACAATATCCGGTTGTTCAGTGATGACGCGACGAATCCTACTTCCGGGTCTAAAGTAGTCTGCGTTTAATATGGCTTTTGTGTTGTTAACATGTTTAATGTTATGTATTTTCTTCTATTTGATCTCAAAAAGCTCCTAAAACAGTCAGCGACCACTGTTGACCTCCCTCGGCTTTTATTACCGCTAATCATTTATTTAAGCTCAGTTTTTAAAACCTTACGATGTAACTACAGCCCAGCCCATGCAGCAGTATATGAATGACTAACCTCGTATTGTGGATGGATTATCTCAGTTGTTCTCCTGGCTGAAGTTTGGTCCTTTTACAGCATCCTGCCATGCGATTACATTTGTTCCTGACCACCGAGAACACTCACATTAACTTTTATCGAGTGGAAAAAAAGTTAGCTTGTTTATATTATGCTAACATAGCTGTGTCGCTAGCGGTCACGTAGCACATCATTATATACCAGCTAGCCCAACTTCAGTAACCCTACAAACGTCACTGCTGTTTAGTTTTCTGTCTTCATTTATGCTGGAAGTGACAGCAGAGCTGTAAGTTTTAATTTGTTTCCAAAACCCCGCAGTCAGGACATGCTATATTGTATTTAGATAGAAGCTAGCGAGCTAACTCCCTGCTAACTTCTAACTCCGTTAAATGTCATAAATTCCGTTTTCATGGATGCCTGGATGTTAAACTCAATTGTTACACCTGGTAGAGGAGAAGGCTGATCATTTTATTAAAGATGAAATGGGCTGGGCTGTAGTTACATCCTAAGGTTTCAAAAACTGAGCTTAAATAAATGATTAGCGGTAATAAAAGCCGAGGGAGGTCAACAGTGATCACTGACTGTTTTAGGAGCTTTTTGAGATTAAATAGAAGAAAATACATAACATTAAACATGTTAACAACACAAAAGCCATATTAAACGCAGACTACTTTAGGCCCGGAAGTAGGATTCGTCGCGTCATCACTGAACAACCGGATAGGCCTCAGTTTCCAGGTTAAATGCTGAAGTTCATGACAGATCAATTAGAAAAATGCTGAATATGTACGGCTTGTTTGGAAGGGTTGTCATTAAGTTTCAACGTTTCTCTTACAATGTCTTTTGGCTAAACTAAACTAAAGTAAAGATGGGTGGACATAATGTATTGTACTACATTTGGCCCCAGCCAAACACAGCATATCAGCACAAGTATCTCATACCAAATGTCAAGCAAAGTGTTGGATGGGTGAGGATTTTTGCTTGTTCTACAGCCATGGGACCTAGGCACCTTGCAGTCTTTGAGTCGACCATGAACTCCTCTGTGTACCAAAATATTCTAGTGTTAAATGTTAGGACATCTGTCTGACAGCTCAAGATTTGCCAAAATTCGTTATTGCAAGAGGGCAATGTTACAATGTCCCAGTCGAGAAAGCTGTGTATATATAAAGGCCTGCAAAACTCAAATAACTGCAGCAACTTCGTAAAGAATGAGCCGAAATTCCTCTACGATGATGAGAGAGACTGATAAAAATTATTATTTCAAGTTATTGCTGCTGTATGTCTCTGCTATACGTGGATCTATACTGAATCACGGCATTAGTTTAGTTCTTTTCCAAATAAATGACATTGTGTAATGTGTCAGCTGTTATGCTTAGTCTGAGCTTGTATTTAAATAGTTTTAGAACCTTTGTAAGGACCAGATGACTTTTATGGTCCTGATACCAAAAACCTTATAATTGAAGGAGAGTGTGCTTGCTTTTTCACATGACTGTATATAAAAGGCAGGCTCATGTTGACACCTTCATCTTAGCAACCCTGGATCTTGTCTAGCCTATGCAATTATAAGGATGTATACCTCCTCTGTGGCTTAGCAAGCTAATACAATCTAGTCACCATAAAGTTTTTTTTCACAGCTTATATGGAGAGGAAGAATGATTGGAGTGAGTGAGTACTGTATCAACATAGACTCAATAAATATCAGTTCTGAAGGCGATTAGATGAGGAGGCAGAAAGACAGAAAGAAAAAGTTGGTTTTGCATCTGCTCATGCGGAGTTTTAATAGTTTGACTTCCTTCTCAGAGGTCACAGACTTCTGCATCTGAGCTGATCAAGGGCAGATGGTAAAGAATTGATGGTCTTAGTAGTGACACTATACGTCGACAACAGAAATGTTTTATAGCTCAGCAGTCCTCAAGGATGAAAATATTTCATGCCAGGACTGTAGGACTACTGTGGCTAATGGCCGAGGTCTGCAGCTGTCCTTACATCAAGAAGAACAGGAATACACGTCAATACAGAGCATTTAACGTCCATAAATACATTTGTTGATATCATATAAAGCGCCTTGAGGCAACTGTTGTTGTGATTTGGCACTATATAAATAAAATTGAATTGAATTGAATTATGGAGGTCCAGGTAGTGTCTAAAAATAAGATATCTAACATGGCCTGAGCTTATGAATGACAGCTTGTGAACAGTATTTGTTCTATGAATTGGTAAACCCCTTTTTCATTTGGTCATTTCAGTTTTTCCATTAGTGCATGCTCTGCTTATTCTGTCCACACTGATGGTCACTATTTCCCCAACATTTAAGGTCCTGAAACACACAATAGAATTTTTTTAACTGTATTGATCTGTTTAAAAATGTAACGTAAAGAATAGTTAATGGCTCATTTGGTGAAAAGTACAAGAAACAAGTTCATTTGACTTGCAGCTTTGTTCGTTTCTGAATTCTTCACAATTTTGCTTGCTCCTTGTAATTCTTTTTACAAGAAACTCTGTGTAATTAGTTGAAAGCTATGGAAGCCCGTTTCCGCCACTAAAAAAAAAAAAAAAAAGATCCATAACTCGAAATTTCGAGTTATCTTTCTCGAAATTTCGACTTATTTTCTCGAAATTTCGAGTTATTTTCTCAAAATTCGGACTTATTAACTCGAAATTTTGAGTTATTAACTCGAAATTTTGAGAAAATAACTCGAAATTTCGAGTTAGCGCTGCCAATAAGAAATCTACGTGGCTGATGTCATTTCCTTGTTACCCGGAAGGATATGGCGCAAAGGGGTGCGCACTCAAAACTGGATCGTGTCGTGAGCTGCTGTATTAACAACAAATGGCGCCAGGTTCTTCAGTTTTGAATGCCTTCCTACAAATGATAACTGGATAAAAGGTATATAAAAACAGTGTGACAGCGATTGTTACATACAAAGTTGAATAGAATGCAACGTCAGGGTTAACCATAGGTACCTATAAGGTTTCTGTTACACGCTAATGACACCTGTTACGTCTGATGAAACAGACATTTTGCTGAAAGCATGCGTAATAAGTATACAGCACTGTATAAAACAAAATCACAAATCACCCAAAACAGGGAATATGACTGACAACTATATAAATAAGGAACAAAACCAATAAAACTGTAACCAGACAACTGAGAAAATGTGGGATTGACTGTATTGTGATGCTGATTGTAGTTACAGTGCAAATGGACACTTAAAAATGCAGTTCCCACTTCTCCACCATAGTCAGAGCTCATAATGTAGGTAGGCACAGATACTTTGACGATAATATGGTGGCTTTATTTTAATTTTGTAATTTTAATTTACATCCTTCCTTACAGCATGGGAGACTTGACTGAATTCTTGAAACAAAGAGAAGTCTCTGAGGAAATTATACAGACCTTGGAGAATGAGAAGGTACTTAATTCCAACAAGATACTGGTTGAAATGCAACTTTTCCTCATTGTTCTTAAGTTAAAAATAGAATTGTATTTTCAAGGCTGGTTGTTTCAATAAATTAAATTATTTTTCCATCTTTAGATTGATGCCAGTGTCATAAGTCTAATGACAGATGAGGAGCTGAAGACTTATTTGCCATCATACGGTGATCGTCTAGCAGTATTTGGATTTTGCAGACGGAGGGGCAGCAGCCGCAAGTCAGCGCTTTTTGAACGGCTGAAATCCAAACTGTCCAAAAGAAAATTATCTGAAGAGGATGGCAGTAGCACATGGCAAGAAGAACATTCCCAAACAACCCATAAAAGAAATGCTCTGAAGAGAAATAGAAAAATAGAAATAGGATGGATGCATTATGATGAAGACACTGAGGTTTTCAAGCAGGTTAGAGCTAGACGAGGAGGAGGAACAAGAAAAATAGACATCTGCAAGGATGCCAAGAAAAGGGACATAGGTTGCAACAGGCCCGTTCTTTCCAGATGGAGGAAACATTCAGGGGCCCTTAACAGATTTTGACTGTGATCTGAAGGATTATCAAGAGATGATAGTCGATGATGCATTGACAGTAGGAGAACTTTATCATGTCACAAAACTTAATATCCTCAGGTTCTACCTCACCACAAAGAAAAAACAAAATGACAGCCTTCAGAGCTCCAACCCAGGTTTGCATCCATCTTCAGAAATTGAAGCGAGTCCTCAAAACCAAACCTCTTCTTTTACTGTCACTACAGTCCAAACATCTGCTCCATTTGAAACAATCAGCCATGATGTGACATACATTGAAGACACTCCAAACGATAACCTTCCACAATCTTCCACGCAGTCTCTAAGCGCTAACACTTCTCACAGCAGTGACATTATTTTTGTTGGCCCCTTTTCTGACAGTGAGCCAATAAATTTGGATGACACCCTGATTTTTTCTCCACAACCTGGTCCATCCAGTGAGAGAGTGAGGAGAGTAGTGGTGGTCCACAGAGGGCAGGTAATGTCAGAGCTCATTTCACATTTTAGTGATAAGGACCTTGAAGATGTCGACATCAAAATCCAGGTCTTACTGCCTGATGGAACACCTGAAATGGCCCATGACGATGGGGGAGTTGTGAGAGACTGTCTTTCAGAATTCTGGAAAGAATTCTATGACCAGTGCACCACTGGAAACGTTTACAAAGTGCCCTTCTTAAGGCATGATCTTGGGCAACCGGAGTGGGAGAGTGTGGGCAGAATCATTGCATTTGGATGGGTTAGAGAGAAATATCTGCCTGTGAAAATTGCACCTGCCATTCTGGAACAAGCTGCCTTTGGATATGTAAAGAGTGATATTGTGGAGAATTTCCTTAAGTTCATGCCTGACTCTGAGCGTACAGTGTTAGAGGCGTGGCGATCAGACTTTAGCACCGTGGACCAAGAAGAACTTATAGACATACTTGATAACCACAGCTGCAGAAAGATACCAACAGCCTGCAATGCCACTGAAGTCCTATTGGAGCTTGCACACAAAACACTTGTCCAAGAGCCTGCCTATGTTATTGAACAGTGGGCAAGAACACTCAGCACTGCATGGGAAAGCCTTTGTGATCTATCTTCAGTATGAAACCCTCCAACCAACTGTGAGAAAAGTTCTCAAGTGTCTCACTTTCCCTGAAACAATGACGGCTCACCAGAAGCTGATTCAGAAATATCTAACTACATATGTGAAGAATGCTGAGAAGGAACATTTGTGTTTGTTCCTCAGGTTTTGCACAGGTTCAGATTTACATCTGGGAAAGAACATCATCATTGGGTTTAACGAACTGAAAGGTTTCCAGAGACGACCTGTGGCACACACATGTGGGTGTGTACTGGAGCTGTCGATAAATTATGACAGCTATCCTGACTTCAGATCGGAGATGAACAGTGTGTTGGAATCAAATGTGTGGGTTATGGACATTATCTAAAGGTTTGATTCACGGACAATGGCTTAAAAGCCATTGTTGTTTTACAACAGATTATATTTGAGTTGTGAACTAAGACTAAAGTGTTCCCATGTGAATGTCACAGCAAAGGTTTCAGGTGTTTAAAAACTGAGTTCCAAGAAAAAGTATTTGGTGAAATACCACTGTAATGCAATTTGAGGTACTTCTTTGTGTTTCTGTGTTTTCCTATTACAACTGAGGCAATATTTTTCTAAACACTTGTGAAATGCATTTCTGCAGAGGTCTCAGAGTGGCAGTCTGGAGACCATTTATAAGCATTCCCATTTCCTCAGTCAGCATGTGTGCATGTGAACAATGAAAGCAGTTTTTCCACCTTTTATTCATTTTTTCTATTATTTGAATCCAAAATCAACTTTAAAAAATGCATTAGGTTAATTTTAATTTGTCAAATTTTTATTAATGTAATGTCAAAAGATGACATGTATTGTAGTGGTTCACCAGAAAATTAGAGATTGAGACCCCTGCAATATGTAGTGTATAGTACATGTAGGAGATATATGCAATATCTCCTACATGTTTTATCATCGTGCACACATTTTACAGTTTACAAGTCAGGTTTTACTTTATCATTGTATTTTATTACAGTTATGTTTGTACAGTTCCGTTTAGCCATCTGGGTTATGGTGACTTTTGCTAAATTGAATGGCCATAAGGCACACCTATATGCTTTTATTTTGGATTTCTGTGAAATCAGCAATTGCTTAGCTGAAGGTTGATTTTTGGTTGGCTTTTCCTGATTTTTGTAATGGAAAAAACCTCTGTGTATCATAGCCCCCTTTTTCAAAACTACATAGCCGATGGGGTAGTTATTTAAAAGATATTTTCCTATATTTCTGTTTTCATGTTTGAGCCTAATGTATTTGCTTCATAGTGGTTTTAGACCACACGTTCTTATTCTTTAATTGTAGGATATTGTTATCAGATCTTGCCATATTATCCTCAATCTCTTTTTATTGTCCCATTCTTTTTGTATTTTTAATAATAATTGAACTTATGCAAAACATATTGCATATTTTTGTTGAGTGTATTATCGTACTTTTTCCAAGTCTTGTGCTTGCAATTAGCTTTTTATAAGAATACTTTAAGGTTTTTTGTGTTACTGTAAATACAGTACAGTTATTTTGTTTTAAGACAAGATGATGGCAAAAGATCTGTGTTTTATAATAAAGTGTTCAATGAGACAAATTACATCTTTAATTTTGGTAATTTCTGGTTTTTTATTATTCTGAGGCGCAATCCGAAAAAAAAAAAGGTCCATAAATCTCACTCAGTTAGGTTATCCATATGCTAAAAAAGATATAATTATACTGCCCATAATCAGGAAAACAGTCAGTATATATAAAAAGTCTCAGCAGTGAAAAAAATGACAGTGAAAATTTTTTTTACTGCTACGTAACCAGATATTTCAAAACATCAATAATTACTCAAATAAAAAGAAAGATGAAAAAGCATATTTACAAAAAGTTGAAATCATAATTCCAAGGTGACATGCGCTGCATATCCTCCAAATAGCAGGTCTAACAGACATTATGTTTACATATGTTTTAATAATAAGGCTTTTAAAACAAAAAATTGGTTTGTTAATTGAAATAAACCATCCAAAAAAAAAACAACCCTCCAAAAATTAAATACAATTTTTATAGCCTTTTTCAATTGGCCCTGTTCGTGAAATACATTTTCAGGCCCTCAAAACCCATGTATGTGTGCCCCAAAAACGACAACCATCCAAAAATTAATAACTCATAAAAGTTTACAATTTAAATATGAAAATACAGAATTAAAAATGCATAACGATGTCTAACCTTTAAGGCAAAAGCTCCAACTCAGTAAGCATCAACTGCCTTAGCTTTACATACAGATCCACTGTATGAAACACATCATCTGAGAAGTCCAGGTTATGTTCTGACATGAGTTCTACACAGAGATGAAAGACATCCTCTTCACATGGAAAGTCTTTGAACACGCATTCTTCAAGGCAGGCTTCAACTTTGTCCATATTGACATGTTTCGAGTTAAGTATCCTTTTTTTTTTTTTTTTTTTAGTGGCGGAAACGGGCTTCCATAGAAAGCAGCTCTAGTGTACGAATACAAAGTAGGAGAAGACAGATGGAGCTAAACTAGTTTCCGTGGCTAAAGGTTAGAAAGAGAAACCTGGAGAAATTAGCTTTTCTCCTGACAGCAGTGACATGCCCCTTTCCCTCATTTCCTTACCAGTTCTGCTGCTTGCGCTCCATCACGTTGTCACGCTCGGCCCTCATCTCTTGGCCTCGGCCCCCTTGGCCCTCCACTGAACCGAGCGGCAGGCTCATTACAGTGGCAGGGCCTCAGAGGATGGAGAGTTGATGTTTAGCAGCTGAATCACCTCCCACTGCCTGCCGTTGGTTTCAGTCTGTCGAGGCGGAGAACATCATTCATCAAGAGCCGTCAGGCCGTCAGTCACAGCGGCCGCCGGGAGCAGGAGGCCACGGTCATTAAGCTTCCTGCGGGCTCTGCAGCTCCACATGGTGCTGAGCGCTGCTGAAAACTGGGTCTGAGGGTAAAAAGCTGATTATTGAGAGAAATCTGACAAATAGCAGAGCGGAACTGTACAAGCATAAATATACAGAGTTTACCATCAAAACACTCCACATTGTACTGATTCATTCTCACCGGGTGTTCTTTCTGAGGTAAGTATTCACAGCTTTTACCTAAATACAATAAAAATACACATATCGAATAAAAGACCTGTATTTAAAGTTTCACTTGTATAACACATTTCAAGATAAAAAAACTTAAAAGCGGTCACCTCCTGTACAGATGTTGTTGTTACTCATGCGTAAGCATAGACAAGGTTATTTTTGCAGATTTTAACAGCTCTGTTAAGGAGGATCTATTATTTTCCTGATTAACTGATGTTTTTGTAAAACACGAGAAATTTGTGTTACAATTATAAAGACACCTTGACAACATTTGTTACAAGCCAAAAAAATAAGGAAAAATAATAATTCCTTGCGTTTCAAATGCTGGAACCATCAAATACAGGATACAATTCACTTTAATAGAGCACAGCATGTTACATTATCAGAGGAAATGCATTTCTGATTTTCCCCTGGATATAGTGCAAACTTTAAGCCTGCAGCTCTCCAAGCTTAAAGACGGTGCAGCAGTGTGGCCAAAATCATGCTTTTTCCTACCATGACGGACACACTCTTCTGGCTAGAGTACCTTCTTCTGTGGTGTTTTGGCTTTCACAGTGAATAAGAATAACCTGACGCGTGATTTTGTAAGAAATGTTTAAAAAAAGATTGTGCGAGAATATATCAGGAGCTGATTGATTGGCTGGTGTGAGACTTTTAAAAACAGCCATCGGTCTGATATTTCAGCCTGGCCTCATGTTGACAGCAGCGGGATGGCCTGCAGAGGAGAGAGAGATGACTCAGGGTAGGAACACTGACTGGAAAAGACCTTAATATAGAATCTACTGACTCTGTCACTTTTCTCCCATAAAAAGAAGAGAGGGCCTGCAGCTCTGTTTTTCTGCACGCTTCACTGTTTATTGGAGGGGCACTTCCCGCTCTTCAGATGTTACAGATGCTCAGGGTTTAGGCTGATGTCGAAGTCATAGTGCTGACAGTGCACAGCAATCAGATACAGTGTGTAACAAACTATTGAATACAAACAAGTGTGGCACTGTGGAGTGTGACTTTGAAAAGTTGTTTTTGATTCCTTTACCAAATTTTCTTTCTTGTGTTTCTGGTAGAGAGACTGATGAGCCAATGAAATAATCCCAACTAACTAATGCTGTGTAATGTTGGGTAACATTTGGTACTCAAACCCACATGAATGTGGGCTGCTTCTGAAGATGTGCTAAGGCAGAACTGTCTCCACACTGTCACTGTGTCAGTGGAAACCAGGTATCTGACTTCTTGTTGTCTTAATCCAACTTTTGACATTTCTTTCTCTTTCTGGTCTCTTCCACTGCACATGGCCTGAAGGTGCCACAGATGACAGGATTTATGTAACCCTAAAAACGGTGGAAATTTGTTTCCTTCAGCTTTTACCATTAATAAAAAATTCTGAAAGAAAGATTAACAATGAACTAAGTGCATATCTGCTTTACCAGAGAAGAGAGGTGAGGATATCTTTTCACTTTTAAATCATGGAATCATCTCAATAACTATTAAAGAATTTTCCTATTTTGTGAGTGCATCCACAAGTGCAGCTGCTTATCCATAGGAATGCACTGTGGGTCGATTGTACCACAGTGACTATCAGGCATTGTTTGAATCCAGTCTTCTGACACTCTCAACATTGTTTCAAATTTAAGTTGTTGTAAAAACTTTTTAGTGACAGAGTAAATTATTTTTACATTTTTGCATTTCCATTTCGCCCGTCTCAACAAATCACCAAAGTTATTTTTGAATGCAAAACTATCTCACATCCTATACCCGTCTTTCTGTTGGTGTGCAGTACAAACACCAGTTGATTGACAGCACTTTCAAAAACACCATTATTAACACAGGGTGGGAAGAAATAGCTTCAAAGAATCCTCTATTTGTGTGTGTGTGTGTGTGTGTGTGTGTGTGTGTGTGTGTGTGTGTGTGTGTGTGTGTGTGTGTGTGCGTGTGTGTGTGTGTGTGCTGTCTCTGTTCCAACACTGAAGAGTTAAATGGCCATCAACATCAAGTGTTTTACTCTGCCAGTTTTCTCTTTTTTTACTCATTCATCAGCCATAATTATTACTGTTGCTGGTCATAATTGTGTGTGTGTGCGCACATGTGCACATCTGTGTGTGTGTGTGTGTGTGAGCAAGAAAGAGAGTAGAAATTACATAGTTTGTGACTGTCACAAACTCGTCACTCACCTGCTGCAGTGAGATTCAGCCTTGTACTTACAGGGAAATACCACTCAATTGAAAATGTCACTTGGAGCCTGTAATTCATCTGCTACACACACACGGTCACACACACACACACGTGTTCCTCACTTGTCCATCAGGTTGATGGTTCTCAGATTGCTGCCTGACATTTTGGACAGATGGAGGGTGGAGGATAACTGTCACTCACCTTCCTCCTAGTCGTCTTCCTCTTCTTAATTTAAACCATGTGTGCTGACTGAGAGGATGAGGATAACGGTTCACTGGCGCCTGATCTGGCACTAACCTAACTTTACCACTGCTCTCATATCTCCAAGTGTGGCAGATTTTAAAAGTAATTTAACAAAAACCAAGATTTTTAAAACTTTATGCTTTTATGATTATAACCTAGACACACTATGATAACTAAAGTATAGCTAGTGCTTCCTGTTGTTTTGAGCAATACTGTAAGTGCACTTAGTAACTTGTTACAATACCACTACATGTTATATAATGGTGGGTGGCTCTGGGTTCCTTAATTCCAGGTAAATGCTGAAGGACCCTGATCCTATCGTCAAGTCTCACATGCACTGCACTTATTTAACCTCTCTCCACTCACCTACAATATTGTTATGCTCTGCAAGCCACTTGGCAACCAATGTCACATCTGTGGTTACTGATGCCGACTCTGTTCTGTACAAGGTGTTTTTCCAGTCTTCTATTGTTCAGTTTCCATGACCCAGGGAAATTGTAGCCTCATTCTCATATTATCAGCTGTGACATCCAGTATGGTCTTTTACTGCTGCAGGAAGGCTGTTTCAAGGTTCAGTTGTGCTTTCAGGGTATCTTTGAATAAATAAATTCCAGTAGGTCAGTAGTTCCTGAAATACTCAGACCAGCTCATCAGCACCAGCAACCATGCCACCTATAAAGTCACTGAAATCACCTTTCTTCCCCCTGCTGTTTGAACTTCAGCAGGTTGCCTTGACCATGTCTGGATGCTCAAATATATGGAGCTGTTGTCATGTGACTGGCAGATTCGATATTTATGTTAATGAACAGAAAAAAAGAAAACAAAGAAATCTGGATGGATATCTAGATATTTATGTAGGTCACAGGAAGCGATAGCTGTGGTATTCATATCACTGTACATGTGTTGAACCCCACTAACTCCAACAAAGCTGCTGGTGGTCTCCTCCGTCCATCTGTGTGATCGGCATTCTCTGCCATTTGGCTGAAATCAAGTGCACATTTGTTCATATCTGTGTGAATATCATAAGCTCTATTCCCAGAGAATATTACCTCTGAGACTCCTCTCTAAAAACTTCCTTGGTCCTATGATGAGCCTAGCACAAAACTTCATGAAAGAAACTTTACAAATAAACAATGACCTTTCATGAGATAATAGGGAAGAGTGTTGGTGCTACTGATGATCATGTCTGACTGTGTGGTTGGGCGATTTCAATACAGGGAATGAGGCAAAGCAAACTTATTAAATATAATCTTATGTCTGTTATCTGTTTTTTCTGGTGATAAAAAAAAGTCATAAAAGTCAAAACTGAATTCAATTTAATTCAAGTTTGTGATGCAGTTCAGTTCAATTTTATTTATCTATCCATTTATTTATTTATTTATTTATTTTGTTAGTCAAACAGTTGCTTCAAAGCATGTTATATTGTGAGGTAAAGATCCTACAATAATACAAAGAAAACAGAGAAAATCCCAACAATCAGATGATCTCTTATAAGCAAACCGAACAGCAACAGAACAACACCATGTCCAGGGAAATACTTGACTAGTCCACTGGTTAGAAGAACTGATCCGTCCTGTCTGACACCCGGGCTGACAGTTTGTCAGGCATCAGTCAGCACCAGTTGTGCACTTCATGAAGATCCTCTGTCGATTTAGGCTCCCTTTATCATACCGAAGGCATGTCTCAGTGTATAAATAAATGCAAGGTACATAACCATAATGTTTTTCCCTCCAAAGTGTGGAGCAAACAAAATGTTCTCACTGTCAGTATCACTGTCATACACTTGGTCTGTTCCCCTCAAGAACTGAAAGCTTGTAGGAGCTTGCATGAGGGTTACAAAGCATCTGGTAAAGCAATAAATGATCGTCAGCTATAGTTAACTGGTTGTTAATTTGCTATCATGTAAATTATTAGAACCTTCTTTTAACAATTCACATCTGTTTAGCATTACCGCATCAGTTTGATTTGATGTGTCTATCAAACCATATTAGGTTCTGGAGTTTGATTTTAGAGACCTTCACTTTTCTACCTTTGCCCTATTCAGTCTGGGGATTTAAACCATCACCTTTCCGACCCACTCCTCCTCCGCCTTCCTCTTACTCTGTACTTGACAGCTGTCTGAAGCTAAATCACCGCAGTCAAGGCCTACAGTGAAGCAGTGTGACGGAGAAGACGGTGTCGAATGTCCTGTCAAAACCACTCAGTCCACTCTTTCATCACAGCTCACTCGCTTTTTTCCTCTCTCCTCGGCAGGAGAGAACAAGGAAGAGTCTCGATAACGTGATTCTGAACTTTTTACAGGTTAAGAGGAAACTTGTTGAAATGAAATCTCTTATTAATTCTAGATCTTTATTTTAACTTTTTGGCCTTTTGTCTTTACCTTGTTGTGAAAATGATTTCAGATAATCCGATCACTTCTGTCTGAATAAACTTGTAGGCAATCATGTTTACATTGCATCTATCTGTCAGCTAATGACACACTGCAAGCTCACCACCGTGCTATTAAGCCTCTTTATCTTGCATCCAATTATACATGCGATCAGATTTTTCTTTGCACCACTGCACATTTACATATCCATTCACTCACACTCCACTGACTAATAACTTTCGGCTTAATTAAACTCGTTTGCATGTGGTGAAATCCCATCATGCAGCATAATGAAATGAGCCCAGTGTGATCGCAGGTTGTCAAGGTGTGTGTAGTACAACGGGTATATTTAGCAAAGCTGCCGCTGGGTAAAAACATATATCATCAGTGAATGTAACTGAGCCAAGGCCTGTTATGGCATATTATGGTAATTAACCAGAATAAAAGACACCTTGGTTTATTAAACCTTTTCCAACTTGCTTCCATAGATGACAATGTCATATTTGAGCCATAATCTGGGAAACTTTAACAACTGAAATACTGAAACTAAGTTAACGTGGGTAGAACATGGGCAGGTCCCTAACAATGGGAAGTTTTTGCAAATTTTGGAAAACCAAACCTTTTTAGAAAATCTGAGAAAACTTTTGTACTTTACTCCAGATATTTATATAACTTAAACCTAGAGAGGGCATTACATTTATATTTAGGGACTTATTATAATAAATGCATACATGTGCGGGCACTTACAGAAAATGAGGCGGTGCTCTAAAATAAGGTCAATTGTACTGAAGAGGCGTCAGAACCTTTACACAAATTAACTTGAATTCAATTCAGTTATGTTTATGTAGTACCTATTCACAACAACAGTCACCTCAGGATGATTTATATTGCTATGTAAAGACCCTGTAATAGAAGGAAAGCTCAAACAATCAAAAGATCCATAATAAACAAGCACTTGGCAACAGTGGGAAGGAAAGACTCCCTTTTAACAGGAAGAATTATTTTCTGTGTTGTTGATGCAATTAGCAGTAAAATGTCCCAAACAATAGTTAATCAGCAGTTTATTTAAATAGTCTCCTCCCTGTATTTGGGCCTTGAGAAAGGAACTCCCAGAAATATTAATGCAACAAGGTCAGTCACAAAAGGCTATGAGTTCCCACCTCTTACACACATTCTTGTTACTCTAAAGTATAGTAAGGTAAAGTATTAACCCCAATGTACACCTACTCCTGTCACAGACTAAACATTGTTTGAAAAACTGGATTTAACAATCTGTGTATTAAGTGTAGCACTGAAGTAAGAGAGTATGATGTCACTGGGTTGATTGGGTGGTTGGTTGCTGCTTATTAGAGAGAAGAATTAGAGAAGGAACTAATCACTCAATGGAAAACAACAAACTAAAACCAAAGTAGATCAGCATATAGATGAAGAATGTGTGAATGAGAACATGTCCCTATTGTTTTTGCATAGGTCCACATGATGTGATCAGCACTATTTAGATTAACAGTTACCCCCAGTTAAATAAACAAGATGATAGGTTGCTACATTGGCATTATGTCACAACCATAACTAAGTTTCCTATTGTGGCATGATCAGAAATCCTAATACTCATTAATATCTCTCTGGGGGAAAAAAACAAAAACAAACTTACCTTACATTCGCCTCCTGCTCCTCGTGTGCTGTAGTTTTCCACAATTATAATATAAAGTAATCCACCCACTAAGATAATAATATGAAATGGAAAGTAACATATAAAGACACCACACAAAAGCACAAATGGTGATAATGGTATTGGCAACTTATGTAGGTTATGTTGTAGTGTCGACAAAGATTCACCACGGACGTCTGAATCACAGTTCCAGTCCATGAGAAAGGAATGCAGCTGGACTCCTGTCTTTGAGAAGACGGCATAAGTATTAATACAAACATGCTGTCAAAGGTGCTCTCCACATGTAGAACAGGAAATCAGTGGATTTAACTCCTTCCCCCACCATTATGTGCTGTCTGTGCTTTTGTCACACAACCTACTGTATTTTACACAGCTTCTGACACTGCCCTCCTGCTGGTATACTGAAATTGCACCTCAAGAGTTTTCAACTGTGCACAAAACCCAGCTCCAGGATATTTAAATTTTTCTTTTGAAAATCTCGACCATTATTGTGTGTAGATATGCGTAACAGGAACAGAGAGCTGAGGATTAGCATAAAAGGGGAAAGGCCACTTTGGATGCTTTTGTATTTGGCATTTTTTTCTATTTTCACAGGTCAGGTGTAAATGATTGTGCCTCTCAGAAAGCAGCAGCAGACTGACATGACTTACATGTCTATTTAAAGTTAATCTGAACAGAGTGACACTCTGCCATCTTCTGTGAAGTAACCTGAGTCAAAATATAAGTCACAAACAAGTGAATGGTAACTTCTTTAAAACAAAGTCAGTAATATTACACTGTCTTTCATTAAAAGTACTATAAAAATACTTATATGTGTCTGATCTCAGGTTTATGCCTTATTAGTCAAATAGCAACTATGGATATGAATCGTAAAGTGACTTGTTTAGATTACATAATTTCATTCAACATTTCAAACATGGGACAGTTAGATTGGAGGTTAGATTGTTGGCAACAGTTAGGTGTACCTGCAGCTGATGGTCTCCACATGTACTTGGCACGGTGAACTCATTGCCACTTCCAAAATACCCAACTCACAGAAAATCATCTAGTAAGTGTGGGTAGGTTTAAGCAGGGAAAATCTTTAAGCAAATGATCCAGAGAAGCACAATGTGGTTCTCCATTGAGACTACATTAACAGACCTGAGCCTGTCTACCGGCAGAGACCCTGTTCTGCCAGATGGAGGCAGTGTCCAAAGTATGAGGAACAAGCAGCCTGTATGCTACTCTTGACTGTGCTGTTGCTGGGCCATCAGCCAGCCGTGGAGAAGAGCGCAGTTATAACATAAAAGGACCTGAAATGAAACTGACTGTTAAAAGCAATAAAAGGTATCTGCTACAGCCACTGTCTGTGCTTTTCATGCTGTTCTGATCTTTGATGTTTTTTCATGCCTCTACTGTTGCTGGTGAAGAAGCATGTCACGCCCTTCCCCCTTCCAGCCCACTTGTTAACCAAATAGCATTCAACCTTTGCACAGATTTGGGTTTTGGAGTGCTGCATAGAGTATGTTTGCATAGGTTGAAAACCCCTGTCTCTAGGCTTTCCATAGGCAAATGCATACGCAAATGGACATAACCGCTGTACAATAAAACAAGCGTTACTGGGGGAGCTCCATCCAATAACCCAGGGGTCGGCAACATGCGGCTCTGGAGCCGCATGCGGCTCTTTAGTCCTTATAGTGCGGCTCTGCGTGGTTTGGGAAAATAAATTAGAAGTATTTAGCTGAAGTGTTTTTTATTTATGTTAGTTCTTTTTTAACTTGTAGTTCTAAATTGGAAGATTATTGTGATATTGAAATATAAAAATGAAATTATATTCTATTATTTTTTCATCGTTCAAAATAAGCGTCACACTCACGGATGCCGGTATACCCGCCGAAACGCCGTGCATTTATCGAGACTTTCAACCTCAGGTAGGCCAGTTATGGATCTTCGGATCCACATTATGTCAGCAGCTATTCTCCACCATGAACTATGTTAAAAACAAACACCGCTCACGCCTCACAGATGACTGCTTACAGACCTGCGTAAAGATGAAAGTGACTTCATACAGCCCCGATTTGCAGACGCTGTGCGCAGAGGTTCAGGAGCAGAAGTCCCATTGTAAACATATCACAGCAGACCCGACGATGTTTCCATGAACATGCTTTTCAACATCTCTTTATTGACCACTTTTCACATACAGTTGCTGTTCGCATACAGCCGGCTGTAGCTTTTCAGCTCACAGACCGACTCATACCAACACAACAGCACAGATAGCACAGACGTTAAGGCGGCGAGGCGTGATTGCGGGTGCCGCTCAGGTGCGTCCGCCTCCCCTGCAGCGGCGCGTCAGACCACGCCCCGCCACACACATTAACCAGGTAAAATACATATTTAGGCAGAACTTTGCAAATATCTATTTTTCTGTTTTTAGCAGCATAGTGCTTTTTTTCCAATTACTTTTTTAAAAGCCAGGCCAAGGCTCCAAAAGCCCAAAGGCGATATAAGGGTGGCGGCTCACAACAGTTTTTGTTTGCTACATGGATCATTTTAGTTCAGCTGGGTGTCTTTCCTTTTATTATATTTCTTTAAGAGTTCAAAATGTGTTAATTACATAAATAAAATTTAATTTTCTCTGTAGCTCTTCATGGATTTCATAAGAAACACACCTTAGTTGTTCACACAAAGCATAAAAGTAAAAAACAATATATACAGTGATATCTTCATTTTAGATGTCAAAAAGAATTTGCGGCTCCCAGTGTTTTCTTTTGCATGGAAACCGGGTCCAAATGGCTCTTTGGGTGTTAAAGGTTGCAGACCTCTGCACTAACCAAAGTTTAGCATAGTTTTGCAGCCATTGAGAAAATAACTCATTAGTTATGTAGTCAAGTTTTTTTTTTTCAAAATAAATTACAAAACTCTTAATTTTATATAAAATCTGCTAAAAATGTGCTGTTTCGTGTCTTTTTTTAAGCCTTATTTTAACAGTGGGAGGCGTGTCTGTGTCTTGAATCCAAACTGGGAGCTAAGATAAGATGGGGCCTGATTATTCATGACTTTGTATATGAAGAGAAGGATTTTAAATTCAAGAATTTAAATTCTAGAATTAGCAGGGGGCCAAGAAGCTATGTTCTCTTTTTGTAGTTCTTATTAGACCGCTCTCTGCAGCATTTTAAATCAACTAAAGGCATTTCTGGTAGTTTTTATGCCAACCTGATAATAATGAATTACAGTAGCTCAAGTAATAGATGTAGTAATAAATGGATGGACTTTCAGCATCACTCTGAGATAGGATTTTTCTAATTTTGACAATATCATGCAGATGAAAGAATGTGTGCTGTTAAAGGACATATGCTAGTCAAAACTGACTCCAAGATTACTCGCAGGGTTACTGGAGGCCAAGATGATGCCTTCAAGAGTAAAAGTAAGTCAATGTCATTTGTAAAACGTGAATACTTTTTTGGACAGTGGGATATTTTTTTTCTGAGAGATTTGAAGTTTAGACAGTAGGGATATTACTGAAAACTGAAGCGTGTGTACAAATTGAAGAACTTTGTAAAATATGTGCAAATGATATTTAAGATAATATAATAATCTTTACATTTTTGAGATTTAGGACATCTTGTTTTCGAGGAGATGTTTGAAGAAAACTTCAACTTGTTTGAAGGTTTTAAAATAAAGTTTGTGGTTTGTCCTTTGTCCATGATGGTTGAGATCATTAGCCGTCACACCTCTTCTGCTTTACTGCAACAGAAGTCTCTTCAAAAAGCAAGCCAGCACTGCTTGTCATTCTCTAAAGCTGGGCTGGTTTGGAAGACTGAAATATTTTAGGGGGATTTGGCACCAACCTCCTTCAATCCAATCAACTATGACTAATGTTAACACAGGTGTAAGAAGGATTTACCTGCTCAGCCACGTTCCATCCGTCATTTAGAAACTCAACATGTTGCTGTGATATTTTATCCACCAACTGAAGACACAGCACGGGAACATCAACAGTGGAGCTGCATGCCTATTTCCAAGCTTTTAGCCTCTCTGTTTGAGCCACTCATACAATTTTTTTTGTTGTTGTTCTCTGTGAGCATTATATCTGATTTGTGCAGTGAAGTTTTGACTTTTTTTTTGTAACTCAAATTAGGTTCCTCTTTTTGGTTGTTTCCTGATAGAGGGCTTGAAGAAGCATGACCGATTGACTTGAATGTGCAGCCATCGTGTCGCCTTAGTGCATGCGAGTCTGCACAGGCAAATCAGCACGAATAAACTGAGACCTGAAGCAGTGGCTCACTGCTACATGAGCTTCAGAGAACTTAAGCTAAATTGCAAACACAAGAATGTCAAGCTGATCACAAATTCTGCTTGTGATTGCTTAAAAAAGGGGAAAAAAATGCTGCTTTGTTTCAGGCTGGAATACATGCAGACTGAACTGACCGTACGCTTCAGTCTGCACTCTGATATATGAGACCAGATGTCTTAATGTGCCCTACACTACATTCAGATTTTTAAACTTCCACAGTGCTCAGTCTTCTCCTTCTGTTGTTACCACAGACAGGTTTCAACTACCATCCATTCATTCATGAAGGTCCCGCGAAGATGCCATTTTCTAGACTTCAAGGACTAATAAGAAATAGTTTTCAGTGGAGATTTCAAGAGGAATTAAAATTCAAGAAAAAAATGGGACTTTACCCAAGAAAGTACTATTTTAACATATGAAAATGAAGTAAGCCACAATACACATTATTGTGGTTCTGTTCAAAGTTAGTTCTTTAGTAATGCCAATGGTATTTTCTTTGAGATTCTCGTACCAGAACAGAACCACAGACTTCTGGTTTCACTTCAATTTCAGTTGTCACAACGCAGGACAACTTCATACCGCACCGAACTCTGTTCTTGAACACAGATGGAAGCATTTTTTTGGGTTTTTTGGGCTCACATATTAAATTGATTTCCTTCATTCATTCTGCATGTCATTTCACTTCACATCATTTCACTTGCTTCCTCTCGCCCTCCAGTCTGTGATCAAAGGCTTGAGAAAGTTTTCATTTTGCTTTTATGAATGATAATAAAATGAACACAAGCACACAAGTTCTCATTTTTGCAAACTTCAGAGGGATTTCCTGCATGAGGCAAACACGCACGTGGCTGATTTAATCTCTAACAGAGGGGAAAATGTGTGTGAAGAACTAGATTGTTTGTCACTTGAAATCTTTGAACCACTGATAAATTACACTGCTACGGGCCGCTGCCATTACTGCAGACAGGAAACAGCAAACGACATGCAGACTAAGGGTTTTCAAGCCAGTTATTGGCACAGTTTGATCTGATAAACAGGACACACAGGAAATGAACGGGGGGGAAGTAAATTGTCAAAACAGAGTTTTGTTATGTGAATGTTAAAGATCCGCGAACGATAGTTGATTTTCATGTGTGACGGTGTGTTATATCATGTTGGATAAAATATGACTGTACACAGTAAAGATTGTACAGCAGCAAGTTTACATTTAGACCTTTTTTTGGAAGCTTACCAACTTACAAGTCTTCTGATTGTGATAGGACTTGTTGAGTTTAATCAAACTGAAGACAGTAAATGTAACAAAGATCTTTGTTTGTTGCATTTGGTTAAGAGTCAACACTTTAAAATGCTGCAACTTGAAAAATAATTTCAATATTGTGTAAGAATATTATGTTAGGCACTGTAATACATGTTCAGTGGAACATCTGTAGTGCATGTATTCCAAAGAGACACGCTGACTAACCTGCAGTTTATATAATGGAATTTTTAGCTAATGTTAGTGTTTGCTCATTTCCAAACCTCTTGACTGGAAATACCAACCCAGGAGACCAACAGGCTTATTTTCTTGTTTTGTAATACGGACATGATAAATGAGTCCATACCATTTTTACCAAAATATTAATACATTACTAGTTATAGTATGGCTTTGGTTGACTTGTAGGAATCACGAGAAAACAGTATAGTAATATTAGTAGTTTCAGTAAATGCCTCAAAATCTCATTTTGACGTTCAGGTGACAGCGCCCTCTAGTGGATGTGAACATTATGAGATTGATTGTTTATTTTCTTAACCAATTGTCAGGGCAAGGGGCTGGAGCCTATTCCAGCTAACACTGGAGTGCAGTGTAAGGTTGTTATAATCCTGAATTACCTGTTAACTTAAAACCTATGTCTTTGGACTTTCATAGGAAAAACATGCATACTCCACACAGAAAACTCAAGCTAGCGAGCCTGTTTGAGCCAGGAATCCTGTTGCTGTGTGGCAACAGTGTTAACCACTGCACTGCCAAGCAGTTTGGCAATGACATTAACAAATTACTACATTTAGTGACACTACAGCAACGTCACAATAGGAGGGATGTTGGGGTTAATGAATGGCTGTTAACACAGGAATTTACTCTTCCTTTTCAAATTGATAATCACTTGTGGTTTTTAGCTATGACCTTTTTATAACCTTACCACATGCTATTACTGTAAAGATGACTGTAATGGTTGCATGAAATTAAAGTTCTCATTTCAAGCCAAACCATAATCTTTCCTAATCACATTCAACTTGTTGTTAGTTGTTGCTTTTTTCTGCTTAACACAAATCCAAACCAATAGAATTACCATATGAATCAAAGGATTAATTATGTTTCAACAGTGATTATTGACAGTTTAAACCAGAGGCATATGTATCTCATGCTGCAGTATGTTCATAAAGGTCACAACAGATTGGAGGATTTCTTTTGTCTTATAGTGGGAATAAAATTATGTTCTGATAACGATGTGGGGTTACTCCTCAGTTATTGTGCAACTTGATGTAGCAAATGGTTAAGTTAACTTGAGATCTTTTTAATACTTTTTGACGTGTTTCATTTATGAGAAACAAAGCAAACCAACAAATAAAAGTTATTTTAGTTCATTTGGAGAAAAGACTATCCCTTTTTTATAATGGCCTGCTGAACCTGCATCAGCGTGTGTTGTGTAAATCTGGTAGAGATTATCGGGGTCCTCAGTTTTGATTGAAAATCGTCTCAAATTTGCCATGGCCGTGATGAGAAAGGTTTAACGTTACCCACAAACCCCACCTCCCTGTTGGTCCCTTTCTCTCTGCTCTCTTTCCCCATCCGCTGACTCAGCCTGTCAGTGGGTGGGTCTTTCATCCTGTCACTCAGTGCTGCTCCTGCTTCGTGATTAGTTTCTCTCTTCCACGCTGGTAGGCGGTGCCATCAGATCCACATGGAGGCAGTTGGGTATCTCTGTGCCCGTTAGTCTATTCCATCCTCCAGTGGCGACGCTCCAGACACGCTGGACCAACTTGGAAATACTGCAGCTGGACTAAGAAAAATATGCTCTGAAGACTTGCTTATTTTAATAATACTTTTATTGCTTAATCCATATTTTTTCAATAGCAGTGGGGAAGAAGACCTATCTTATTTGCGCGTAAAAGTCTCTTGTCATTTCATTCTTAATTAACTGGAGAGGAGAGCGCTGAACGATAGTGTTACTGATGTTTTCCTTGCATTTTAGATGGACTTTGAGCTCTTCTTAGCAATCACATTTACCTGTGACAATTTAACTGATTTACAAGTTAAACTGGCATAATTTATGGGAATATTTAGATTATTGGATTTTTTTTCCTTGGGGAACTTTGCGCTTTCCTGGAGATAACTATTCTTTTTTATGCGTAAAATCTTTTTGTTTGGGTCATTTTAAGAAACAGAGACCCGTTAGCGAACACTTTGCTATCTTGTGCAAGTGAAACGGGTTTGATGGAAACATGACCAAAGCCGTAACTGGGCCGGTTATCCTGCACACCCTATGCCTGCTCCCGCTCCTGCTGCTTCACGTCTCACCGGTGTGTCTGTCTGCGCAGCACGGACATCCAGCGCGCTACTTCGGCCAGATAGCGGAGAACTCTCCAGCTGGGACGCCAGTGGAAGGGGTGGTAATTTCTGTCACAGCTGCAAACTGCCCCGGTGCGAACCTCACTGCCAGTTTGAAGGGAGATTACGCGTCAGATTTCAGACTTGTTCACTACCGCGGGCATCGGGTCCATCGAGCGCAATTATGTTTGGTCTCCGCAAAAGCACTGGACCGGGAGTTTATAGCTATGTACGAACTGATGGTGGAGCTGCCAACTCGGTGTATGAGGAGACGAGCCATCGTCCAGATTGAGGTGTCCGACAAGAACGACAACATCCCTCTGTTTACCAGCGGGAACAAGACGATTGAAGTAGATGAATTAACGCCGCCCGGAACCGAGCTGGCTCGCTTTGACGCAAAGGACGGTGACGCGGAGAGCAATGGACATGTCACTTTTTACGCATCACCGGACTTGTACCTGCTCCACGTGGATCCACAAAACGGACAAGTGAGCCTAGCAGGATCTCTCGCTGGATTCAGCCAGGTGACTTTGCGCATTTACGTGAAGGACGGAGGAGATTTAGCACTGATAGGTGAGCCGGTGTTCTTGCGCATCAACGTCCGCCGGTCCAACAGAGCGCGACGGATGCCGCGGGCTCTGTCCGAGGAGCTGACCTACACAGTTACCGTTCCGGACCACGTCAGAGTTGGCGACCTAGTGTTCACAGTTCCTGACCAGAGGTTCGATCAACGGTGGTTTGAAGTGATATCCGAAGCCGACTCACCAGTCCAGATCGAGCGGGATTCGGGGCGTTTGTACCTGGCGCGCAGTCTGCGAGAGCCCGCCGAGGTGGTGGTGAAGATTCAGAGCCTCCGAGGTAAGAAAATTCTGGTTTTCTTTTCGTGCGTAAAAGCGCAAAGAAAGCCAGACTTACCTGAAGATTGTCATGCTGGCTTAGGAGGCTGGTGTCTACCTTTGGATGTTGAAGTAGACGTGGTACTCAAAGTGTATTTTATTGAGTCTTAGCCACATATCTCTTTTTTAAAATTTAAAAGTAGGGCCAGGAGTCAGCAAGGTAAAACCAAAGTTAGTAATCGTAATGTGGAGGAACATTACCTTTTCAGTACCTTTTCTAACAGTTTCAGCAATAATTTCTCCCTAAAATTATTGCTGAATCTTCCTTTCAGAATTGAGTGGTGCTCATTCATTTAGAGAAGTTTGCGCGCGTGCTTTTGTATGTTTTGGCTTTTTTCCATCTGAGTTTAAATCGACCTCAACGGTCACTTTCCACTCTTTCATTCATTCCTTACAACACTCCACACGGCACTGCCAAGTGTGTGTTTCTTGTGTGTGCGTGTGAAAGTCTGTGCGAGTAAAATACACAGAGTGAGATTACTGTTGCCAGTAATTTGTTAAAGGACAAACAGAACTGAGAGCGAGGTGAGGCAGAGTATATACAAGTCAACACACTTCACACAGAGATTTTACTTTTAAAATACAGTTACCACACACACACACACACACACACACACACACACACACACACACACACACACACACACACACACACACACACATACATCCACGTGTTGATAGTTCTCCAAAAGGAAAAAAACTGGACTGCAGCTTATTATTTAAATGGAAAACAGCACTTGTACAGAATTTGTTTTGCTTACCAGCCTTTTTAACAGCACCTTTATTAGTTGGGATTCACAAGGGTTACACAGCCTGAACATAAAATATTCATATATCCATGATTTCCAAAAGACTAATCCAATCTGCCATTTCTGTGGTGAAGGTTGGATTGTGATATGTAGCAATAACGACCTGGTTAAAGGACGGCTTTTCAAACCATATTCACATGGTCGTATGTGTGCCACTCTTTCATCATACATTGCCATGGTTAAAAAAAGATTTAGATATAAGCTTAGAGGCAAAAACTTGTTTAAAATAAGCTATGCCTTGCATGGTTTTGTCTCTTTTCCTGCAATTACAGGTGAGCTTACAAGCTTATTTCGGTTGTAGCACTCTTTAGGTCAAATCTGCCTCTAGGTTTTACACAATTATGTGTTTTCACGCCCAAGTGCACTGTGTTAAAATTTACGTAAAACAAGTTTTGTCTTTATAAGTATTGCCATAGTTTGAGTAATAACTCAGGAAATTACAGAAAGATCAAAGACCTATTTAAAGGAGTTTAACAAACTACAAAAAAGAAAGACATTTATTCTACTTTACCATCAGCGATGAATATCAGCATTTAAAAAGAACATGTTTTCTACCTAAAGACCAGTTCTTACTTAGGAGTCTTCAAAAATCTGAAGCAAGCAAAGTCAAAACTTGGACAAATGAAAGCTGTATAGCCTAAGAAATTCTACTTAGGCTTTAGGTGAAATATGGATGCATTAACCCTTAACAAAACTCACCCAATCCCAGCAATCTGTCAGTCACAATCTCCCCACCCCCAAAGAGGCAAAATTCTCACATCTGGTGCTACACTCACTTAAAACCAAGAAATATTTAAAAATAGTATTAAATCTGCTGGTTAACATATTATGAGTCTGAAATGTGTTAGTGTCTTGCAGCTCTGATGTGTTTGACAGGATGAAATGACATCCAGATGCCAATGTGCTCATCCTACTTTGCAAAGTCAATGTTTAATCAAAAGACTAAACTCTTCACATCTGGATGGTGGTGGTTGTTCTGGCAATTCGGTGTCCTGGTCAGATCTGGTTAATCAGTTGATACAAACTGCATCTCCGATGTTTATTTGTAGAAATTAGTTGTGTTTGCTCACCTGGAGATCTCCCAGGTCTGAACACACAAGTCAAAACAGATCCAGAACCTCAGACAGGAAGCAGTGTTTGTGTTAAAGCAGACTGCCGAGCTCAGATTGGCTCTGGTTTGTGACTGCAGAGAAAGAGTGTGTGATTTGGTCGACACGGCATTGAGCGTGTTATAAACTGGCCGGCTGATTGAGGCGAACTGTCTTTCATCGGCTGTGGTTGCGATTTTGATCTGTGGGAATAAGGTCTGGGCAACAGCAGCGGTCTGGTGGAGGCAGTGCATTCGTCTTTGATTGGTCAGCTGGCTAAGCAGATGCTGTTTGTGTTTAAATAGTTTGCAGTTGGAAGTTCCTGACTAATGCTGGTCAAACAGGGAACATAAGTTTAACCTCTGGATCTGCAGATGAGTCCTTTCTTTTTCCCTGAAATCATCAAGTTTACATCTAAATTATTCATTTAAAAAAAATCTAACAATGATTCATCAATCAATAGTATTTTTTTAGTTGAATGGATCAGTTACTTTTAGTCAGGCGGGATTTCTGACTAAAATGTGTAACAAGGACCTGAAAAATTAGCTTGCTTTAGTTCAGAAACTCAGAGAAAATCAAGTTCTGAATTTGCAGATTGTAAAAAAAAAAAAAGACATAAGATGTGAATCACAATTCTTGCAGTCCCACGTTCTCCTCACTGCCTGTATATAATAAATTACAGACAGATGTCAAGGTGTATGTTCCCCCCCACCACCACCACCACCACATGCACACGCACAAACACAGACACGCACTGGTCTCTCTTACTCCTTGGCAGGATGTCCATCACTGCAGATAGCAGTGACTCTACTGACTCTGCTTTATTCTTGACTGTTTATAAATCTAAACACATGATAACAGGGGCCTGTTCTTCGTACCACGCTAAGTGAGTTAGCTGGATGAGATTGTTGACGATTTCGCGTGATCCTGGATCGTTCGGTTCCCCGAAGCCCATCCGGGACTTGCTGTCATAGCAACAGAGCCGTAAGCGTAAACCTGCTGGGGAGCAGGTTTACTTTATGTAAACAGGATTAGATCGCGGCCACGCAGGTATGTCCGCGTCATTCATACGAAAGCAACAGCGATATTCCACCACTGTTTCACCATAAATAAATAACATCAATGTAACTAAAGATAATGCAGCACTTGATCCTTTTATTGATTTCACACAGATACATACAGGTCATTTCCTAAAAAAGGGAAATGTACTATTAACATTCTATCACATGTATGTGATTATTACAGATGTAATTCATATTTCAGAGTAGTAATTGTAAATTACTTCGTGTAATCAAGATGAGAGACCACGGCTATAAAAGCGAAGGTGGATTTGGGAAGTCTGTCGCAGTCATATCCTGTCCGTTTACGCGAGCAGCCCATTGCGGAAGGTGCAAGATTGATAAGGAGAGTCCTCAGAATTCAGCGTATATTGCGGGACAGACAGGATCCTTTAGCTCAGCGCGACAGTGTGCTCATAGAGAGATATCGATTTTCCCGTGAGGGTATTATTTACTTAACCAACTTGTTGACGAGGGGGTGCAGGACCACCACCTGTCTTTTTTTTTGCTCTGCCCTTTTCTTGGTTGCTGTTATGAACAAACAAACAGATTATTTCAGGGTCTCTTTCCAAGAGACTAAAAGCAATATAAGTGATAAATATTACCATTCTGTAGAATATTCTTATATTTCACTTTTACTTGTTCCCATGTTCTAGTGGGTCCTGTTGTGGCTCTAATGTGAAAGGGGATATAATATAACATATTATAATATAATATAATGTAATATAATATTGGATAATATGGTGTGATATGATAAATCTACCCTACCGCCTACTGGTGTTGGCCAGAGGGGCCGATGGCGCAATATGGCAGCCTGGCTTCTGTCAGTCTGCCCCAGGGCAGCTGTGGCTACAACCGTAGCTGCCTCCACCAGTGTGTGAATGTGAGAGTGAATGAATAGTGGCATTGTAAAGCGCTTTGGGTGCCTTGAAAAGCGCTATATCAATCCACTCCATTATTATTGTTATTATTGAATTACTTACGAGTTTGATTTGTCAGCAACTTTCTGCCAGCCCTCTCTCCTTGCTTTTGCAGCCTTTGCAGTGTTCCCTTGCGTTTTAATTAAACTCTGAAACTCCTGAAATCCCTCACTCAAGAGTTCTTGCTCTGCTGCCGAAAAATACCGAGCGCGCTCCTTCGACATTTTCGCCGACCAATCAAAGGGTTGCCGATCAATGTTTCTACTATCGATGCGTAGCCCCTGTTGGGCCACCCAGTGATCTCACATTACTTCATCCAGCTATACTAATCGTCAACAACAGGTGTGTTCGGGGAACCGGAATAGCGAGCTCAGAGTTAGCGCGATGATTTGGTCTTGGATGTTTCATTTGATCTTGGATGTAGTAAGCGAGGTACGAAGCACAGGGCCCAGCTGTCTTTGTTTCCTTACATGTGTCGTGGCCATGACTTTAGTAACTGAACAAATTTCCTCTACGTAGGCAAAAAAGAGAGCAACGGAGTAAATAATTTTGTGGTGAGGTAAAAGCTGGTAAATCTGGCAATTTTTAGCCAACAGTCTTTTACGTAACACATCTTTAGGTCTAAACAACAGAACAGATCCAATGCCTATGACTTCCACTTGTGACACTTGTACATAAATAATGTCTTCAATGTGAGCATTTGCAGATTTAAAGATAAGACAAAAGCAATACTGATGATTTTTAAATATTTATTGTTTTCGGTGATTGTTTAGTTAAGGTTTAAGCACAGGTTAGGTTTGGGCCTCGAAAACAATCTGTTCTTCTGTTTATTTTCTGAACTCCACTGAAAAGACCACAAGAACCTAGCCATAAAAATCAGTCATTCTAACCCCCTCCATAGCCAGTATACCCAATATTGTCATGTTTTGGTGAAGTTGTTTTGAGTTTTTGTAGATTATTGCTATCAGGAATTGACTAGGACACAAAAATATCCCAGATGTTTGATCAAAGGTTGTTTTAGTAGAGGAAAATACAAGCTCTACAGGTCTATGTCATGTTATGTCAGCTGGATTCAGCTGGCATGTTTTCAAAGAATTTTGTATCACTCTGTAGCATTCTACACTTTTATTGAAAATCCTGCCTTTGAGGTCTTTTTTACACTTTCACTTTCATATCAATGCTTTACACGACACATACTGCAAGGTCTTATGTTTAAACTTAATAAAGATAAAGGTATGTCAGTAAAACTACTTGTCATTATTAAGAGAAAGAGCCCATATAGATGCTGTGAGGCAACTTGACAGGTTAAACCACAATAAATAGCGATAGCATGCACGTGGTGTGTGTAGTGTGTAGTTGTCTGCCTCTTATAACTCCAGTGATTTTCCTGCAGCTTGAAATCTTATGTGATCTTGTCAATTTCATGAGTCCAGCAACTAACCACTCTTACTAGATTGTATCATGTCATCTCAACAAGAACAAATTAAGTTGTTGAATTTCATACAAATCCTACATGATTTGGTTACGTTCAAGATAGAAACATGACATTCTTGTGTTCAAATTACAAGGTAGACTTTTAATGTAACAACCACCCAATTTACTTTTTTTGGTATACCGAAAAAAGTAGAGGCGGCTGCTCGACTTGACTGAGATGGATGCCTTCCCGTGCAGTGTCGCAAGATTTAACATTGCTATATTATTGACTTACTTCACTAGAACATGATATGAACAATTTAATCTACCCATGCATATCATGTAGTTTCTACACTAAATAGTTACACTTAACTTTAAAGCATGAGGCAATTGTGTTAAATACACGCAAGATGCTTACATAAATCCAAGAGATGGCCAATCCCTTTTTTTCAGTGTAGCGGCAACAATAACAGTCGCCTCAAGGTGACCCAACAATAATACAACCCTACAATCAAACAAGCCTATATGAGCAAGCAGTTGGCAGTGGTGGAAAGGAAAAACTCCCTTTTAACAAGAAGGAATTTTCAATAGAACCAGACTCAGGCTCAATTTTCCTTTTTAAATTTTCCAAGCAGCATTCTTTAAGAATACCCCACTTATTGGAATTTATTATTGGTTATTCAATAAGAATACTGGGGGCTGAATTCAGACGTCATAAAATGTTGTCAAATCTTGGAAAAACAAGCATACTTAAGCACGAAACAGTGAACATGTGAAGTAATCAAATGTGAACGCAGCAAGAAAACCAACTGAAATTAGCGACTATGACTCAGACAAACTTCCCAGAGTGCATAGCCTCTATTTTTTAACTGTCTCATTAACTGTAATAAATGTGTTTATTTGCATATTTAAATGAGAAAATCTTTCCTGTTGGCTGCAATTAATGCAGCTGCCTTCACACCGACGGGCCTGTTCCCTCATTAAGCTGCAGCTCTACTGTTGTTAACTGTTATTAAATGTTTTAGCCAAAGTGTGTTTGTGTCACACACACATACACACATACACACATACACAGATACACATTGTTTCTCAAACATGGTCCTGGTCTGTCAGGATTTTCTACAGATTTTCTGTGCTTGGCAGCCCTGAGGTGACAAACGTACACACACTCATACACACCTATACACACACAACTCACACACACACACACTCATTTTTTCCCCCTTCTGTTTATTCTATTGTCTTTATTTCTGGATTTAGCCCGAGGCCGGAAGCAACCTGCCACAGCGCCACATGTTTGTGTGAATGTGTGTTTTGTAAGACGCCAAACACTATGGGACTGTGTGTCCTCGAGGCTGCTTAGCATCAGAGTGATTGTGTGTTTGTCAGTGCCACATACATTGATCACAGTAGTCTCGATATCTGTGTGTATTTGTTGGTATTTTAGTGTGTGTGTGTGTGTGTGTGTGTGTGTGTGTGTGTGTCTGTGTCTAAAGTGCTGGAGGATAAATTACTGTGACCACATGCTGAAGCTCCCCAGAATGACCTTTTTAAAAGGCAACAAAGCAGCAACACACATAAATAATGGACTGGATTCACCATATTGAACATTTTTACAGTTTGTAATTGCACAAATACTGAAGCTTTATGCATTCAGATATTTGAATATAGATTATTGATTCCAAAATCCATCCGTTTTTAGCTCAAACGTGTTATATTCAGTTTTACTTTTGGGATGAATTTTGCCAATATAACAATGATGCTAATGTAAGTTTTAGTACGTGCAATTGTTTTCAGAATGCTTGAAGCTAAAATGGTTCCTTAATTCTTAGCATTCATTAGCTTCAGTCCGGTCAGCATTCTAGCTGTATGAAAACAAGAATATAACCTACTTTTAAGGCTATAAATCATCATCATAATATATCATGGCTGTAATAAAACTTGGAATCTCAGTGGATAACTACATGGACCAGAGACAGTTTTTTCTTTTCCGTTCCTCTTTGTCTGTCCCCATTCCACTTTTCCATCACTCTTCCTCCCCATTGTTTCTGTTTCTCTGTGTTGTCCTAATAGCTTATTGACAGCCAATCAGCTGTACCCTTGGGCAAGACTGCTCACCAAGGTCATTTAATCTTGACTGGACCAATAAATACACACCCAGTGCAGCAATGTGGAATAAATGCATATACAGTATGGAACTTTATTTATTTATTTTATTACATAAAGTTCTTCAAACTGTTTTGTTGTTTCAGAGACATTTTGATGGTTGTAATTTAGAGCAAATTCTGTCAATATACATTTTAGAAAGTTCTGTGCTAACCTGGGGGTCAGTAAAGTAAACCCAGTGCAGAAGTACCTTAAAGTGCAATACCACTGAAGGCTGCTAGTGTATGATTTCAAAGCGTCACTGGCTCCAAAAGCGTCGACTTCGCTTACAGCACACCGAATCAATATTTTCCACACGTCATTATAGGGCTGCTCAATTAATCGAATTTTAATCACGATTACGATCTGGGCTTTCAACGATCATTAAAAATGACTGAGCCGATTATTAGCCCCTCCCTCATTTATCCGCGACACCTTAAAGGCCGGTCCGTGAAAATATTGTCGGGCATAAACCGTCCGTGGCGCAAAAAAGGTTGGAGACCGCTGATTAAGAGGACCCGAGGGAAGCTCGGAAAGCTAAGCAGAAGTTATTTGGAGAGTGACTGCCGTTGGTTGAAAAGAGAGTTTAAAAACAAACTTCAGTGGTGTTGCACACTATTTTATATTATTTTTTTAAAGTCATTGTTAACCCTTTAAAGCCGGTCAGAGCTGCATGCTCCGTTTTGTGTAACTATTTTTAAATCCCTGTAGAACCTGAACCGTGTAAGCTAGCGCAATAATTTGTTTTGCATATGAAACCGGAGGAGTTGTACTTACATCTGATGCCATCAGCTTGTCCTCGGTCACGATTTCCTTCCACATATAGCTTTGCAAAAATTGCATAAAAAGCGCTTGCAGGAACAAAAGCATAATATTCCAGAAACACGCTTTGCCGTTCCTATCAGCTGTTCGTAACACTTCCCACAGTGAAATGATGCACCTGCTGTTTTCTTTGCAAATTTGCATCATAGGATTGTTTTTTGTTTTTCCTGCAGTGTATAAAAATTGCTGTATCTCCAAAATAAAACTATGAAGACACTCAAAATAAATTTCCTGTGGTGGGAAACTATTTTTTGCAACTTTATTGTATTTAAAGTTTTGAGGGATAAACCTCTTAAATTTCTCCAAGTAGAAATATATGTAAACAAAACAAAAGCGATTTTCAATTTTTTTTGTAGTTTATTGCACTTTTTTGCAATTTATGTAATTACTATGGACTTAATGCATACATATTATTAAAATATGGGCTATAACAGTTGTATTGATGTATAGCAACTTGAAATGCTCCCACAAATGGCACTACAGCATGTAAAAAAATAATATAAGCTCTGGTGGACTTGGTTCTATAGTAGGTCTTAAAGGGTTAAATAAATATCGTCAAATAATCGTGATCTCAATTTCAGTGAAAATAATCGTGATTATCATTTTTGCCATAATCGAGCAGCCCTACGTCATTATGATGTCATTAGCTAAAATGAATGCTTCCTACCAGTGTCCTGGTGCCCTCAGGAAAATAATTCTGTCAATAAGTAGATATTCGGCTTCAATGTACCATCCAGCAACATGTCAGAGGGTTCGTTTGACTGAGAATTCAACTCAAAAACTCTGAGATTGCCAGCCTGCTGCTTGACAACCAAGACGGCTGTGTTTTTACAAATTAGTTTTCACTGTCAGCTTCTCTCAGAACTGAACAAAATGGATCAACTAGCAAACATTTGGAAGCTTTTTTTCATTGTATGTGACACTGAACTGAATATAAATAATAATTACATATTTTCCTTATAAAGCATTCTGATTCTGATCCTCAGTATCTTTCAAACTAAGTAAGACAACTTATCAGTAGGGATATGGAGCATTTCATAATGTAGTGCAGTCCCACTACATATGTAAACCACCCCAGGAAATCCTCACATACACATTTGTCATACCTCTATTGCCCAGACTAGATTTGCTGTTAGATTTAGTGCATATCCACTGTATCAAAGCACAGTACATACTAATGTATGTTCTCTGTCCAATAAACACTCACACACACACACATACACCAATAGAGCCAAGTTTCAGATCTTGAGAAACTTTCATCTGGGTTAATTAATAACATAGTTCAGAGGACAGACACACATACACACACACAAGCTGCAGGCTTGATCACCACTTTGCTCCACTCAGGGTACCACAGGAGACGTGTATGTGTGCATATGACATTCTGAGGACCACACACACACACACACACACACACACGCACACACACACACACTCATGCTATCCCTCTCTTTTTTGCTGTTATCTACTCAACTCTCCTTTGCCATTCTACAGCTCTTTCTTTGACCTTTAACATTTCTGCTGCTGACCCATCATGCATAACCTCATTTGAAAACCTTTTGGAAACAGTTGGGTTCAGAGTTAAAGAGAATGTATGTAGCAGGAAAAAGGTGACCTCCTTTGCCCATCCAGCAATGTACTAAGTGTATGACACAGTAATTTTTCATCAAAAAAAGGATGCAAATGCATATAAAACAGGGTCTGGGATGAAAACCGGAGAAAACAGTTTCCTACCCCACCCCAAAATATGTCTTGCATAACTGGTACTTCATATTTTGTGTTTTCTGTCCAGTACATAAAACAACCTACCAGCGGGGCCCAAAAGATGAATCCTTCTGTCAACATGAGTGTAAGATTTGTAGTTCAAAGTATGGCATCTTGACAAAACTAAAATATTTGGAGAAATATTTACCCCTGAGAAAATTCTTAAGCATTAGTTCTTCGGAAATTAAAGCTCTTGTACCTCAGTTTGAATAAATAGGGCTGGTAGGGAAGCTTGATGTTTGTAAGTGCTGGTCGACAGATGTTTTTTCTAAGAAAATAAGACCATAACACTCAGTAATAACGACAAGACTTGTTCAGATGAAGCTTCGGCGTGTGAGCAGGGATTATATAACAGAAGTGAACAGCGACGTCTTTTCTCTCCGGTTTAGTCGAGCTGCTCTTCTCGCCGTCCTGCACCGACACACAGTGATAATACAAACTGACTTCCTCCTCCCCTCTGTCTCCATCTCTTGCCCTGCTGAGGGATGGAGGGATGAATGAAGGGATAGAGAGGAGTAATCTGCAGTCAGACTCACACTTCCCCTTCAGTAACTGAACGGCAGTGTTTCCTTCGGAAAACATCAAAAAACAACACCCTGTCTGTGAACCTACACACACACAAACTAAAACACACATGCAAACAACTGGACAGTGACCTCAGCTGTGTGTATATGTTGGTAGCATGTATATGTTGCACATCTGTCTTCTCCATGTTAGCTTACTCCCCCAATGCAAACTCAGGCACACACACATACGCACACCCTCGGGGTTGTTACACATCATTGTTTGTTCATGTGTGTGCGCTGACGTGTCCCTGCTAATTGCCTCTCATCACTTTCGGCTGATGCTGTTCTCTTACAGCTCAGGAGGGAAACAGACGGGGGGATTGATAATGAGATGGATGGCGCTGCTAGTGTGGCTGAAAATTCATAGGGTATAAATTAACAGAATCCGACAGCTACCGAGCAAGTTGATAATCAGCCTGAATCCTGACGTATCTGTTTCAACTTAAGACCATGTTACCTGATGAATGACCTATCATGCAAAATCAATTAGAAAGTGAAACTATGCAATGACTATTAAGAACAGAAGTCACTGTGTGTTGGTAGATGGATCTGTGGCATCTGTGTATGCTTTGAGTTAAAGGTACACTCAGCGAGTTTTTTGTTTGTTTGTTAATTTAATAGAAAAAAAATAATGTGTTCATAAATGTACACTGTTTAGTGTGTAATTACATCTTTCAACAAACTGATGCTTCCTCATGAGCTTAGAATTAACGTCTTAAAAATACACAGGAACGAGTGATGGTCTGTGGAAGCTGCCATCTTGACTACAGTGGCTACAGTGCTATTTAGCCTAATTGCATTTAATGCATGTGGCTAGAGATTGGTCACATATTTAGAATGCCAAAGGTAATGGGACAGATAACTTTTCATTTGTGTGCAGTGTCTGCATTTTCAGACTTAAGATATTTTCATAGTTCATATGTATGTTTTATTATCTGAGAAAGAGTCCCCTTTACCAATTAAGTAAAAACATGAAGAAAAGAGACTATGTGACTGGCATCTGAAAAAAATGTCATCCTTTTCCTCCTCACAATAAGCCTGAAGTCCAGGCTCTAAATGACAACAACAACAGGTGGTTATAAACTTGATGATGTTGGCTCCCATTAAGGCTGCACCAGTTTTTCTTTTAATAGAACTTACCTATCATCAACCATATGTCAAAGAAGCATTGTTTCCTCCTCTATCTGCATAAGTAAACTGAAAGCGATATCTACAAAGTAGCAGGATGAGAGAAGTCACTCAGCATGGAAGTGGTGAGAGAAACTTTTTAGAGTGATGAACTGTAGACTTCAATGATGTGTCAGTTTTATCCAGCAGCAGTTTATGACCTTCACTGATCCCCGCAGCATGAAGAATTACGTTTAAAACCTTAGCGTCTCCAGAGTCCTGGTCTGTCCATCAATCTTCAGCATGACACTCCTCCTCCTCGCTTTGTCCTCCTCATCTTCGTCTCCCTCGGGTTCTTATTCCTCTCACCCCTCATGGTTGACCCCAGGGGAGATGGTTTCTCTGTCCGCTTTTTGGCTCACTCTTCCTCCGCTTCAAGTCAAGGTCGCTGTGCTGATTAAAAAGTATACTCTCCACTCAGCGCCTTATCAGGACTGAACTCGTCTCTTTAGGGGATCGGGGCAGAAGACAGAAAGGAAATGGTAAGGCCTGTTCTCACCACTACTACTGTCATTTCTCTGGGCAACAGAATTTTTTTACACATTGCATGGAGCTCTTGGATCTGAAATGTACTCTTTATATAGTATAGTATTATCTACTGTAGATACATATATGCCTAGCTATCTTTCAAGAGGAATGTTTGTTGCTCTCTCTGTAGCCATTGTAATTACTCACAGAGAAAATTACTTTGTCAGTAAGATAGAGTTATTTTGTAAGTGAGGCATATGGAATTTGTCCATGTTAGTAATTTTAAATATGTGAACATAAAATCAAGAAATTATGCCCTCAAATGTAAAGACCACACTCTTTAGAGGATAAAAAAAAACTGCCATGGAAAAAGATCTTTTTCAAACAACCAAACAAATAGTTCCTCTGGAGGAGCAGCAGCAGCAGCAGCAGTTCAACTAGTGTGCTTTAGGAAGAAGAAGGGCTTTCATTATGGCTTCATCTGCACACACGAACACACACACGCACACACATCTTGCTTACTTGCTGCTTATCACCTCTCGCTAAGCCACAGGAGTGAAGATATTGGGGACATTCAACATTTTCAGGAGGCAGTTTCGTTTCCAGCAGTAAAAGCAGGATTTTTCCGCAGGTCTAAGCAAGAATTGCAGTGAACTTCCTGTCACCCCCACCCTCCCTTCACCCTTTACATCTACTGTTTGAGAAGCTTCTCCCCTCATTATTGTACTGTTAATAAAAATGTGTAGCAAATACGGTCATGGATTTACACACGCAGGAGGTATTATTACATCTGTAGTTTAGACATTTAGCTCACACTTTGCACCTGGAGGTAAAACAAGTGGCAGCATCCAACTAAACCTCTCTGTCCAAGCAATATGGGTTTGTGACTTTACAGAATATATTTTTACCAAAACATTTTTGTGACACAGATTTAAGTCTTGATTGGATTTTCTTTTGTTTTGTTTTGTTTTTACCAAACTTTGGAGTTGTAGTTAACTTCTTCACTAAAAAACACTTCATGAACAGGATTGTACTTTTGAATTTCTATCAGTAGAATCAGGTTGTGTAACATATAGAGAATAGTATAAAGACTATAGTAAACAATATAGTAAAAACAATAATAAATAAATAGCCAAACGTCAAGTTTGGTTGCGTTTACTTTTAATCTTGTTATCTCAAGCGGTGATTCAGAATACGATGCAGTTCAGCAGTTCCAGTGTCTGAATTTTCACTGATGGTGAAGAAGACAAAGAAACTACTATTTTTCTTAAAATAAGGCAGATTGGCAGAAAGTAACTAATAAGCTGGTCTGTTTATAAATAAGAGCGCAAATGTTTAATCCCCATTACTTTTACTAGAGATGGACCGATCCGATATTACGTATCGGTATCGGTCCGATACTGACCTAAATTACTGGATCGGATATCGGAGAAAAATAAAAAATGTAATCCGATCCATTAAATATCACGAAAGCACCTCACAAAACTTGCAACACACCGTAACTCACCTCAGAACGTTAGCAGTCGGAGCAGTATGCGTCACGTGATAGAGCGGCTGTGGCATGCGGGACCTGTCGGTGGTCTGGATAGCATTTGGAGCTTCGCTAGCAACCTGGCATTTCATCTCCGACAAAGTTATCCCCGAGAGAAGTAAAGCACGTGTGTAAGTCCATCTCTGAATGTTTGTAAAGCATTCCCACGTTAAGCTTAATGAGCGACTGCCTCTCGCTCTCCGGCTGCTACTTCAATCATGAAACTGCTTAAACGATCAGCTGATCGGCTTTTCTGTCGCGAGTCCGTGTCTCTAGTTTGTTTTTGGTCCACTTTGCACCAGAAAGAGGAAACCAGCGGCTGAACAACAGCAGCACGTTTAAGCTTGATAAGCTGTTGTTAGAATTTATTTAATATTACTTTCTACTCCAGGATCTTTTTCTATGTAGCTGACGGCTGGTAACTGTGCAGGGGCGGATCTAGCAAAGTTTAGCCAGGGGGGCCGATAGGGCATTAACTGGGAAAAGGGGGCACAAAGACATACTTTTCTTTCTTATTCTCATTTAAAATGTCGAGCTTTTAATAAATAATTATCTGACACCCAAAGTTTTAATTTGATGTAAAATGAATAGAAGTCAATTACTGTATATAGTAACTATTAAGTCTAATATATATACCCTAGTAAGCTATAGTACTTTTTACTTTGGGAAGGTACCATCTGTGCAGTCTGCAATTTTGTTGAAGAAAGATGTTGAATCTATTTAATATTTCTTGAAAAAGAATTGATTTCTGTGCATTTTTTTTTCACACTGCATCAAATTAAGGTTGATTACGTCGATTAAGCATCATGAGGTGGAGCGTGAGTGGTGGTTCCCTATTTTTTATTTATTTATTTTTGTTGTTGCTGGGAGTTGGAACCCTATTAGTTAGGTTGCTTAATATTTACGCTAAGTACTCTTTAAAATACCAGAATAGGGAGGATGGTGTAGGTCTAAGTTTATTAGATTGATCAGTATTGCTGAACTATGAAATATTTTTTTTGTATACAGGTATAACAGAATAGCTTTAGTGTAGTTGTTGTTTTAAACTTGAGTATGAACTTGCAGACTTGCAAAATGCAGCAAGATATTTTAAAAAACAGTTTTGTTGATTAAAAAACACTATATCGGATTCATATCGGTATCGGCAGATATCCAAATTTATGATATCGGTATCGGTATCGGACATAAAAAAGTGGTATCGTGCCATCTCTAACTTTTACAGTGAAAATGATACACCATCATTAAGCTCAGATGGACCTTTAAACATCATGGGGAGCCGCAATAACATTTTGGCCTTCATAGTGCTCACAGCAGAAGGTGTTTTCCACAATGTTCATATCATATATCCTCTGATGTACCAGTCTGACCAGTCCATCTGCCACACACACACACACACGCACACATTCAATGCCAGCTGTCACACAGCAGTCCCATGGCACCTGACCCACATGGCCACATATTTATACACACACATAAACATGCTGCAAATTAACGTAAAAGAAATCACTTGCACTGACACATCCATCAAGTTTGTGTGGTGATAAAGTCAAGGCGTCCATGCCTCATGTCCATTAAGTTTGTACAAAAGACTTCTAAATTTCACTAATATGTTATTATTAATGAAATTCTTCACTGATAATAAGACTATTAAGAATTTCACTAATGGGTTAGTAAACAATTCCTCCAGTTGCTGCATCATCACCCCAACAAAATTGCAAATAGCAGTTCAGTTTTCTATGAGCTGTGTCCGAGACAGAGTTGATACATCAACTTGTATTTTTTGAGTGTTAAGTGGGAAGCCAAATGTACAAAATATATTTAGGAAAAAAGATTAAATTGAAGATTAAATTGATCTGCACCAGGAATCTTCATCATAGCAACATTGTTAAAAAAAAATCCCAATACTAAACTGTCCCACTTTAACCCTTCCCTCCTTCCTATGTCCACAGTCTAAACATCAAAGTGGTCCTCACAGAGTTACAAGTAGAAGGCACACGCATACATGTGTGACCTACTGGCCTGACAAATGAAGCTCCACTAATTAAAAACACTCTCAAAGTTAGATGTAGCATGGCAATCAACCTGAGCAGCACGCACACAAACATACACTACAGGAACAATAGAGGGCTAAACTTTATACGGTTGTCACATGCCGCTTCAGGGATGACAACATGAGTCTAGATGTCCATCGCCTCACACACATACATACCCACACACACACACACACACAGACACACATACCTCTTCAGTGCAGGGTTAGTAATCCAATATGAAGCAGGTTAGGGTTTGAAACACCTCGGCCTCAAATCAGCTCTGACAGGACGGCCGCCACTCGCTCCCTCACACCCCGAGGGGTCCGCCACAGTGTGTGTGTGAGTGTGTCAACGTGTCAACCAGTCCGGCCACCACGGCCTGGTAACACCTAGCTGAGCCGTGTTTGTGTTTTATCTTTTCATGCACGTTTTCTGTGCTCAGTGACCCTGTTCTTGTGACTCTGTTAGATCTTATTGTGTTTTATGTGTGTGCTTATTTCTATTTATGTGTGTGCATATATATGAATTTTATTTATTGATTTTTTTTGATAATGTGCTATGTTTTGAACAGTAGCTATTTGGCTGAAATATCATCATCATCATTATTATTATTATTATTATTATTATTATTATTATTCAGTTGTTGCTTATCATTAGTACTAAAATACTCAGAATATTTGGGTAAGGATTCAAGAATCTCCTCCTTGAATCGCTACCTTATCGTGGTGGAGGGGTTTGTGTGTCCCAGGGATCCCAGGGGCTATGTTGTCTGGGGGCTTTTGCCCCCTGGTAGGGTCTCCCATGGCAAACTGGTCCTGGGTGAGGGACCAGACAAAGAGCGATTCAGAAGACCCCCATGAAAAGAATATCGAGGGAACAGTTTACCCTGCCCGGGATAGGGTTACCGGGGCCCCGCCCTGGAGCCAGGCCCGGGGAGGGTGCCCGAGGGCGAGCGTCTGGTGGCCGGGCCTTAGTCCATGGGGCCCGGCCGGGCACAGCCCGAAGAGGAGACATGGGCCCATCCTCCCGCAGGCCCACCACCCGCAGGAGGCGCCATAGGGGTCGGGTGCATTGTGAGCCGGGTGGCGGCCAGGAGCGGAGGCCCTGGCGGACCGACCCCCGGCTGCCAAGACTGGCAATAGGGACATGGAATGTCACCTCTCTGGTGGGGAAGGAGCCTGAGTTGGTGCGTGAGGTTGAGAGGTACCGGCTAGATATAGTTGGGCTCACCTCTACGCATTGTCTGGGCTCTGGAACCAGTCTCCTGGAGAGGGGCTGGACTCTGTCTCAGTCTGGAGTTGCCCCTGGTGAGAGGCGGCGGGCTGGGGTGGGTATTCTTATATCCCCTCGGCTTGCTGCCGGTACGTTGGGGTTTTTCCCGGTGGACGAGAGGGTTTGTTCCCTGCGCCTTAGGGTCGGGGAACGGGTCCTGACTGTCATCTGCGCTTATGCGCCGAGTGGCAGTTCGGAGTACCCAGCCTTCTTAGAGTCCCTGGGGGGGGTGCTGGAAGGTGCTCCACCTGGAGACTCTGTTGTCCTGCTGGGAGACTTCAATGCTCACGTGGGTAACGACAGCGAGACCTGGAGGGGCGTGATTGGGAGGAACGGCCTCCCTGATCTGAACCCGAGCGGTGCTTTGTTATTGGACTTCTGTGCTAATCACAGTTTGGCCATAACGAACACCCTGTTCGAACATAAGAGTGTCCATAAGTGCACGTGGCACCAGGATGCTCTAGGCCGTAGGTCGATGATCGATTTTGTAATCGTATCACCAGACCTGCGACCATATGTTCTGGACACTCGGGTAAAGAGAGGGGCTGAGCTGTCAACTGATCACCACCTGGTGGTGAGTTGGATCAGGTGGCGGGGGAGGACGCTGGACAGACCTGGTGCACCTAAACGCGTAGTGAGGGTGTGCTGGGAACGTCTAGCAGAGGCCCCAGTCCGCGAGATCTTCAACGCACACCTCCGGCAGAGCTTCAACAGCATTCCGAGGGAGACTGGGGACATTGAGTCCGAATGGACCATGTTCAGCGTCTCCATTGCCGAAGCTGCTGCATTGAGCTGCGGCCGCAAGGTGGTTGGTGCCTGCCGTGGTGGTAATCCCCGAACCAAATGGTGGACACCAGAGGTGAAGGGAGCCACCAGGCTGAAGAAGGAGGCCTATCGGGCTTGGTTAGCCTGTGGGACTCCGGAGGCAGCCGACAGGTATCGACAGGCCAAGCGGAATGCGGCTCGGGCAGTGGCTGAAGCAAAAACTCGGGTGTGGGAGGAGTTCGGAGAAGCCATGGAAAAAGACTTTCGGACTGCCTCGAAGAGATTCTGGCAAACCGTCAGGCGTCTCAGGAGGGGAAAGCGGTGCTCTACCTGCACTGTGTATAGTGCTGGCGGAGCGCTGTTGACGTCGACTGAGAAAATTGTCGGGCGGTGGAAGGAATACTTCGAGGACCTCCTTAATCCCACTGACACGTCTTCCGGGGAGGAAGCAGAGTCTGGGGATGAGGGGTGTGACCCACCGATTTCCGGGGGCGAGGTCACTGAGGCAGTTAAACAACTCCTTGGTGGCAGAGCCCCTGGTGTCGATGAGGTCCGCCCCGAGTTCCTGAAGGCTCTGGACGTTGTAGGGCTGTCTTGGTTGACACGTCTCTGCAATGTTGCGTGGAGATCAGGGGCAGCACCTGTGGACTGGCAGACCGGGGTGGTGGTCCCCATCTTCAAGAAGGGGGACCGGAGGGTGTGTTCCAACTACAGGGGGATCACACTCCTCAGCCTCCCCGGGAAAGTCTATGCCAGGGTGCTGGAGAGGAGGGTTCGTCCGCTAGTCGAACCTCGGATACAGGAGGAACAATGCGGTTTTCGTCCTGGTCGCGGAACACTGGACCAGCTCTTTGTCCTCTCGAGGATACTTGAGGGTGCATGGGAGTTTGCCCAACCAGTCTACATGTGTTTTGTGGACCTGGAGAAGGCATTCGACCGTGTCCCTCGGGGCGTCCTGTGGGAGGTGTTGCGCGAGTATGGGGTGTCTGGCCCATTGCTACGGGCCATTCAATCCCTATACAACCGTTGCAAGAGCTTGGTTCGCATTGCCGGCAATAAGTCGGACTCGTTCCCGGTGGGTGATGGGCTCCGCCAGGGCTGCCCTTTGTCTCCGGTTCTGTTCATAATTTTTATGGACAGGATTTCTAGGCGCAGCCAAGTGGCGGAGGGCTTTCGCTTTGGTGGCCTCAGAATCTCATCTCTGATTTTTGCGGATGATGTGGTTCTGTTGGCTTCATCGGGTGAGGGCCTCCAGCTCGCACTGGAGCGGTTCGCAGCCGAGTGTAACGCAGCGGGAATGAGGATCAGCACCTCCAAATCTGAGGCCATGGTTCTCAGCCGGAAAAGGGTGGAGTGCCCACTCCGGGTCGGGGATGAGTTCCTGCCCCAAGTGGAGGAGTTCAAGTATCTCGGGGTCTTGTTCGCGAGTGATGGGAGAAGGGAGCTGGAGATCGACAGACGGATTGGGGCTGCGGCTGCAGTAATGCGGACGCTGCACCGGTCAGTCGTGGTGAAGAGGGAGCTGAGTGTAAAAGCGAAGCTCTCAATTTACCGGTCGATCTACGTCCCTACCCTCACCTATGGCCACGAGCTGTGGGTAGTGACCGAAAGAACGAGATCGCGGATACAAGCGGCGGAAATGAGCTTCCTCCGAAGGGTGGCTGGCCTCTCCCTTAGAGATAGGGTGAGAAGTTCGGCCATCCGGGAGGGGCTTAGAGTAGAGCAGCTGCTGCTCCACATCGAAAGGAGCCAGCTGAGGTGGTTCGGGCATCTGGCAAGGATGCCCCCTGGGCGCCTCCTGGGCGAGGTGTTCCAGGCATGTCCCACCGGGAGGAGGCCCCGGGGCAGACCCAGGACACGCTGGAGAGATTATATCTCTCGGCTGGCCTGGGAACGCCTTGGTATTCCCCCGGACAAGCTGGAGGAGGTGGCTGGGGAGAGGGAGGTCTGGACCTCTTTGCTTAGGCTGCTACCCCCGCGACCCGACCTCGGATAAGCGGATGAAGATGGATGGATGGATGGAATTCTGAATAATAACTAAATTTTCTTAAATTTTATCAAATGTAACTGAAAGTTGAAGGAATGCATTTGGTAGATGCTGCAGAAGAATATTAAATAGCAAAGTGCATGCATTTATAGCTATTTGTTTCTAATAACATTTATATCTGTTGCCATGTTGACACTTCCGTCAACATCTTAATTAGTGGTAACATATATTAACACTTTTTTGAGGACAGGCTTCTTGAATTATCTGTTTTCTACAATTAACTGTACAGAAAGCCATCGTTCGTTATTTCATTTTATTTCAGTTATTTATAGGGATTGAATCACTTTTTAAGCCAGCTAGTGGCCATATAAGGAACTGCCACTTCTGTCACCTCAGCATTAGCTTTGTTTGTAAAACCCTTATCTTGTCTTTTGCCAATATCTTATACTAACCCTTATAAATGTGCAATCATTTCTTCTGATGTTAATGGATATATTCATTTTAGCTTTTAAATTCCACAGAAAGTCTTGATATTATACTGGACTTGATAATGCTGCAACTTAATTTTGATATATAAAAAGCAGATGGCACGGTGGTTAGCACTGTTGCCGCACAGCAAGAAGGTTCAATTCCACCATTCCACCGGGGTCTTTCTGTGTGGAGTTTGCATGTTGGCCTGGGTTCCCTCTTGGTACTCCTGCTTCTTCCCACCATCCAAAGATATGCTGTGGTGATAGGTTAAATGATTGATCTAGTACATGTGAATGTGATGGCGAGTGGTTGTCTGTCTCTGTGTGTTACACTGGCGACCTGTCCAGGCTGTACCCCGCCTATCACCCTATGTCAGCTGGGATAGGCTCCAGTGCCCCCCGTGACCCTGAAAAGGTTAAGCAGAAGTGGATGGATAAAAAGCAGAGGTTTCAAAACTCTAGTATTAATAATAGAAACGTCATTGGACTTAATTACCCCTTATTGATCAACACAGTTTACCGCATTGCTGTTCTAATTTCCCTCAAAACTTTATGTAAAACACAAGCAGGTTAAAAATAACACACTTTAATTGCATTTATAAAGTAATTAACTTCAAGTTCATTTTCTTCTGCATAGGTATAATTGATGTGTGCGTACTTTCAGTTTACACATAAATATAGGCACCCAAAGAGATAATAAAATATATTAAGAGACAGGGAGGACATTTCCGAAACAGAAATGTAGAAACACAACATTCATGCATGCGCTCACATTCCGATGCACACTCCCCGCTGAACACTGGTGTGCTGAAGGTGTGAGGACATTTCTATCTACACGCCTGCTGACTTATTGATGCCACTTGTCAAATATAAATGCATCACTGTGATCCAGCAGAGCCATAGAGAGACAGAGAAGAAGAAACATTTTACAAAACAGAAGAAGAGAGGATGTTTCTCTGTTAGTTTTCCCCTCCGGAGCTTGTTGGTTTTTCTGTCTGATGTTTAGGGAGTTGGAGGATGAAGATGAGGAGGAGGAGGAAGAGGAGGAGGTGGATTTCAAAGTGGCTTCCAGGCTGGAGAGTGTTTTACTGAAGATATGCAGCGGCCATTTTGTTGTCTTCTTTGCTGAGTTTTTTTTGCGATGGTGAACCAGTTCGTCACACACACGCTCTGGTTGTAGAGTGTGGTGTAAAACAGGAAGAGTTTGTTTCATGAGTGTTGTTCAAATTTTAAACTATGCATATTTTTATGCTTTAATATTGATTAGCAAGCACAGAGTGAGCTGGTATGATTTGTTTTGAGAAATCTGAAATGTAACGTGTCGCATATGTATGTAGAGTTTTTGATTGATTTGATAGTATGCAAATGAAATTGTACAGAAAAAAACAGAGAATCATGTGATTTGACATTTAGATTTCAGTCATGGCTGTCTTGTGTCAGCTTGCAGAGTTAAAACGAAACCAAATAAACTAAAAGATATCTTTTTCTGGATTTTTAAATGACATGGAATTTCCATTTTCCGTCACTGCAGTAAGAGTAACTTTGGTTTATAGTTAAATAAGCTTAAACATTGCAGCCTTTTGGTATGAGACCTTTAAAATACCCATGAGCCCTGGGGTCATGTTAAGAAGTCAGTCTGAGGTGTAAATCAGCGCTGTAGCAAATTCAGTGTGCCTCATTTACAAAGCAAATACAAGTGCAGTGGTTTCATTTCATTATTAGTGGTAAATAAATAAATAAAAAAATAAATTTAAACCTGAGTAATTGGATACTTCAAGATGAAATAGAACCTCGTGGTCTGTTTGGCTCCATTCAGTTAATTTGTATGTGCCCAAGCTTGACTCTTAATTAAAGAAGCAGATATTTTCAAACACCTTGCTGTATTTAGCCATTAAAGTTTTATGTCAATCAAAGAGCTGCCAGTCAATTACATTATATCAGCAAGGAATGAACAGGATTTGCATAATGACAATTTACTGATCCCATGGTTTGACCTGAAAAGACACATTGATCAGTTATTCAGCAGAAAAGGATGCAGCTGTTCTCGTTACAGGGCAGGCAAAGAGATGGGCAGATACACAGAGAGATGCATATTATATGTAATCATAGCATCTGGTCATTAATCGGATGGTTAGTTTCTTATTGATTACTCCTATATTATTAGAGTTTACCTGTACCTCCGAAAGCAGGAGAGAACACAGAGCTGGTTAAAAACAGAGCTGTATGTGGCTGAGTGACTAAATGAGGTAAGCTCTTGAAGCCAAACTGTCCAAACATCATTCATTTTGCTAAATAGTCCAGACAAATACTTGGAAACTGTTCTTCTTGGCAGATTACGCAGTAACTCAGTGAATGATGACAAAAAGTAATTTAGCCTTTTTCAGAAGTTAATAAAATGATTCATTTTCTGATTTGATTTGTCAAACAGAAAGAAAAACCTTAAACAAGAGCTTCAAAATTGGTATTTTTAGATTGGTTTTTTTAATGCGTGTAGGTGACTTGTTCCTGTACACTTTGTTGGCAAACTTGCTCCCTCAAATTGCCCCCTGAGGGATAAATAAGGCATTCTGAATTGAATTTCACTGAATTTAATGTGTAGCTGGCCTCACACAGCTGAGTGTTCATGGAGTGGAGGTGTAGTTTGTTCTGCATGAGCAGGCTGCAGGTGTGTTGATGAGTTTTAGGAGCTAAAACAAACAGCCAGCGGCTCTGTCATCACTGCGATGCTGGAAACCCTGAACTTGCTTCACTTTGTTTAATGAGACGTGAAGAAACTTAGGTCTCTGCATTAAAGTGTGTTTCTTCGTGTGTCTGTGTGTCGGTGGGGGGCTGGGGGTTTGGGGGAAAGGGGGGTCTTATATTTTAACAGAAACAGTTCTGATGAAAGATGCCATGGTGGGGTCCTGTAGCTGAAACACCATCTCATCAGCCGCTGTTTATTATTCTGTAAGAAGCTTCATTAAACTTAACCCACGTGGTAATAGTTTTAAAGACAGAAAAAAAGAAAATGGAAACAAACAAGGTTAATAATAATGGAATAGCAAGGGATGTAAACATGCATTATGAAGTAGAAGGAATACAAAATTAATAGATAAAACGAAAAGAAGATGTAGGTTTTTTTTACAATCACCTCTCTTTTGTTGTTCTGCTAAAAGTGCATAAAGCAGGTGAGTGAATTCCTGCGTGTCAGCTGCAATAAACGTCTCACTCTAGCAGCACCAGGGTGACGCAGCTCTGTCAACGCACCCGCTGGAGACTCCATTTCCCACAAAACACTGCTCAAAAGTGACTTCTCAGATAACATAGTAAGTGTCAGGAGTTTAAGATGTGATGACAGAGTAAGGGATATGATGGATTGGAGCATTTCATTGAGCTGACAGCAGCCATGTGGACATGTAAGAACAGGTCTATGTAGTGAAGGAGGCCCAATGACAAAGGCTGTCCTAAAATGACAGCTCTATTTAAGAATGAACATGAGCTTATACCTTATTATCAGTTTCTCTACAGGGAAGTTTTTGGCTTATTAAAGTTTGTTGTGTTTCTCTTTTGGAAACACAAAATAAAATGCTACAATTTACAGACAAGTAACAATTTTCCCTAGTGGCCATTTGTGTTACTGCAACACAATTTACACAGATTAGCCATACATGCGCAACGTCTGCAAAGTGAATCCAGCTTCTTTAACTTGAAAGTTTTCCTCCTTTTCCTCACCTAAAACATATGTTCATAATGGGATCATGATCATATATAACATATATGAAAAAGCCATTTTGTGAGTGCAAGTACATGGTAAAACTCACAAAGATGAATAGCACGATGAAAATGAAAAATAGGAAAAAATTTCAGTAATGATAAAAAAAAAAAAAAGAGATAAAATTATATAAGGAAAAATAAAAATTGAAAAGTGATAAAAAAAATGTAACAATAGAAACAACAGTTGAAGTAAAAGAGCAGTAAAATAGCATTCACACTGGAATTGACAAAACCATGACACAAATAATGAAACTGAGCTTTTGAAAGTCATACCAAGATTTAGAGCTAAAAGGTGCAATCTGTGCTATCCATATTGGACATCTGTCCCTACCCTCTGATACCCAAATCCATCCTTTTATTACAATAGTAATTTTATGCTATTCTAAAAGACTGGTTATATTTAGAGAGAAAAATAATTTCCGTCTAGATATTTAATTCCAGATAAATATAAAGGGTCATATACAGAGTGTGAATTTGTGACTTTGTTCGTGAAACTGACAACTGGAACATCTGCAATCCACAGTTAAGTGGAGAAGAACACATTTAGAACACACTTCCACTAACAGCAGAGATGTTTGGAGTTAGACGTCTGTTAAAGGACCTTTATATTTTATTAAGAAGTGTACATTTAGAGTTTAGTCTTCTTTGGAGCACCAAATGGTGACTGTATTCAAAATATGTCCACCTTAACTCTTTTTTCTTCTTCTTGTAAACATATCGAAATCCCACCAAGAGGATAACAGTGAACATTTGTCTCATCTAATGGAAAAAATGTGGTGTCCTGGTTTAAATACTTCACATGAATCACTCAAACAAGCACACACACACAAACAGACGCACACCTGACTCAGCGTGGTGTCTCACTGAGCCCAAAACAACCTTCACCAAGTAAAGCTGAACATACAGCCTGGAGCCAGACCTCCTTCACCTCCAATACCTCCTACAGGGCATTTCTTCTTCTTCAAAAACCTCTCCTCCAACCACTCTTTCTTCTCCCTCTTTTACTCTTCTCCCCATATCCATGATATGCTTATTCTTCTCTTCCTTTTCACCTCTTTTGCTCTCCTCACTGTCCTGATTTATCTCTCTTCATCTCCGGACCTTTTCTGCTCTCTCCCCTTTTCTCCCTTTCAGCTTTCCTTATACCCTCAATTGTTTTTTCCATCTTTCTTCTCATCTTTATTGCCCATCCCTTTATGCTAGTCATCTTCACTTTTTTGTTCTACATCCTGCCAGTCATTCTTTTTTTCCTCAGGCCTTCCTGTCTCCAAACTCTCCTTTCCTTTGTTCATATTATTCATCAGTTTATTTCTTACACCCTTTCTTATACCTCCTATACAGTTCTTTAATGCCTTTCACCCTTCCTATCTTTTACTGTCTTTTTCTTATCTTCTCTTTTGCTTCCTTTTCTATTCAACTTATTCTTTGATCTCTTTAGCTTCGTCTTGATCTTCTTCATTCCATTCTTAACTTCTCAACAACAAACAAAGTTTGTTTCAGTTCCACTACCTAACATTGGATTTAAAATTTTAAGGTCTTGCTTTTTGTCCTCAAAAGAAAATAGGGTCCCTGCAGTGTGACTGTGTACACAGATTTATGTCCACACAAAACAGTAATACAAGTACTCTCACACACACACTCTAGATTTCTGGAGGTCGCAGTAGCAGTGGCCTGAGGTCATACCTCAAAGAAGTGCAAGGTGGCTTTGATCAAGCAGTGTTTGTAAAGATGGGGATCATTTTCCTTCCTCACTGTTCTTTTTTAAATTATTTTTCCATCCTCCCGCCATTCTTTCATTCTTTTGTCCTCATCTCTCTGGAGAAGCTTGCTTTAAATATTTGTTCATTTATTATTCAATATGTTTACTGCTTCTTTCTGTAACTGCTGTCTCTGCCTTCTTTTTAATTTTAAGTGATTCCCTTTTTCTTATTCTTTCTCATCTGCATCTCCCTTCCTCTTCTTTCTTCTCTGCCCTCATTCTCTTTCTGTCTTTCTCCTGCCGTCGAATGCCTGGGGTGCATGTATCCTCAGACGTGTGAGGGCCAAAAGCCGGGTTGTGTGAGGCTACTGTGTATGTGTGTGTGTGTGTGTGTGTGTGCATGCCAGCTGGCCGTGTGTTCAGAGCTGGTGGAATGTTCTGGAGGGCTTCACAGCCTGCGACTGGGAGAGATAAGGCACCACACACACACACACACACACACACACACACACACACACACACACACACGTTTATACTCCTTTATGAGGTCCTTAGCCCCTAAACCTAACCTTACCCACCAAAACTAAATGATAATTGTCTTTTCACTAACCCTACCTAAATATAAAAACTTTTTTTAACCATAAGGAAAAGATGGCTGTGGCAAGGTTAGCAAAGTGTGACATCACACAGTGGTTTATGTTAAAGCTAATTTGAAGTCAGCAGCTTATGGCTGGCACCATATTTTCTATTTGAAATCAGTCTTCCAAATAAGGAGTGTGGGGTGTTTCATGCATGAAACGTGCCTTGTTTGCTTGCGTTGCCCATAGTCAACACAAGCTTACTGGAAACACTGACTGGTGTACATTAGCTATTGTTTTTGCACAATTACAAATATTAAACCCTCTAAAATTAAGTAGCATGTTCCTTTGAAAATCTTGATAGTGAACCTCTTAACCACAAGCATAGTGGTTTGTCCTTAATCACATTTTTAAGGAGAAGCCAACATTTAACAATCCGTTATGACCAATTCTCTCTTGAGAGAAGGTGAAAGTTTTACTCAGAACAAGTAAACAAAGCTGAACTGAAGCCAGCATTTACCAGCTGTTGGCTGCATTGCAGCAGAAGTCCCTTCCATGCTGGCTTAAGCTTAAGACTCAATATCCTCTGATTGATTTCAACCATCAAATAGCCATAGGAGGGTCACTCCTATAATGAAGATGGGTGAAAATGCCCTCACTTTGTGAAAAAAAAGACCACCTCAAATGAGTCCTCAGAAAGACCGGAGCAAAGATACACAAACATATGCAAACATCAAACAGATTATGCTGCCAGAGACAGTTCCAAGTGTGCAGCTGATCTCTTTGTGGCACATTTTTTCCTACATCATCATCAGTTCAGTAAATGCACTGAAAAAAAGCAACTCTTTTCTAAACTACTGTGGCGACAACAGAACAAAGGAGGAGTGAGGCAAAAAATGTGCGACATTATAAGCATAAACATTAAACACAAGTTCAGAGTTACATTTTATAACTGAGTCAGCCACTTTGTTCTGTTAGACTAAATTTATTTTGTCATCTTTGGCATGAGGCACAGTGCTGCCATTAAAACAAGTCAAACTCATCTTCAGCAGCCAATCCATCTAATAATACAATACTGTTAATTTGCTTATGGAGCAAAAGTGCTGGCTGAATTGTTGGGAAAAAGCCTGCATAATAGTATGAGAAGAATAAAGTGCACTGATGGTTACAATAACTGAATGGTAATGGCTGCTTTCCTAATGGTAAAATGTCCCAGAGGATGAACACTGATGATTTTTGACCATGTTTCCTCTAGCTGAGAAATGTTGAAATCCGGTGGGTGGCAGGTCATGAGATATTTTCAAATTATTATTTTGTCCTCAATATGACCTTCAATCACCTCCACCCCCAGGAACAAATGTCAGTTTCTTACACAAGGTATCTTACAATGTTATTGGCAGATCGCCACGAAATTCATTAAGCATGTTCATGTTTCCACATTTGCCAGTGATTTTAATGCCCCCGTGACCTTTACATCACTCTACCCTTAAGTCACAATTTTCATTTGCACAAGGAATATGAACATAATAGCATTAAGATGCACTGAGTATACACATTACACATCATATGTTTCCTGCTCTGTCTGTACATTTTAATGGAGTAGCCTGAATGTTTGATGACACGTGGACTGTTTGTTTTCCTGGTTTAAAGCGTCTTTTAGAATTCATTTGAAAGCTGCTAGAAAAATGAAGTTGTTTTAATAATGTATATATAATCATTTACTTGGCTTTTTTTTAGATGAACAGAAATGAAGAATAATATGTATATGGATAAATATACATTATATACTAAATTCTGTGACTTCTTAACCTACTGTAATTATTTTAAAAAAATCAGAACACTCTTTCTTTAATGTGTGTGTTAAATGTGTCACAGTAGCAGCACAGCGACACTCTGCTAACACCCAATTTGTCTCTATAAAGCTCAAAGATCAGAAGAAACAGGGCAGAAATGTAAAAAGAAAACATGAAATAAATGCAGATTTGGCACTAATCATTAGAACAGGAAGCGTCGCTACACTAACGACTTCCTGCTTCACTAATTGGAAAATAAACGAGCAAAGAACAGATTCTGTTAGTCCAGCATGAAAAGATACCGTTACATCTTTTTCTTTCTTCCTTCTTGCCTCCTTCTTTGATCCATCCATCTACACCTTTTCTGTATTCCTCCTTCTTTTTTCCATCTTCCTTTCCGTCGTTCCCTCTCAGCCATTCAACTTTCTTTACCTTCATCATGTTCCATTGCTCTTTTATTCCCTCAGTCAACATTTTAGCTGTCAATTCTTTTCTCTTTCAATTCCACTTTATCAATTCATCATGTTTCATCCTTTCATCTCCATCTCCTCCCATATTTTGTTATAGTTATTTACCCTCTATCCTTCATGCATCTACTCATGATCCTTTCATACATCCTCAATATCAATCAGCACGTGTTTCTTTCTGTCCAGCCTTAATTTAATTTATGCTTCATCCATCCCTTCAATCCTCCCTGCTTTCTCTTTTGCTTCCAATCTTTTTCATGCTTTTTTCATCTTTCTCCATCCTTCTTCCTTTCCTTTATCCTTATATCAAAATGTATTTCTCCATTTTTCTTTCATTCCCATTCATTCACTTTTATCCATTCATAAGTTCTCTATCCTTCAGTCATCTTGTTCTAATATCTCGCTTTCGTTTCTCCACCTTTCTCTGTCCTTCCATCCCAGATGGTTTCACATCCCTCATTCACACTTTTACTTTTCTCTCATCCATCTTTGCACTCCCCGCTCTATATTTTCACTTCACTCTCCATCGTCTCTCCTCCACTCTCCTCCTCCATGCTAACAGGATTAGTTCTGCGTCTTAACTATGCTGAGAAAATAATTAGTCCTTTCTCTGATAATATTTCCACACCTCATTAGCAAGGCTATAAGTCCTTCTTCTGTTTTCCTACTCTGTCTGTCTCTCTCTCACACTCGCTCTCTGTCTCCTTTCTCCATCCTAGAAGGACAAAGGAGAGAACTGATGAGACCAGTGTGAAAGTGAAGCTTTCTGTTTATCTGGCCTTGAATGTTAGCACACTTTTTACAAGTTGAGCAACAAGTTGAAACATTTCAGTGTCACTTTTGTTAGAAGCCTTCACATACATGCAGACCAGTGGTATATCTGTCATCTTAGGAAAACTGAATAACTTATAGGAAGTGCAGCTGGCTGTCTGTACCACAAATCAGAAGAAAAAAACAGATTTACAGTGGTTTTGCTACTGTACTCAGTCTCAGACTCCACTGTCATATATTTGTGAGAACAACATATTGTAATCATCTTGGAAAGCCTCATTGGAAAGACAGTAAAAGTTTTACTTTTACTGTCTTTACTCTCTGTCATACTTTTTCAGGTCCCTGATGATTAGAAAAAATAGAAACCTATCCTGCTGTCACACCAGAAAGGATTAACCTACTCTGTTCTTGCGGTTTAACCTAAAGAAATCAAACAGGCATCACTTGAATCTTGTGTTATTTGCAGGGGAATTAAAGAACTAGGGGAATTCAAATCATTGTGACAGTCAATGCAATAAAACTTTTGAAGCTTCAAGATACATTCTGACGATACCAAGAACAGATTCTCCAAGTGTTAAAACTGAGAACCCATTTTTAGCCTCCACTCTCAAACTACTCTTAATACAAGAAACATGGCACATATATATATATATATATATATATATATATATATATATATATATATATATATATATATATATATATATATATGTATATATGTATGTGCCATGTTATATATATATATATTATTTTGATATATGGATATATATATATATTCTGTATATTCTGCCACACCTATTTTATACAACTTTTTTGAAACCTTTTTGATGTTATAATAGCTGAGACAATTGTATTAGAGAAGAACACCAAAGCAAACCTGTAAACTCTGATGCTATTTTAGATCATAGTTAATTGCACTGTGTTTCCTGTAAGTTTTAAACAAACAATTAAAAGTCACTTGCATGTTAGAAATGTAATGAAAGAGGCTGCCTGATTGTGTGCTGCTGTCAGCTTGTGAACTTAGAATAAAAAAAAGAAAAAACCCATTGTGAAACATTGCTCAGTGTGACAAGATAAGTGGCATTAAAATCAGAAACAATAAAATCTTGTTAAAAGAAATCTTTGGACGTTACATTTACATTTAACTCACCTTCAGCCTTAGACAGTTATATCACCAGTCTCACTACTCAATGGATCAAACTGCTCATGTGAACACAGAGCTGTTACACACAAAAAAATTCTTTCTCATCAGTGTGGGCTGAAGACACTGCATCATTTCATGTGCAAATTAAGCTCTCTCTAATTACAGAGCCCTCAATGAGATTCAGAGCTGAAAAAAAGAAGAAAAAAAAAAAAAACAACAGAGTGAGACCCTGCTGGAGTTTTTCAGTTTTATTTTCCAGACAGAAATATGCTGCAAGCTGAGAACAGATGAACAGAAGATGTGTTAGTCTGCAGCACACCTGCAATATGTATACATTTGTCTTTCTGTTTGTCCTTTATGTATTTATACTTGCATTTTTTTCTTGTGCGTGCATGCATTTCTGGAGCGTGTAAGAGAGCTTGCATACGCACACAGGATCATGCCCTCTTCTGAACTCTCCCATAATTGCTGTCAATCAAACCCTTCAAACACACAAACAAACACAAAGGCTCCACTCGCACTTGCCTCTGAGGACCCAAAACACCCGAACACAGCGGAGCACACCCACAGATCAGGCAGAGGCACGACACCTCAGCCCTGAGTGAGACAAAAGCCGTGACACTGTGAGTGAGAAGTGCCAGTCTAAGCTGCTGAATAGACCGATTGTGCCTCTCTTTAGCCCTCGTTGTCGGCTTAATTAGCCCCTTCAGCTGTGAGGTCGAGATCTCTTTCAGCAGCACAGGGCCCCTCAGAACTGCCACAGCATTTAAAGGGCAAAGACAAAGCAGGAGAGAGGTGGAGGGGTTCATGTTTACTGCACACAGACATGATGGGTTTATGTCAATGGGATGTGAGGTTGGAAGGAAACTGTGGATAATGTGAATGAAAATGTGAGTGTTGTGAAGAGTCTGAGCCTACTAGTTGATTTGATTTTTGATTCTTTTGATATTTTAAACTAAAAATTTAAAGAAGATCTTCAAACTCTTGTATTTTATAAGCTGGAACCAGAAAATGTTTGAGCTTTTGTATCATAGTTTATTTAAAATATCAGATACATTACATATATATAAGTGCGCGCATCTTGCCGTGGTCCTTTTTTAAAGCTTGTTTGTGTTAACAGCAGAGATACAAGAATCCTCCTCATTTAATTATTCTAATCTGATACTTTTATAATCAGATGAGCCTTGAAAGTCAAACCAGATGCCTGGTTTGTTAATCTGGTAGGAGGCTGGTGAGGAGCCCTGTGGAGCCCCAAGAGACCACATTCAATCTCAGTTTATATGCAAGGTTTCAGAGGTCTGATATTATCACACAGCAGATGGACGTGAACGTGAGTCCTCTGTCGCGAGTGTAACAGGCTGGTGGTGTTAAATCTGTTAGCTGATTCCAGCAGATAAATAAGAGCAAACATGCTGTCTGTGTTCATATACCCGGGATTATGTGTGCAGGATTATTTCTGGTTCGACGGTTGTTAAAGTGGTCAGCAGCTGTGAGCTGGCAGGAGAGCTACACAAATAATACTCATCTCTAATATCGGCTTCTTTTATTAATACAGCATTGCTCCTGCTCACTCTCTCGAGGAAATGTTCTCATAGTGGACAATAATAGATGGAGGAGGGGGCAATAGGCTCTTTAGTTTCTGTGTATTCTAATATTATGCTGGTATACACTGGTGAAATAATCAAAATTTAATGTGTTAATATGAGATCATGTGAGCTTTCGGGGTGTTTATTTTAGGGTGACACTTCTTTCTCTTGAAGAAACTTAGAAAAACTTTTACTTACCTTATTTTCAAGCCAGAATCAATTCATGAAATCAGATCAGCTTCTTAACTGGGAGAGTACCAGCATTTCATGAGTCTGTTTTTCTTTCTTACATCTTTAGTCTTCCATATTCAGGCCTAAAAGAGTTGCTTTATATCAGTTTAACCTGCAGTAGTTACTGAACTCTTCTATGATGTGTTTTTCTGCTACCAATGAAATAATTATATAATGAATGATTACTGCAGAAATGAACCAAACAGGGAAGAATTAAGGCTGTCACAGATAACGAGGTTAACTAACTCCTAGAAAAAGGAATTATTCATATTGCACATTTAATCTCACGTTGATTATTCAGGAACATCTTAATCTTGCTTTTGCTTGTCCGTGTTCCTATTTTTGCAAATAAGGTTTCAAGGATGTCGATCTTGGAGAAACTTCCCAAGTATTTAAAAGCTTTTGTGTTCTTAAAAAGGACACAATCAGATAATTGTGTATTTGGTATAATATAGTGGCATAAGTAGAAAAAAATTGGACCCCTTTTTCCTATTGTTCCCATTCGCCAATCTGCTGGCACATAACATTTAAGCATAAAGTGCTTCTGCGTGACATATTAGATCATGGCAACAGTGAGGCTGTCACTCCTAGCTCATGTACATGGCTGGGTAAGAGTCATTGTTCAGCATACAGGGTTACGATTGTGAAGCACTGTATGTTGTGAAGAAGCAGTTCGAGTGCTCAAACCTAACCAAGCATCTAGTAGAATTTGCAGAATTTGACACACTGGCATGATAACATGTTGCCATTTTTCGTTGATACAGTTTCATCTCCTTATTATTGCAATCCTTGACTTGTAGGCTGAAGCACTCAGATCCAAAGTGTGTCAGTGTGACAGTTGTTCTTGTTGGCCACCCCTCTCTCTCACCCTCTTTCTACTTCCATCATTATTTCCACACAACAGTCCTGTCTTTTAACCCTGCCTGTCAATCACATCTAATGGGGGCAGGGACTCAGAGGTGGCAAACAACTGGAGTAACAGAGCAGGAGGGGCCCTGAGGTCCCATGGGTGATGACTAAAAGCAGACAGGGCTTGTTCTGATGCAGAGGTGTGTGTGTGCATGTATCTTTATTGACACGAAAGAGGGCATGAACACTATGTTTGTCATGCCCTCAGTGCCCTCTGTCCGCTTCATTGTCTCTCTTCTAACCGTCTCTTCAATGCACAGAAAATACAGTTTGTTTGTTTTTTACAGTAATAGCTGAATTTTTTTGGCAGATGGTCTTATATATATATATATATATATATATATATATATCCAGCTGTGGGGCATTGAGTCATAGGCCTTCTTGTAATCAATCCAGGCAGTGCACAGGTTGGTCAGTCTGGTCTTGCAGTCTCGGCTGATTGTTCTGTCTACCAGTAGCTGGTGTTTTGCGCCTCTGGTATTCTTGCCAATCCCTTTCTGTGTCCCGCTCATGTATTGACCCATGTGCCTGTTCATCTTAGCCGATATGATGCCTGACAGGAGCTTCCATGTAGTACTGAGGCAGGTTATTGGTCGGTAGTTGGAGGGGACCGGTCCCTTCTTGGGCTCCTTGGGGATCAGGACCGTCCGGCCTTCGGTTAGCCATTCCGGGTGTCTCTCGTTAACTAGCAGCTGGTTCATTTGTGCTGCCAGACGCTCGTGGAGTGCAGTCAGCTTCTTCAGCCAGTAGGCGTGAACCATGTCGGGCCCTGGTGCTGTCCAACTCTTCATACTGGAGACCCTTTCTTGGATATCTGCCACTGTGATGGTTACTGGACCCTGTTCAGGGAGGTCGCTGTGGTCTGCCCTCAGATCCACTAGCCACTGAGCATTGCCGTTATGGGTTGCGTCCTTCTCCCATATGCTCTTCCAGTATTGCTCCGTCTCCAGCCTTGGTGGTGCTGTTCTCTTATTGTTCCCTTGCCACTGAGAGTACACCTTTGCTGGTTCTGTGGAGAACAGCTGGTTTATTCTCCTGCCTTCTATCTCTCTGGTGTACCTCCTCAAGCGGCTGGCCAAGGCTGTGAGTCTTTGCTTGGCAGTTTCCAAGGCCTCAGGTATGGACAGCTTGCTGTATTTCTTAGGCACCTTATTTGTCGCACCTTTCTGCAACTCGGTTAGTTGGCTAACCTCCCTCCGTGCTACTTTGATCTTGCCCTCTAGCCTCCTTCTCCATGGAGGGTACTGCCCCTTGTCGCTGTTCAACTTGTAGCCAAGCATCTCACTGATCACTGTTGCCGTATTGTAGATGAGCTTGTTAGTGTCGGTAATCGTGGTTGTAGGTATTGCCCGTAGTGCTGCATTAACATCATCTAGCAGACCTTCTGAGGGTACTTCACGTAATCTTGGTAACCGGCTACGGGGGATCCAGGTTTCAAGCTTGGCCATGATCCTATTTTTCAGGTCAGTTCCTCTCGCACTCAACGAACCTTCTCCTATCGCACTTGGGGCTATGTACCCAATCTCGGGTGGGGGTGATGATATCTCCCCCCTGACCTGGCGTCCTGACTCCTCCTTGCCGTAGCATTTGTGTTGTACCTCGTCAATCTCTAGCTGTGAGAGCAGTCCCTTCTTTCGAATGTTGGAACACTGAGCTACTAGTTGTTTCGCCGTCATTGTGGATGTTGGGTATCGAAGAATCCATAGGTCCCTCATCCTATTCATGTAGCCCCTTCCGCCGGGGTTACTTGCGTAGTAGCATTCCAACAACGCCCTGTTTTCGTCCCTTGCCCACCGATGCCTTCTTGTTCCAGTAGCCCACTTTTCGTCAGGGTGCCCTGGTTCCTCAACACCTGACGCGGACCTTGTTGATCCGGGCGACGTCCGAGCCGGCATGCCTTCATATTTATCTGTCTCGCTCATGTCTGCGGTAGGCTTGCTTAGCATAGGGGGTCTAGCCTTAGGACCCTTACTGGATACAGACGCCCCAGGCAGGAATCGAACTTGCGATCCTCTGTTCCAAAGGCGTGTAGTTTAACCACTACGCTATCCAGCTGCTGGACATAAAGACAAGAAAGCTCCTTACCATGCATGGAGGGTTTCACCCCAAATCCAGCACCCTGAGGCTGTACGCTAAGCGGAAGGAAGGGGGCCGGGGACTGGTGAGTGTCAGCACCACAGTCCAGGATGAGACAACGAACATCCAAGAATACATTGGGAAGATGGCCCCAACTGACCGAGTGCTCAGTGAATACCTCAGGCAGCAGAAACCCAAGAAAGAGGAGGGAGACGAGGAACCATCATGGAAGGACAGGCCCCTGCACGGTATGTACCACCGGCAGATAGAGGAGGTGGCTGATATCCAGAAATCCTACCAGTGGCTGGACAAAGCTGGACTGAAAGACAGCACAGAGGCACTAATCATGGCAGCACAAGAACAAGCTCTGAGCACAAGATCCATAGAGGCTGGGGTCTATCACACCAGGCAAGACCCCAGGTGCAGGCTGTGTAAAGATGCCCCAGAGACAATCCAGCACATAACAGCAGGGTGCAAGATGCTAGCAGGCAAGGCATACATGGAACGCCATAACCAAGTGGCCGGCATAGTGTACAGGAACATCTGTGCCGAGTATAACCTGGAAGTCCCGAGGTCAAAATGGGAGATGCCCCCAAGGGTGGTGGAGAATGACCGAGCTAAGATCCTGTGGGACTTCCAGATACAGACGGACAAAATGGTGGTGGCTAACCAACCGGACATAGTGGTGGTAGACAAACAGAAGAAGACGGCCGTAGTGATCGATGTAGCGGTTCCGAATGACAGCAATATCAGGAAGAAGGAACACGAGAAGCTGGAGAAATACCAAGGGCTCAGAGAAGAGCTCGAGAGGATGTGGAGGGTGAAGGTAACGGTGGTCCCCGTGGTAATCGGAGCACTAGGTGCGGTGACTCCCAAGCTAGGCGAGTGGCTCCAGCAGATCCCGGGAACAACATCGGAGATCTCTGTCCAGAAGAGCGCAGTCCTGGGAACAGCTAAGATACTGCGCAGGACCCTCAAGCTCCCAGGCCTCTGGTAGAGGACCCGAGCTTGAAGGATAAACCGCCCGCAGGGGCGTGCTGGGTGTTATATATATATATATATATATATATATATATATATATATATATATATAACTTGTATATAAAAGAAGTATATACATTACACAATAAGGAGAATCATAAAAGACCCTTTCCAAATAAAAATAACTCAAAATTACTAAGTTCAGTACTGTTTTCAATGTTGAAAAAACATCTGCTTGATGTGGTATTTGTATGTGATTTATTATTTTTGACCTATGTAATTTTGCATTATTTTAACCTGTAATATGAAAATCGGGCCCTCTACCTAATGGTCCCCTTGTAATTTCTTGTGCATGATGCTGTTTGGGTTCTGGCCTTTCACTGTTTGATTGACACGTAGTGGGTGGGACTTAAACTGTCCTTTGACCTTAGAAGAGCTCAGTGTGTGTCAGGCTGAATTAGTGGCAGCTGTCAAAGCAGGAGTTTGATGCAAATTCGTCCTCTTTCTCTCTGATAGCTATTTTTCCTCAAACTAATTTAAAATGTATATTGTGTTCCTGTCGTTTCAGTTTAAACTAAAAGCTAAAAGCCTAAGAAAAGTGGTTTTTAAGAATTAATCAGGCTGGGATTTTCTTAGTGAATTCTGGTGATGCAGTATCATAAAACACATTAGGTGATTTTTAGATGAGCAAAACAGGACTGAAATCTTTTCATAGTGGTAGCATTTACCTAATTGAGTTGACATTTGATATGAACCTACTTTTGTAGACAGTGAGCCTCTCTGCGATGCCTGTAAAGTTATATTTTAGCTGGTACGATTGGTTTGGGGTATTCCTGTTCTTAAAGAATTTTTACTGCAGGTCAAACATCAACTATCTCTTTATTTAATGGTAAAAATAGGAATGTGTTTTTGTCATACTGACTCAAATAGGTAGAAATTTTACTGAAGAACTTATAGACTTGATGTTGTACAATTTTTTTAAAAGCTGAATTACTGCAGGACATAGTTGTATGAATCTGTTTTTTCATGGTTTACATGAAGAAAAAATATTTAGGACTTAATTGTCTGCCTCGGGTTGCCTGTTCACTTTCTGCATGTGATTTAACAAAGCGTCACATGTATGTTCACATTTTAATTGCGTTTCCTTGACAACCCTGTGTTCAGGCTTGTCTCGCTTTATTCTGATCCCCTTTTGGGTGCTAACACACACACACACACACACACACACACACACACACACACACACACACACACACACACACACACACACACACACTTCCCTGGCAGTTTAATTAAATCCATTAAAAGCCTTGTAGGCGCTGAGTGGCTCGGATCAATCCTCACCTGAATGGCTGCTGACTAATTGTTCAGTTAACGGGGGGTTAACGGACAGATCAAAGGCTCCAGTGGCATAATTAGCAGAGGGGTGAGAGAAACAGGGAGAGCAAATTAATGAGAAACAAAGGATGCTGGGAATTTTCTTGCCAGAAAGTTAAATTAAAAGAAAGACAGATTGGAGGATTTTTTTCTGAACCACCTTTCTATGGAGTGAAATTACATTTCCTTTTATTGTTACCTGTTCCCTCTTTTTCTGACCCAAAGAGAAAAAATATCAACGTTTTTATTTTTTTTCATTTTCTCCCATTTGATGTCATGGGAAAAAAACATGGATATTTTATAGCATTTATGAGGGGAGGAGAAGGGACCTTTTACCTTTAACCAATCCTTTATTGGTTCAACTAATATTTAACACCAAGAGAATTAAGAAGAAAGTTTAATATATATACAGTTGCTGCAACCACCCAATCAGAAATTAAAAAAAAAAAAAAGCCATTCTCTAAAATTAAGAACTAATATTTCTTCAGCTACATTACAAAAGAAACCATTGAATCTCCAAGTCAAAACATCACATCAAAGACCATTTTATAATACACAAATTCTTTTTAAGTCACACAACCACCAGACCTCTGGACATCATCTAAGCCTTTACTGATACTGTCCCTTCATTTGATTCCTGCTAGTGAGTCAGTTGAGATGAGTGAGGCTCATCTTAGCCTGTATAAGAAAACTATATGCACTGTGCTCCACAAACACTTTTTAGAAACAGTCTTCCAAAAATACCCCTGAATCAGTGAGCCATTGCTGAAACAAAGAAATAAAATGGAGATTAATCTGAGACAGCTAAGCCAGAGGTCTTGCAATCTCTCCTTATCCTTACAGAAAACACAATGGCTTCCTGCCCTGCCCTGTCCCATATGTGCCACATGTCTGTTCCTAGCTAGAGTGCTATGCGCCAGTCTATCAGAGATCTGGACTGTGTTTCTCTATGAGAGTTTAATATAGGGATCTCCAGCTGCCCCTAGAAGATGACCCCAGAGCCAACACACCAAACAGCCTCGACTCCTGGACACCACACAGTAAAGCTTTGTTGGAGCCTTTCACTGCTACCACATACAGAGTCTTCTTCGATATTTCGGAGAATTCACACAGGTGTTCAAAAAGATAACAGTAAGCCTTCTTCCACATCCTGCTCTACCTGTAGAGCACAAATAGACAATTATGGAAAGTCAAGTTTCAAAAATGATTGACCACCTGCAGATTAAGTCCCCAGCAACACCCCAAAGAGGCTAAGAAGAGCTCTCATGACCTCTTCTAGCAATTTCTCTACAAGTCGCAAAGATCTCATCCCAGTTTCCCGACCCAGCCTGGCAGTAGTTTTGCACTGCTCTGCCAATGTCAGATCTGCCAGGTTTGTTAACCCAGCAATTATGAGGATTGTCTGAACAGTAGCAGAGCCAAGCACCCTGCTCTGTTCAATGAGGGTTGTGGAAAAGACAACTGGGAACATTTCCTCATTTCCTCTTTGCATTTAAAACAGTTCTCTGAGTATGAAGTATGGATGCAGTTGCCATTTTTTAATTTTCATGCATTTTTATAAATACTTTAGAGTTGGCCTGTAGGAGCAGAACTTATTTGCATTGCAGGGTTATAGTTAACAGGCAAGGGTACAGATGTAATTGATTTTCTTTGGAAAAAATACTTCAACTTATTCACAATGACCACAGTTCCTACCCTAACTCCCGCAACTCTATGCTAATGACTTGTCATCAGTCCCAACTGGCCTTAAATGTGTGCCATCTGTTTTCACTGCCAAACACTTTGGTCAGGCTTATTATTCTCACACTTAAGGGACCTGACATTACAGGCACGGGGCTTTCCCCAAATAGCGCTTTCTCAGCCAAGCAAAATTAAAACATTGTTTTGATAAAATTATCCAGCCATCAACCTCAATTTGTAAGATAATGATAATAACTTGAGTTTAGTTTGTCACTACAACTAAAACAGCACTTTATTCTGCTCCTAGCAGAGAAACATGACTGCCATATGACCGGTGACCGTAAGGGAAACAAAGAAAGGCATGAGTAGAAGCAGGACAAGATGAGTGGGTAGAGGGGGATGTGAAAGTGCAGAGAGATGAAGAGTTGAAATGAGGATGAGGGGAAAAAAAGACTCAACATGGTGAAAGACCGAAGAAAGATCTGTGGAAAGAAAGTAATACTGAGATTGAGAATATAATGAAGCAGAACAAAAAAGAACACAACTCTGTCTGTCCCCCATGGGTGTGTGTGTATCCGTGTGTGTGTGTGTGTATGCGTGTGTGTTTTATACATCACAGCCTGCAGGGCTGCTGCAACTTTTAGCCCCGATGTCCATCCGGCCTCGATTACAGCAGAGCCCGGCAGGCTTGCATCACACGCATACACACACACATGCACACACGCAGGAAGCAGCTACAGGCTGCGCGTCTATCTGTGTGTGTGGTTTGCCTGCCGGCACTCCTCTGTGCTCCTCTGTGATCGGAGGAGGTTTTACAACATTTAGCATTTCACCTCCTCCTCTCACATCCTTCTCTTCCACTCCTCCTTTCTTCTCCTCCTCTCCTTGTCTTCTTGTCATCTTCTCCTCCTCTGGACCCTCCTTTTTTCCTGTCATCATTCGCTCTTTTCCTTCTCTTCTTTCATCCTTCTCTCCTCAACTTTCCTCCTCTTTAGGTCTCATTCTGTCATCTCCTTTCCTCATCTCATACTCCCATTTTTTCCTTATTCTCCTCCTCAATATGCCATCTCTAGTTTTCATCTTCTATTTTCTGTCTCCCTTTCTTATCCTTATGATCTAAACCTCTGTCTTCCACCTCAGCTTCTTCTCTTTTTCATGTTTCGACCACTCTGTCATTTCTCCCCCTCCCCTTTCTACCCTCTCCTCATCGCCCTGCTCTGTCCTTTCTATATTTCTCCTTATGTGTCTTCCCTTTTTCCTCCATCTATTATCTCATTTCCTTAGCTCTCCTCTTTTTACTTTGCCTGTGTTCCCTTTATTCTCTAATAATCCTGTCATCTTTGCTTTTATCATTTTTCAGATTTTATCTTGTTTCATCTTATCATATCATCATCCTGTTCTGGCTCATCTAAATTTCTCTTTGCTTTACTTTCCTTTCCACTAGGCCCGTTATTGCTTTCAGCTTCTCTTCATTTCTGCACCCCCACCCCCAGCCGCTTGTGTTATTCTCATTATTCGTTTCATTCACTTTTCTGCCAGCTTTTCCTCATTTCATCTCTTTCTCTGTATCTATTTTGTACCCACTGTCTTCTCATATTGATATGTTCCTCTTTTCTGTATCAGTGTTAATGTTTACCATGTTCAATTTCTTTTCCAATAAGTTAATTTCTGTGTTATAGTTTCAGTTTTTCATCTGTGATTCTTCTTTCTGTAGTGATCTTTCTGTGATCATCATCTAAGCTGATTTCCTAAGCTGTCTATCTGCAGCGATAGTGGATGAGGTATCTCTCACAGACTGGCTCTCTTCTGAGGGATTCCAGTTTTCTCATTAACCACAGTCCTCTGGACCTTTAGGCTTCATTATGGACGAGAGCACTGTCTCTCCTCTGAGCCAAGCTCCATTAGACGATACTCTGTGTGTCAGCTGAGTCCCTCTGTCTCTTCCTCTGGGCTCCCTCTGTCACATCCTGGTGTTATCTTTATCGCTCTGACTGATCCCACTCTGCTCCTCTCTTTCTCCATTTGTCCTCCTCTGCGGCAGTTTTCCGTCTCTGTCTATTCCTTGCTCTTATGTGCTTTGTCTTTTAGCTCTTCCAGCGTGGCAGCTACCGATTTTTTCCTTTTCTCTTTCACACACCATTCTTTAATTAACCAGGGCCACTTAACAGCTTCTGACCAATCAAATGTGACACTTCTGAGTTTCTGCTCCGTGTGTGTGTGTGTGTGTGTGTGTGTGTGTGTGTGTGTGTGTGTGTGTGTGTGTGTGTGTGTGTGTGTGGAGGGGGGTTCATTTGTGGCAGTATTATACCTCTGTATTAAACCTCAATACTTTTTAGTTAACAAACATGTTTTAAGACAGAGAACCCAAAGTTATATATGTTTTTATTAAGGCTCATAGTAACACTCAAATAACTTTTATGTATCACTAAAACCAATACATGAAGCAAAATATTATGTTAACATTTTAGATTATTATTATTTTTATTATTATTAATCTCTGTCTCTCTCACCATTGCCTTATCTTCATCCACTCACCCCCAACTGGTCGTCGCAGATGGCCCCTCCTCCCTGAGCTTGGTTCTGCTGGAGATATTTCTTCCTGTTAAAAAGGAGTTTTTCCTTCCCACTGTTACCAAAGCACTTGCTAATAAGATAAGATAAGATAAGATAAGATAAGATAAGATAAGATAAGATAAGATAAGATAAGATGACCTTTATTAGTCCCACAGGTGGGAAATTTGTTTTGTTACAGCAAAAGTGCAAAGTTATGTAGCAGAAATTAGAAAACACTGGAATGCAATAAATTAAAATAAAATAAAATACTATATACAATAGAATTGAATAGAATAGAATAGAATAATATATACAATAGAATAAAATAGAAATACAAATGCTATATACAACTGAGTAAGAAAATACAAAAGTACAACTTTGTCAGAAGAAGAATTGTACAAGAATTGCACATATAGCAGTCTTATTGCACGTGTGAGAGTTTGATCAGCTGCAAAAGTCTTTGTTGTGGAGTCTGACAGCAGTGGGGAGGAAAGACCTGCGAAATCTCTCCGTCCCACACCGTGGGTGCCGCAGTCTCCCACTGAAGGAGCTGCTCAGTGCTGTCAGAGTCTCTTGCATGGGGTGGGAGATGTTGTCCAACAGGGATGACAGCTAATAGGGGGTTTCCTCTGTTTTATTTGTGTTGTTGTAGGGTCTAGACCTTATAATATAAAGCATCTTGAGGCAACTGTTGTTGTGATGTGGGGCTATGTAAACAAAGTTGAATTGAATTGAACCTGTTCGTGGAAGTTTATATTATTTTGACAATGTGTTTGTCACCATAAGTTTACTTTCTGTGGCTCATATGGTCAGAGCAGGTGAAGCTTTTTCATTTTGTGGCAATTTAAAGGACACATCAGCAGCTTCTCTCCATCACTCTCCCAACCGATGCCAGCGTCCTGCTGTGTTTTTGTGTGAATGCAGCTTCATGGTACAGTCTGACAGGTTGCACTGGAGTTGCTGATGAAATAAAAAGATGTGCTCAAATCATCACAACACTTTAGCATTTTCTATCTCCAGTCAACTCTGGCATTTGAGGCACTGACACTGAGTCACTTTACACCATTGCTGCTGAGCAGAGTTCAGATGCAGGTTTTGAAGTCACAAGTTGAATCCACCATGGAGAAGGTATTCTGTGTACAAGCTAAAATATGAATGGCGTGAGTTTGAAATGAGTAAAAAGAAAACAATAAATTGGTCAAGAATAGATTGTGACAATCTGTCCTTGAAAACAAAAATGGACACAGAAATATGAAATGTGCCTTAGACCTATATATGTCCAAGGCATACCCACGTTGAACCTAACAACCTTGACGATTGCCAGTTCTTGATTGTTTGTTACATATTGGTTACTATCACTCTTAAAGAAAAATGGGTATGTTTTGAGCTATCCTCCATACTGCATCAGCCCAAAGTTTTTATACATGCATGAGTAGATGTGAGCGCACCAGAGCAAGCGAGCAGTAACTACCTACAAACACATACACACACAAACGCTGACGTGTGCCATCAGTGAAGATGAGTCAGCCGTTAACATTTTCTTGACTGTCTCTTTGATGTGAGTCATCTTCACTCTGCTCTTCAGTCCAACAGGGGCAGAGAGAAAGATCAAGTGAGACATAATGAGAACACTGTTTGTCATGTGGAAAAACCTCATAACTCCAATTTTGGTCATTTTCAACGTTTTCACTTCAGTTTAAGAACAAAGCTGCTTTAGTATTACCAACAACAATGCAACATAATTTAAGCCAAGATGTATATGAAATCAAATATGTCATATGAAATAACCTTGTCTAATAACACGGTTACATGTGGATATTTATGAGTAAATATAAGAACCACCTTTCAGGTTGGCCCATTATAGTAAACACTAAAAAGAAAACAAATGCCAAATTGATGCGTCCAGTGGTGGTTCACCAATAGAGGGCGCTAGGGCGCTGCCCTGCAAAAATATTGCTAGGGAAAAAAAATCTATTTGAAAACAATTAATTGTAAAAATGCAATATACATTTCAAATAAGTACAGTTTGCTCATAAAACATGTGCAGTTGCCATTTTGTGGTAAAAGTTAATTACATTATTTCAAATGATATAGTTATGTCTCAACTTCCCTTTAACGATTCCGGCTAAATGGGAGTTTATGGAAAGACCAAAAGTTTTTCAGTCACGACACTGAAATGTATTTTGTGATTAAACAAGCATTGATTAAACAAGCATTTTTGATACAGACAAAACATGTTTCCTATTGCATATATTCCATGTGCTCACAACATATTGTGTTTGATTTAATGATTGAGCTCTCCTTGAAGAGCGAGCCCCACATAGTCACTGTGAAATGTTGGAGCTGGCTGGTACAGATTTGGGATAAAGACAAAAAAAAAGTAAACTCATTTTAAAGTCTGGTTTGGGAAAATTGATGGAATATTCAGAATCCAAATGGTTAAGTATCAACATAATCCTCTTCAGGAACCTTTTAATTCACTGAACTGAACACCACAGATTACAACTTGTTGATTTGGAGTTTCTCTTCCTGACCAACCACTGACATTTGACCCATGCAGCAATGTGGTGGATGAGAGTCTCACAGGGAGGTGATGATGATCTTACATGGGTCACTGTAGCAGTTGTAGAGGAAAAGGGAAGCGTTGTCATAGAGATGGGATTGGAGGCAGATTGGAGATGACAGAAACTGTGATGAGAGTGAAGAGAGAACAGAGTTCCCTCTCTCCTGGGACATCCAGCACTCTGTGTTTGTGTGTGTGTGTGTGTGTGTGTGTGTGTGCGCGCATGTTCACGTGCTGCAGGCTGCTGTGCCTCGACAGATGCTCTCATTAGTCAAACAGGCCCTCCACTCTGAGAGCCTCATCAACCATCACACTTCGACACAATTAACCTGACCTGCACCATCTCTCTTAACTCAGCTGGGAAGAGAAAAAACCTTAGCCTTCTTTTTTTCTTTTCTTTTTGCATGATCCGCTCTGAACAAGCTCCCTTAAAATGAGCTGCTGGAAATATATCACACTTATTTGTTTTGTTTCCTAGAGAGGATAGAGGATTGATGGCAATCTCATACCTGTGTGTTCGCTGCTATGGTCTTTCTTTTTACTGGTTACAACTGATAACTCTAATATAATATCTGTTCGCAGAACCAAAAACCGTGACTATAAATGTTCTTTTTCAGTTTTAGCATCTTGCCGTGAGAGTCTAAGAGGATTAATGCCTGATTTAGACTTCTGCAGGAAGCCTTTGTAGAGTCCTATGTAAGTGGCCAACACTGTTGCCCACATTTGTGCTTCTGTGTGGTTACATATTAATTACTATGTCCTGATGTTTTATAGGCAGTGCCAGCCAGTCTTTTTTTGCAGACGTACATTTCATCTTGTCCATTTCAATAGTTTCAGCAATGTGTCTCCAGGAATCTGAGGAATTGACTGTGTTATACTGTGCAATTCTTATTTGCAGACTGTGTCGAGCCAACCTCATGTTACATTTCTCAGTAGGTGCACGTCAGGTTACTTGGAAAGTTACGACGTAGAAAAGATTTCCAGTTAAGTCACAATTTACAACTTAGATTTCCTGCAGAAGTCTAAATCAGCCAGGCTAAAGTGGCTGTTAGAGGAACTGCAGTTTTACCACAATTTTGTTGGTTGTTTAGAAAGTTTAGCTTTGTGGGTAAGAACTTCATTTCATTTTTACATGAACTTAGTTCACCCAATTTTGGTCCCCTTTGGGGGTTTTACATGTTTCTGCATAGTGATTTACCTTCCTGCATCTTGTTTTCAGTTCTATTAAAATTCTCATTTTTGAGCCTTCACTACTGTCTGCAAAACTAAATCTTTGCCAGCTCTCTTAACTGGCAGGTAAACCCAGGGTGGAGCAGGTGATGAAGCAGATAGCAGAGTTACTAAGGAAAATTGACTTTGACAGAATCACTGATGGTGCAAAGGAAGCCATAGTTTCAACAGGGTTGACAAAAAGGACACAAAGTCACATAGTTTAGAGATTAAAACCTTGTTACTAGGTCTTTCTATACTCGCTCTCTAAGGAAGCATTATATCAAGAGGATATTGTGCCGTTGTCATTTGCAACATATTTTAACCTCCTTTGATGCATTACACAGGTTTTTCTCACTCATTTTGCACTGTGTATTTCAACAGATTTCACCACTTTTAGGCTTCACAATCGCTTTGCTGTGTTACAATTAGGTTAGCAGTGAACTGCACAGTTGCCTGCAATGGATTTATATTGATCTGAGGGCTGCAGAATGCTCAGGAGGACCACCGCAGGGTGTCCACAACCACCGTAACAAAGTGCTTTGGTCTCACAGATTTCAGCAGCCCTCGTCTGTGTGAATTAGCCAAAGTAGCGGCTTTGGAAGATTGGACCAAATTGGCCGAATGTGTGTCCGTTATTCTGTGTAGTTGTGTTGGATGAGTGTGTTCCTGAGTGTCTCAAAAGCTGGATGTTTATCCACACAATGGAGCAAATCTAAGCCTTTGATCACCCGGCCGAGTCACCAGATTTGCAGAGAAGAGTGTGTGTTTGTTTGTACTTGTTTACCTGTCTTTGTGAGGACCATAGTTATAGACCTTGGGAGTGAGGACATTTTAGGAAGGTAAGAATATTTCAGTTAGTCTGTGATCTTCAAAAGGAGTTCAGAGGTTTAAGATTTGGTTCAAGTGCTGATTCAGGTATAGTTTAGTTTTAGGGTTGGGGCTATGCATTTTATTAAGATAGTTGGGTAAAGGGCCTGGGAGTGAAGGTCCTCGCAAAGATAGAAATTCAACACTTTGTGTGCAGATAATCACAAGTGCATTAGAGTTTATCTCTGAAAGAAAGTGGCTTAATTCTGTTCAGTTTAAAATACCCTTGTTGTTGTGTGTGCATGTGTGTCTTTGTGTTATAAAGTGGGTTTGTGTGTGCTTTTATGTTTTGAAACCGTGAGCAATGTCTATGCATGTGTCTCCTGACAAAATGGACCAGCAGTAGATGGACTGTTGCATTTTAATCTAATTTAAATGAAAAACTGATTACAAGAGAATCTGCTCCTTTCAAACTGGGATATCAGTATAGTTATATTATTTACATTGCTACTCCACTACTGTGAAGACCAGTGGAGGTAGGTTTTTTTTAGTATAGTTTGCTTTCTTTGTCCATCAGCAAGATCTCTAAAAAACTACCATGTTAAATTTCATGAAAACTGGTTAGGATGTAGCTTCATTAAAGAAATAACAAATTAAATTTTGGCGCTGATCATAGTTAATTGCATTAAAAATTGCAACAGGTCTCAGTAGCGATAGGATTCTCCAACAGCCTTGAAGTTTGTTATTTGTTTTCTCAGTTGGGGGTTGAGATTTAAAATTTTGTGATGTTAGTGTCTCTGTGGTGTAGTAGTATTTGCCTTATACATGGAAGGTCCCGAGTTTGAGAGACCAGTCTACCTGTATTGTTGGTCCTAAGCCTGAATAAATAGGAGAACTATGTCAGGATGGGCATCAACAAACAGATCCATTTTCTGGGGTAAAATAAGGGAGAAGTCAGCAGCACCATATGGTGATCTAAAGAGGACTATGGCACTCAAGCCTAGTTTCGATCTCCTTTTTTTAGTTGTTTGGTTAAGAAATGCTTGGTGACAAGAACATCTTGTTTTGGGGGTTTATTATAAGTAAACTTTTGGCTTTTGTCAGTAGATGTGCATTACAAGCCATTGCCTCTATACACAAGCTGTAATGTTTGTGGACCCTACAACTGCATGGATATGGGCACGAATGTGTAATTAACAAACTCCACTTTTCTTCTTCTCAGTCTTTCCACCAACTGTTGAACCCTTTTTTCCTTTCAGATATCAATAATGAACAATAGTGGTCCTAGCAATGGTATCGGTCAGGGCTCTGTTTAGGCCACTCAGTTCTTACACCTATTACTGGAACAACACTGGCTTCATGCACCAGTGCTGTTGACACAGAAAAGAACAAACACATAAAGCTAGCTATACCATATGTTCACTACTAAATTTGTGGCAGGACCATAACCCCTGCTCGGTTGCATGACTGCATTTACATGCAGCTGTTACCAATAAAGTCAGAATAATACTTTTAGGCACATTACATCAACGTAATACTTCGGAAGCACTCAGCCTAAAACTTTACAAAGAAGACAATAAACCTACAATTTTACTCAACGCTATAATCTTAACTAAACTGTATTCAAACTGGAGTGATCGGGTTAAGATTTGGTAAAGGTTTCCCCTGGAAAAAAGTTTGATAATATCAAAACAGTTTGTGAAAGATACAAATTAGTTACACATTAGAGACATCAAACAGCAACACTGCATAAAAATCAACAACTGCACACATATACATGAATAAGCATGCAAAAGAACAAAAGTGCAGTTGATTAGGCAAATGACACACGCGCATACTCCTACTGGAGCTTTCTTCTATTGTTGATTATTTTTATTCTTTCCATATGATGGTGAGAGATAACAGATTTACACAAACAAGCAGACACACACACAGACACACATCTGAGTCACAGTGAGGAAATCCCATCATGAGTTGAAAGCTCAAACATGAGACACACACTCACACTCCATCAGAACTGCAGAGGGTTTGTCACAGAGAGATTTGAGATGACACAAATACACAAAACACATAAAAGCACAAACAAATGCACTAAAGTACACACTGTTACCCAGATGTACAGCCGGTGGCTCCACAGCTGCACTCCATAAAGTCCCTGAAGGTTATGTGGCTGCTATTTATGCCCACCTGCAGACACCTTCTACCAGCTGATGAGTGACATATTTTTTAATATACAATTTATTTAAAGTAATTTTTTGCATGTTTTATCTACGCACTAATACTGAGGATGCACGAGTCAGAGGCATGGCCACATAGTTTTAAAACTGAAGACCCACATACTTCACATTCCCACAGTTGTCAGTGTTGGAGTTTCTCCATCAATAATCAATGAAGTGCTGCATTAAACTTTCACAGTTTTATTTTTTAATGGCTGACAAAAGTCCTCCGATATTCATAATTCAGACGACAGCCGCTATTTCTCACATCACACTGGATTCTTCTTCGTCAGTCAGCGTGACAACGCTCTGTCAGAGATGCCGAACAGCTTGAGTAAATCTACCACAGACACAACTTAAGTCTATGAAATATCTCACAACCTGCTACCCCCTGGCCACGGGCCCTAACAAAACTTAGCCTGAGACCTGAAAACAGGTCCTCAACATGCCTATCAATCATAAAGGCTGCTAAAATTGACATAACAAACTCCTCTAAAAAATTATTTAAAAAACTTTGCTTGACCTTTGTTGAATCTAAAACCCTCCCACTGTACAAATTGCTGAAACATTTGTCTTAAAAGGCTCAGTCGCTACTAAATCATTTCTTCTGCTACTCATAAAAAGAACTCTGACATTAGAGAAATAGAACGTGATTGGAAAGTTGACTTTGCTGGAATTTGTTGTTCAGAAAAACAAAGCAAAACAAATAAACATAGTTATCTTTAATATGTTTTTTCTTGCTCTTCAGGGAACCTTGTTTTAATGCCTGGAGTATCTTTCCTTGTGACAAAATAATGCCATTAAATGAAAATTTGATTCATATGGTGTTTTTCTCAATCATGGCAGAAGTCTGATGTCTGAAGCAGAAATGTGGAGGATGACATGATGTTAAAATATGGTGGTAACAGTGGACATTTTCAGTCTTAGGGTGTCACACTCAGTGGTTTGCATAAAACATCATAGATTGTTGTATAGAAAGTAACATATTTATTGGTTGCAGAAATCTGCAGAAATAACTGGAAACAGATCCTGGATTTTGGACTGAGTGCAAATCTGTCATAAATCCCTCCAAAGTCAAAACCTTACCATCTCCACAAAACGTCCAGAAAAAACTAGCAATCTTTTAACCTTTTTCGGTGTTGTTAAAACAAATAGACATAATATACAATTTGTATCCACAGAAGTTTAGCCTGGTTCAGTGTATTCTGATTTGGTCCCATCTTAATGGGGTTGTCTGTTGTCTCGGCATTTGTGTCTTATCCTGCTCCAGTTAGCTGTTTAGCCGAATCTGGGAATGTCTGCTGTGGTCTATTCTGGAATTTGGAAGTTTGTTTGTTTGTTTGTTTTGTAATTTCGTGTCTTGGCAGGGTTGGTTAAACAGTTAATAAAAAGGATAGATGATAATTTCCACGCCAAGATTTGTTCAGTTCTAGTATCTTTTTAGCCTTTTTTTTTTTTTAGTTTTCACTGCTGTCTGTCTTTTCTCTATTTTTTACCCTTTCATTGTCTTTTTATTGTCTTTACTTTCTCTTCTCCCTCCTTCCTTTTTCCGAGGTTTTCTTGATTTTAACAGATTTACACACTAAGATGTTAGATTTTTTTTTCTTTTCCTTTCAGCACTTCTTACCCATCCTTTCATGTTTTCACCCTCTCTTGTCGTCTTTTCATCTTCTGGTGTAACTCTTGCAGAACCAATCTGACCGTCTCTCTCTTACACACATACACACACACCAAATGCATTCCTCTGATTGCTGGAACTCTCCTCTTTTTATTTTTTGAGGGTATATAGCCAAGCTCCACCTGTCTGTGCCTCCAAGCAGATTAAAACAAACGCTCTGAGTTATCGGTAAATCCTGTTTGACCTGTTCAGTTGCCCCACTCCCCATAACTGTTTCATCCAGCCAATCATGAGGGAAGATCAGATAGAGGAATTAAGTGGACTGAATTTTCCATTAGATATTTCACTGTTTGATTTTAGCTGGCGGTGGTGTTTTCCTCTTCTTTTTTTCCCTCTTTCTCATCTTTTTTGACATTTTTCTTTTCTGTCTTTCCTTTGATGTATGTCTCCTCCAGTCTTTTTCTTCGTTATCCCTCCCCCCCCCCCTTTTTACCCTCCTGTGTCATTGATCCTCTCTGCAGTTGTGTCAATAGAAATCAGGCCCATGGATCCACTGTTTGTCTCTATGGATTGAACCTAGGGTTGGGTGGGCATTGAGGCTCTTGAGCACAGGGGACCCCCTAGGGCTATATATTTCCCTCCGTGGGAAACGGGGATCTTTCCTGCCAACCGAGCGAAGCGCCGCTTAGTTTCTGCCTCAGTTCGCTGTGAACTGAACAACAGCGGCTGATGCAATGATGTCATCATTTGCTTTATGGACACAGCAGCCATATTTAATTTATGTCACTCTTATGTCTCATCTGATCCATTTTATTTATCTCTAGTTCTCCAGTTTGTGGTATTGCAGCAGCTAGACTTTAGTATACACATGCACACAAGCATATTAGGGTTTGTTATTTACATGAATATCTTTTCCAAGTAGTGAAGCATAGTAATTAGTCAGAAAAGATGGTAATGGACAAAATTTATCCTTTAAAAATATATTTGAAAACTAAAGATACCACTTGATTTATGATTCAGTGAAATTGGTCTTTGTAATATTTGAAACCAGGCAGAAATAACTTTAAAGTTAAGTGGTAAGACTTTGGTTTTGATGGAATTGTTAGTTGTAAAACTCATGTGCACTGTATTCTACTTATTTATTTTCTTTATTTATAGTTGATAGTACAGCTTAGATAGTGTTATACACTCTATTGCCATTCTCCTGCCCCCCTTTGCTCTATTGTCTCACAGCAGTAGCAGCAGTCATATTTTGGCCCACTGTCATTTAAGTTTGTAGGGATTTGTTTATGTATCGCTCCCTAGGTTCTTCCACAGCATTTCAGTCAGTTTGAGCTCTGAACTTTGTTTCAACAATTGTGAAACCTTCATTCTTTTGTTTTTCAGCCTTTCTGTTGCTGCTGTACTTGTGTGATTTTAGCCAAGCTTCATCTGTTTGATAGATAGCCTCACATTTGACTCTAGTATATTTTGATATACAGAGGAGGTCATGGTTGACTCAATGACTGCAGTGTGTCCAGGTCCCGTGACTCTAAAACAAGCCTAGAATACTCACTCTTTACCACTGAGCTTAACATTTGGGGGTGAATTTTCTGGAATATCCACTCCTGGGAGACTATCAATTGTCTTGAATATTTTCCACTTAATTTTAATTTAATAATAATTAAATTTTTTTTTTTTTTTTGTAGAGTGATGCACTTCAAGTATGCAAATGGTTCAGTCAGAACTTAGTGTTGTCCTGCAGTGTTCACCCTATTATGGATATCTCTCTTCTCTTCAATTTCCATTTTCCCATCATTCCATCCATTACTTGCATCTTCTGTCTCCTTCATTCTTTCAGCCCCTCTGCCCTGACCACAGAATGAAACCTTAATTGAGTTTTCATGTTGTCCCGGTTCCTCCTACAAACCACTGCCAGTCTGTAGTCCCCATCGCATGACAATAGTGATCATAAACATAAAACAGACCTACACGTCCATTTGTGGAAAATGCACTCTTACTCTGTGTTAAGTGCTGTACCCGCAATTATAAATTTCCTAAAGACCTAAAGACTTACTTATTAAGTACTTATTAACATTTTAGCAACATCTGTAGGGACATTAGTGAGTAGAAATGTGCAACCACATTACTACCAAAACAGTTGACTTTAACATGTGAGAGTCTATATTCTAATAACTGAATGGGAACATCTTCAGCACAATAAACTAAGGGAACTACATCTTATTCAGAAGCACATTTTAGATCACTGCTTTTAAACTAATCCCGTGGCTAAACTCAATGTGTAAAACATAATCAATTAAAATGACTATGCGAGGCATGAGAAGAGGGTGTAGTGTAGGGTGTAAGAGTTACATTTCTGCAACTAAAAGCAACAGCAAATGTAAAAACATTTGTTTTATATACGTATATTAGCTGTTGTGCACAGGGTAACCATTAATATCAAGTTGTTTTATCTTACCTTCACATCTACCTCTGATTTATGTGTCACCTCCCACTGAGTAACAAATTAATAAAATCTGCCTTTGGTCATTTCACTTTCAACTGGTGAGATAAGCCCACAAAACCTGAAGTTGTTTTCAAAAATAAAATGGGAAAAGTGATGGAGAGAGTTCAGCTTGATTTTTTTTAATGAAAATGAAATATGAAAGCTTTTGTGAAAGCTTTAAATTTGTTTTTTTTATCCTTTCAATGTTTTCCTGATTTGCTTCACTAATTCTTTTTCTTAAATGTCAATCCAGTTATAATAGCTCTGTTTACTGTTACATTGCTTCATTTTTTTTGTATTCTGATCCTCCAAACAGGCAGTTTTATGCATTGATTTTTTATTTTCTTGTCATCTGTTATTTTCATCATTATCTGCCTTGTTATCTTAGCTCTAAACACGGATTCTCTCTCTGTCTTCTCTCCATCGTTCCACCCTCGCTCCCTTTTATCCCTCTCTCTCTTCATCAGCAGTGAAAAATGGGGCTTAATTAACTGTGTGCCTGCAGGACTTTAGCTTTCTGTGTATATGTGTGTGTGCAGAGGTAAAGTAGGCCAGTCTATAAGGTGGTTAATTAGGATTCAGCGGGCCTCTGTCCGCTGGCTCCTAGGGACCAGATGGAGAGCCGGGTTCACAAACAGAGGAGGGTTTGTTCAGTGATATTTTAACTTTCACTTTGGTTCAACTGTGGAACGAGAAGCCAGATTCAAATTTCTTCATGCATCGTTTGCTTCGCTTTTCACACATTATATTTCTTCTTTGCTTATTTGAAATCTAGCAGCTTTTATAGTGGATTTTTTCATCATGTTGGCGGGGGTACCTGGGGTTGAAGATGCTTTGGAGGTTCCACCACCTTGCTGATAACACTGTTATTTGTCTTCTAGTGTTACATTCAGGAAATCATCACAGATCTGCTCCCTGACTGCTGCTAACAATTTAGCCTGACTTTTTCTTACATTTAGAAAATCAGAAACACCCTCTTTATAAGCAGTTTCAGCTAGCAACAGCCAGCAACATCTCGCAAACCAGTCAAGGAATAGACATTTTTCTCTAGTGACTACCGGAGGTTGCGAGGGTTGTTGCTAAGCAGTCTCTAGGGCTGTGTTACTGAGGCCTAATCTTACTACTAGTAAGTCCTTGGTTAAAATGCTAGACTAGCTTAGCAAATTACTTGACCAGTTAACACGATCCATGACACTGTGTTATGTATGATACCAAATGGTATAGATTTTGCAGACAATCATGTACTGATACAAACCAGTAGTACAATAGCAAGTTCAATGTTTCAGTTCTGTTTATTTTTATATGTTTTCTGGATAGCATGATCTTTCTTCATATCATTTGAGTTTGAATTCTAGTTTTTATCTTATTCTATTTCCCATGATTCTGTTCTCATGGTTTCTTCATTCATCTAAGTCAAACCTTTTTTTGTAATTTACAGATGTAGTTTTAGGTATTCCCTCATTTTATTACTTTCTTTACTATTAATTTGTAGCTTCTGTCTTTTGTGTCCTGTTTCCAATTTTGCTTCCCCTTTCCCATCTTCTTGATGTTGTCTCTCTTTACCCTGGTATTTCCCATATGCCTCAGTTTTCCATTGTTCTTTGTCACATCATGCCACACTTCCCATTTACTTCCCCTGCTATTTGTAATTTTTTTGGAGTAATCTGAGTAACTCGTATTTGAGTCTGCATTTTGAGTTCAGAAATGCGCATACAGTAATACAACACATGACTCTCCATCATGTGCTGTATTATGCTGTCAATATAATAGCTGTCTGTAGTAATAACCAAGAGTGTTGGTGGTGATGGAAATTACATCTACCAGAGGTTTAAAGGATTCTCTGCTTCTTTAGAATTCTTTAAAAAATCACGTGCAACATATATACAATAAATATTTTGCTATCATAGCAACAAAAAACTATTCTCAGTTTAGGTCAAATGCCAAGTACTTTTAAAATATCCTTAATATTTTATGTCCTATAGATGCAAAGAGCTAATTAATGTAGTTTATGTAGATAGACATATACAAAGATGTATACATTCAATTACACAGCTTTTTCAGTTTCACTATAAATCTTACTACTAATGAAAAAATACAAATCAAAAATATGAATATACTGAGTCACATTAAATTGCAAACAGTAACTATTCATCATCCAAAATATACTCAAGCCCTTCAAATTCCTCAGATATACCTTGACACACACACACACATACACGGACACAGGTGGTGTCACAAAGCCAGAGTGCTTTCACATGTGATAGAGACTTAACGTGTTGTCCCAGCAACCAGTCCCATGAGAACACCTGCTTCCAGCGAGTCACCACGGAGACGCATCCCACTACGTCAATCACACCCACGTACACATGCAACCACATACATACATGTAAACACCTGCGCTATGGCAGTCATGTGCACATGAGTTATGGTTTTGCACATAAGTTGTAGGGACTTAAGTCTGTGTGTTGTGGGTGGGCTGAGGATGGATGTTTAGATATGATAGAGAAGGTTACAGTAAGGGGCTCTGGAATACATTATGTCAACAAAGGTCCTCATAGAGACAGAAAGACGTGCATATATGTGTGGCGCAAAGTAGCATAGCACACTGCAGCAATCCCAATACAGATGTGTCAGTTTGTGAGTCTAAACCTACCTGCTACACACACATCAGGGATAAAAGGGATCAAAAGGTCTGCAGAGAGGTTTTACTCTGGGGCTTATCAGCTTTCTTCTTTATTTTCAAACTAGTATGATAATAATCCTTAAAAAAAAAAAGAAAACAAATAATGATGGGACTGTTTTCTACAGAACTGTCAGCTCCCTCTAAATAGTGCTTATTTTATCTTTTATCTTTAACTTTATTAGAGTGGCATTTGCCCTTGAGTTAGGCCAAGTTCTTTTTCTATTCAGCCTGTTCTTCTCCTTACATTGACTTTGTACACCAAAAAGCTTTATTGAAAGGATGTGACAGCACAACATTAGTCTTTTATATACATTTGTGCTGTTGATTCTGAGAATATGCTGTATTTTTTTCATTCTTTGGGGATTTTCTCTATAGCAAACGTCTTTGGTTTTTCCTACATTAATCTTTTGAAGCATCACAAAAAAACTTAAATGCGATGGGAGGTTATCCGGGGGTCGGTGAGTTGCCTGAATCTGCGTCTGCTTGTTTTGTCTTTCCTTGTATTTGACATCTCTGCACTTTTCTTCTCATCTTTAATCTTTCTTGCCTGTTTTTGTATCTGAGTTTGTTTCTCCTGCTGCTCTGCGTAGCAGGTTGTGACAAACAGGTTTGTTAAAAGCTTTTTATACATAAACACATCTTTCACTTTAATCACCTTTCATCATCGGCTGTGTGACAACCTGTGGGCGCGACCACATTTTAATTTAATCCCCCCGCATCTTGTTTTCCAGCCCTCTTCTAATTGAAGCTCTTGCGAGCACCAGCAACAGCTATTTCTGAAGCGCCGTTGGTTGGCTGCCACAGCTCAGCTTCACGCTCAATGCATCAGCTGCCATTCAACTTAGAGACTCAGAGGGAAAAGACAGAAAATAGCTCTTCTCATTGTGCCTCTGTCCTCTCGATTCGGTTGCATCCTGTTCTGATCCCGGTACGCTGTGTGTCATACAAACAAATCCCCTCCCCAAACAAATAAATGAATTTAAATTAAAAGACAGCAGAATGGAGTTTGGTGTAAACAAAGCACAATTCCCTTTCTCTTTTTAGCCTCATTTTGCATAACAAGCCATGACACGCTCTGCATTGAGATTCAAATGAGTAAGTGGCGGCTTAAGATGGACTTAGCTGCACTTCACTGGGACTATTTATCCGGCTGTATAAAAGACATGTCATTCTCAACACTTCCTGTTTGACTAGTTTAGGACAGTCAGTGTTCAACACAACAGACGGTGAGGGATTTTGAACCGCTGAGAGCTTTATGAAACTTTATTGATCTCTGCCAGGAAATTAGGCCATTGCAGCAGCCAAACCGATTTATCAGATAAGCAGGGGACAAGTACAGTCAGCACACACAAACAGAACAGAAACAAAGAGCTCGGGCCTCTTCCAACGTGTGTTATATACAGGGAAGTGACAAATTAAACATCTTCCATTCTTCCAAAAGATTTGTCCTCATTTCGTCTTTTGATAATGGTGATCGAGAGCACCGTTTAACACGTCAATCCAAAATGTCTCAGATGTTAAACTGAAACCTGTTGACTGGGAAAAACACATTTTCATCAGATCATTAAGTTATCCCTGGTGCCATTATGGATCGGGGCACTGTCATCCTGGAGGAGACCACGCCTGTCTGGATAGATATGGATGGATATGTTTCATCGTGTGATAAAGATGATATCAAGCAGTGTTTCTTCATTAAGTGTGTAGTGTGTATGTAGTAACAGTTTCCTTTTAGAAGATCCAAATGATGCCTGCAGAATTCCCCAAAACAGAATAACAAAGCCATCTGAGCCCCCTACTGAAGCAGTCAGGGCTCCATGTTTTCCTTTGATTTGTCACCTTTTTTCCTGAAAGGATCACTTTCAATATAGGATTGAAGATGGGATATGTTGTGGCAAATGTGCAGGCTACATTAAACTAACACCAACATAACAGTCTGAAAGGAGTTCAGCAGGGACTGAGATGTAAGTGACAGACACAGTAGAGTTGACAGTCTGAGGATAGAAGACTGGGAATTTTAGACAAAGAGATGAAAAACGAGCAGTATTTCTTCTCCAAACATTAGTTTTCTCAGTGGTGAAGTCCAGCTGGGACCCATGGTATGACAAGACTGTTGTACTATACTGTTTTTTACTTACTTGCTTAGAAAACATTTATGTGTATGTGCGTGTGTGTGCGCTATCATGGGATACCTCATCGTTTTTGCAAACAACTGATGGCCGAGGCTTATTTGTATTTGTCAGTCGCCACTTCTCCCAACACTTTAAAATATTAAAGTGTCACAGAAGCTTGTGGCTTTTACTTATCTTTATGAATTTAATATCTATTGAATATTGTGAATGCTGCTGAATAGTGACACCATTTGCATTTAGTCTGGTTTCCAACCCGTCTTGTTTTCATTATGTAAATCTGCCAGCTACTGGCTGCAAAATGTCCTTGGAAAAAGGAGTTCTTTCACTTAGGATTCACACTGTCTTGGTTGAACCATTTGCCCTGGGAATAGCAACTGGTAACTTTTCCCCAGGTAGCTGAAAGCGTGGAGTAAACAAAGAAACTGAAAGGTATGGTTTGGGTATGAGCTTTAGATATGCAATGGCGTTACAGTGAGAGCTCAAGGACTAGAAATGGTTCCAAGGCAACATTTATTTTGCATTATTTTCACTAGATAATTAAGCAAGAATAGCTGCTTACTAGTTAACCTAGAACAATAGATAGTTTACAAATTAAAATTGATCAGAAACCAAAAAAAACCCAATGTTTACAGCAGTGGCCCCCTCTGCGTTTGACCTACAATAGTAAGTACTTTAGATCTATTACAGTCTGTCATTCCAAGATCTAAAAGCTCAGTGGCCAATGACCAATGGTCAGAACTACAAGTTGAAATGTAATTTTTCTGAGACCCCATAGAACAACATATCACATAATAATATAATTTTGATTAATTTGTTTGTGAAGGTAAGATCAGTTAAACTGTCACGGTCTCGCTGGCAGACCGTGGGGATGTGGGGAAAGGAGGACCCAAAATGCAGGACTCTACAGTGCAACAGTGTTTATTTACAGTGGTGACAATCCGAACAACAATAAATCCCCCCGTGCGATCCCAACTCCCGTTCCGTGTCTTCTCCTTTATCCCGTGCTCCGTGCTCTGTCTCCGTTCCCTGTGTACTCTCCGTGTGCTGCCTCCTGGTCGCCACAATTCCTCCTGAGGAAACACGCATACCAAAGGCAGCCGTGAGTACAAAACCTAACAGTAGACTTGCACTAACCTTGCACAATACACTTAAGACTGACGGGAAGTCACTCAACGATCCAGCGTCGAGGAGCTCTCAGCCACACTGTTTTGAAGCTCCTCTGACGAGGCTTGATCGGCGCCAGGTGTGTGTGGATTCCTGGGTGGGACCGGTCAGCTGGCAGGGCCACACCCACCAGGCCTAAAAGTGCCTGCCACGACCGCACCCTCACATACACAAGCACACACCCCTAAACACCTGACAGTACACCAACACGGAAAAACAGGACAGCAGACACAACCATAATAACAACAACCACAATAATGATAATAATAATAATAATAATAATAATAATAATAATAATAATAATAACTACAATAGTAGTCCACACTGCTCACGGACCCCGAATCCCTGGAACTGGGTCCGTGACATAAACTGTCCTGAATTTCTTCACTTGACTGTCCATCAATGAGAGCCTGCAGCGTGTTCTTAAGATATACAGTTTATCATATCAGACCACTGCTCTGTAAAGTAATTCACTGAGTCCTCTAACACAAAAACTGTGGTGCAGTTCATTGCACATGAAAATTTAATTTAACCAGTGATGAGGAATTACCCCAAAACACAGGGGGTTATGGGTAGAAGCAGAGGAATAAAATAAGTCATGGATGAAACGCTTAGCAGAACATAACATTTCTTCATGTGTTCTTAACAGGTTAGACAGTCGAGAAAACCTAAAATAATCTGAAATGGCCTTTTGTTATGTCACAGTAACTGGCATAACAGAAAAGCAATCTTAAAGGAAGCAACATAACTTTACTTTCTTACTTTGACATGTTTAAGGAAAAGAACACATCTATTCCTTTGTGAAAATGAACAGTTGTGAACACTGAATGACTGCTCAGTGTTCAGGTTCTTAACTCGTCCTCATTTTCCACTCCTCTTCTTTGCTTCAGGCCCACTCCTGCCCTGAGCCGGACATTCCTCTGCATATTTATATGCATGCTTGCATGCATGCTTGTGTTCGTTGACTTCTCGAGTTCAGTGATTCGCATCAAGGAGCTGTTCAGCACATTTGGGTGCTAGCAAGGCTGGACTAAAGCTATATAAGCGAGTTCTCCACTTTACTAAACTCATTGCTATAGTTTGGCAGAGCAAGTTGTTGCAACATTTCCTGAATACTTTTCTTTTAGAACCACAGTTTAGTGTAAAAAAAAAAAAATGAGTTAATTGGATTGTTGCAATTGTAGCTCATGGCTACACTGCAGCATAAAACAACACAGATGCCATTTTGCTACTGGTTTGTCCTGAGGATGGTGCTAGAACGAAATTAAATTAAAGGGATTTTTGAATGTTTGTTCATTTGTTTGTTTGTTTTACATGATTGAAGTGTTTTTCCCATTACATTTAGGTGAAGTGTAATTGGTCAGTATATTAAATGTTATATGTAAAAAAAGAATTGGGCCATACCTCTCATTAGATGTTTTCAGTCTCATTGACAAAGTGTATAAAATCAAGCATCTAGCAATGCAGTCTGCCTTTGCAAACACTTAAAGAGCTCACTGATTGTCTAGGTTGTACTGCAATAAGAATCAAATGTGGCAACAAATCAGTTTGTAGTTTGTGTGTTCTTCTTTTCTAGACATTTCAATATCAACTCTAAGTGCATTCATTGGAAAGTGAAAGTGTTTAGGAGCCACAGCAACTCAGTCATGAAGTGGCAGACAACAGAAAGTTAGAGGCAGGGTCACTGAGAGCTGAGGTGCTTAATGCATTAAAAATGCTCTGCTGGCTCAATAAGAGTTCCAAACTTCCAAACTAACCTAATTAGTCTCACTGTATAGGTTTCTGTGGACAAGTAACTCCTTTCAGTGTGATGTGGACCGGTCCCAGTACTATATGAAGTATTTTATAATGAATAAAGCACAATAATTATGAACTGCATCAGAATCAGCAGATATCAGGAGATAGTTGGGGTAGATGGAGGGGATACAAAGAGCTAGACCGTCATACCAGAGGCTGGTATCACATGCTGATTCCTGTCTGTGTTACTGTATAAATATTTATTAGAAAGTGTAATTAAAGGGAAGTCGTATTTCATTAAAACAAACCAAAACTTTCACCCGAACCTAAGCCAATGCTATGAGCACCTCTAAAGAATGACTAAAAAGTTTAATAACACTGTACTGCCTCATAAAGTAGACATACTTTATGTATGTAAGAAATGACATGTGATATGCCACATATACAACCCATCGTCTATGCCAAATATAATGTGGTCACAAATGTGTTTCCCTCTGAAACATTGTAATAGAAATAACATTTTGAAAGACAGACCATCCTCTGAGGAACTGAACTGTGATAAGTACAGTTTGCAGTCACTGAATCATCACACACTCCAACTTGTTAATAATAAGGCAGTCCAACATTTTTAAGTCACATTTTTAAAACTACATTAAGATTTTACATTTTAGGATGTATGTTGAGATGAAATACCGGTTTAACAGCTGTCGAGGTCGAATCTACAAAACCATGTTTTTATGAAAGCCTGCTGTGTATTCCACGTGCATATATTCCCTCAGAAGCACTTTAGCTAATTCTTTCTGTTTGTCCCACATTCTCATCTCCTGCCTCTTGTCTCTGGCAGTATTTTCCAGCTCTTATTAAGCTCCTTGTCATGACATTCTGTAATAGTCTTGGCTGCTGGACAGATGATTCGTCCACTGTTCTTTGTGTGCAGCAAAGATGTTTGGAGACCCTTTGTTTTCACTGATTGGGCTAACATCAAAATATATTACACTGTGCGCATAATGCAAAACTCTTTTAATCTAACAGGGACATTCTCTAATGCCCATAGTGTTCAGTAAGCTCTTTATTTGCTTTATCTGTGTAGACTCCTAAATAATATACAAAATGTACTTTTTAAAATTTTCCAATAAAAAGTGTTACTTATGTAGGAGGGGCTGCGGTTTGTGTTCCACTCACTAATGCAGATAAACAAGCTGCAGTGTGACCCTGCAGAGACTACGTATTATATCATATATCAAATGCCATTATTCTAGTGTCAGTGAGCTTTTATCAGCCTGGAGGTACAAAGGAGGCATTGTGTCCACTTCGCTCCCCCTTGCAGTTGTATTTCCATACAGTAAGGTTGGCTTTATAGTTTTCGCCCAGGCTGACACATGTGCTGACCGCTGGCACTGCATCTGAACGTGTTGATGCTTATCATAATAATAGGACAGACTTCATTTGGCTTTCATGCACGGCCCACAGCACAGCATATGTAAAACAACAGACAGAAATAGATTTGATTATTCTGGATTTTATGCATTGACTAAAAACTCAAGGCCGGCTAACGCGGGAGAGGACAGTGGAGCGCTAAGCTGGAAGATTCCGTCCTCATTATCGCCTCACCCTCATCTCCTTAACTTTTTTTAGTTAGCGTTTTGCTCATTTTCTCACTTTATTTATGGGTGTTTATCATAGTCACAGCATGCTTTGGCCTGGAATAGGATATATTTTTATTTTCAGATTAAGTTGTTCTTTTCTGAAAGGACATTAATTTTTCTTTGGCATATACAGAATTAATATTAATCATTACAGAAACAACAGCTTTCTGTTAGTGTTATTTTTCCACATACAGGTAACTAATAATGGATTACTGAAGCTAAAAATATGTGATTCACAAACCACAGAGTTAAATACATAGAGGATATTGTTGATTTGTGGACATTTCTTGGTGATGCAGATTCAGAGATAATGGGATCCCCTGACAGTGCCCGTCACACTGAGTGTAATAGTATGTGTTTGTGTACTTGAATTTGATGGGTAACTCTAAGATGGAGCACATTTTCTTTTTCCTCATTGTTTTTTTCTTCATTCTGCATCTATGCTCACCATATTCCTTCTTTATTCTAATTTTTTTGCATTTTATGCCTTATTTTCCCCCATTTTGGCTTCACCCCATTGTTCATTTCTCCTGTTTTCCTGTTGCTTTTTCTATTATTACTTCTTTGTCTCCCTTTATGTCCCTGTCTCATTTGCCTCCTTTTTCCTGTCCTCCTCTTTTTCCTTCTCCCTCTCATGTTCAGTTTGTTGACAGACCTTCAGAGAAGACAGAAACAAAGGTAGACACCATTGTGTCTTCACCTCCTTCCCTCCTCCACCTCCTCTTCTGCCACCTCCTCATCTCTTTTTTTTTTTCGTTTTTTGGTCTCTCTGAAGTGAAGTTTCCTCGCTTGTTCAGGCTGTTGTCTCCTTTGCTGTTGCAAAACGACACAAGAGCCAAAACAACAGCTAGCGCCAAAGCACCTTCAAACCAAACAAATGCCTCCTCAGAACCAGACGACACAACAAAATATATAAAGAGAGTTGACTTTTGGATGCAGAAAAAACATGCGCGTGCGTGCGTGTGTGTATTTTTGACTGGGAGAATGGGAGCTCCTGCTGTGTGTCTTTGTGATCTTGTGAAAGTTCTGTTGTTTTATTTTGGAGGAACTGCTTCCTTCTCTCTCTTCCTCCCTGTCACTCCTTCACTGTTCTCTTCTGGAGCAGCAAGGTGATGATGAGAGATGAGGAAAAAATGACAAAAGTTGAGAGATGTCACCTTGTCCCCATTGGCTGAACCACTGTCTGAACGAGTGCAGCTGGCTTAGCTAACAAGCTTCGTCACTTCAAAGCTGAGACAACAATAGCAGCCATGCAGTTGAAGCACTCAGCCAACCACCAAAACACAGGGACTGTTAGGTAACATTTAAATAAAAACATATAAAAACACTGATGCACAGAAATCATCTATTAAATCACTATCAATTGAAACTTTTGACTGTTACTGTATATTATAGTACAAAGAGTCATTATTTCTAAAAGCAAATGCATTTCTATGACATATTTTACATAGACATGATTTAAAACCAGATGTTTAGCAGTTTTATGGCTAATGTGTTACTAACAATGTTGATTTTAGATTTGTAATCTTGTAAATACATACTGCATACTCTTAATACAAAGCCATTTCATGGACACTACAGTCCATTTTTTTGTGGATAATTATTATTTTATATGCAGTTATTTGATGTCCTGTGTCTGGAAAACAGGTTGAGAGACACATATAGAAACTGACTGGTCACCTTAGTAGCTCAACAGTCAGATATTTCAGTTGGTTAAAACCAAAGGCTAAATAAAAGAGGTTATTTTTCAACATTGACCTGCATCATTGAATTAATACTAATACTATCCAATACTAATACTGGATAAGAAGCCATAACAAAACTATAAACCTATGTATATACAGTACTGGCCAAGTAACTAAATCAGATTCTGTTGTCTTCTGAGGACATTTTTCAAACATTTATCTTTTTTGGTTATAGAAATGTTATGAATTTTCCTGGGCTCAATAAAGATTAGTATTCAGTTGAAAAGGGCTTCTTTCCATCCATTCATTTATCCATCCCACCCATTTTCTTCCTCTTATCCAGTTCAGGGTCATGAGGGGCTTGAACCTATCCCAGCCGTCATTGGGTGAAAGGTAGTTTTGAATAGGGTTATTTAACAATACATAAATAAACAGATTAGTTTAAATACCAGCAAGAACCATTCTCTTATATTTTAAGTTTCACCTCCTTCTTGATTTTGCGAGAGAAGTAACATTCACAAACTTAATGGTGTTATAACAATTGAACTATTTTCAAGTGAGAGTGGAGCAGGTACATGGGGGAGTAATAAGTTGGCTAAATGCAACCATTCCTTTCAGAAGGACAGCTACATAATCCTAATCACTGTATGATAGCTATTCAGAGCTATCTTGGATTCTTGAGTAACAGGATTTTTTCAAATCAGTTACATGTAGTAATGTCATATTTGTTTACTCTCTTATCCAGGTGATGACTGGTACCTGTGCAGGTTAACTCTGAGCATGCCCAGTCAGGCTGACCTGCAGTGGGCGATGTTTCCCTCACCTTACCTGGCTGCTATTGGTCCTGATGCAACACCAGGCTCTGTAGTGTATCGACTGTCAGCACGACAACGAGATGGGACACTAGGACGAGCTCAGTTCTTCCTACTTGAGGGTGAGTGGTTAAAATCTTATTTAAATTGCTGTATTGTGCATAATGACTATATAAATATTTTCTGTATACTGTATATGCTGAAAATGAGCTATTAAGATGTTAAGAACCCTTCAAAGATGAAAGATACATTTCAAATGCATTAACACGTCTTTTATAATATCAACACTCGCCCGACTCATTGTATTTTTTTCATTGTTTTGGGGTGTTTTTTACCTACCACAGTCAAACCTCCATCTTTTTTCAGTCAGTTTTTCTAAAAACCTGTCATGTGTTTGTTCCTGCTCTTATCTCCCGCTCGTATCTGTAATTAGGTCCGCTGCAGCTCTGCCAGGCTCTGTGTGACAAACCTGTTTTTTTCAAAAGAGTGATTTATAAATAAAAATTTGACTTGTTGAATTTCAATTACCATCAAATGGAAGAGGGAGAAAGAAATGCGCAAGAACGGGATGGAGCTGCGCTGTTAATCGCTCCCTGGGGCAAAGAAAGCTCCCAGATTCAGGAATAATAGGGAAGTCTCTGGAGAGGCAGCGAGTGGGAGAGTCAGAGGGTGGGCGGATGGGCGCCGGTGGCTGTGGATTTTTTTTTTTTTTTTTAAGTGAAGAAAAATGGGGGAGGAAAGTAAAGGGGAGATATTTTGAGAGCTAATTTCTAATGCTTTCTTATTAAAAGCTTCTTACTTCCCCTTGGCGTAATGTGACTACATGTGTACGAATGAATAATCCAATAATTTATATTAAAAATGTTTTTTTAACATCATGCCAATGTGAAAATATATTCATGTAGAGTGAGTGAAGCCAATTAGGGGCATTAATGTTATTTTAATCAGTTACAGCATCCTAAATTTGCAGTTTTTGTTTTAGTGGCTTAAAAATGAGTTGAAAGTTTCAGTTTCTGTGGGTCTTTTTAAAAACAGTGTGCACTCACTGACATCACTGTACTATTAAAAAAATAAAAGTTGAAACAAATGGTTCTTTTTTTATATCTACAAAATCTTCTGTTATTCTTCAATATACTCAACATATTCTTAGAAAACTGAAATAAATCACTGTCATTCCCTTCTGCCATGTTTTTATAGACTTAAAACAACACCAAGTTGCAAGACTCACTTTAATTTAAACTTAGATTTTATAAAAATTAAATGAATAAGACAATCTAATCATCAGGAATGCTACTCTTATAAAACTGTAAACTTGTAACCCTTTGTGTTTGTATTTGATATGTAAAATCTTCTGATCCAGTTCCTGTCAGGCGTCACCATCAAGATTTTTTAAAATATGTTTTTTATATTTAGTAGGTCCTCCAAACAACCAAGGAGAAGACCTAAGTTATAAAGAAACTTTCAAAAATAATTTCCACTTCAACCACTTTCTGTGTTCTTTATGTTGCTGATAAATTCAGCTGTCTCTCCCTTTCCTGTTTAGGACCAACTTTCAACCAGTCAGCATTCAGCATTGTTGTTGGGGTTTTCTGTTTTTTTGAAGTGCACGCAAGCACATCCGTATACCCAAAATCTTTCACTCTGCATAGTCAAATACCTACACAAGGGGGCTCAAATGCAGTACCATGAATCCTACTTATTTGGAATAAAAATCTCAAATTTTAATGGTTCCATTGTAAAGTGACAACTTAAGAATCTATAGCAGTCTCTAGCAGTAGATGAGGTTGACAGATATCAGTTTTTATTTTCAGAAGTTTCACAAAATCATAGTAGTGTTATTCCACAGTAAAATATATTTCTTCCTATAGTAACAACTACCATATATTACATGTCTGTCCAGAACAATTGGACAGGTCATTGGATATTTTAGGTCACTGAATGCAGTTATAAAGCATGAGTCAGTGAGCTTTTAGAGGTGCTGTTATTCAGTTTTTGGACAGGTTTGCCAGCTGGTTCCCTGGCCTCTTGCCTAGTCTTCATGCTATGCCAATCAGGGGCAAGAAACCAATATGCATCTTCTTGTCTCTGAACGAAACCTACTTTAAGTCAGTTTTAATTTTAATTCAAAAGAGATTATTATGAAAGTGAGACAATAAAGGCAATCTGTAGGAGCTTTAGAACAGCGGTCCCCAACCCCCGGGCCTCGGACCGGTACCGGTCTGTGAGTCGTTTGGTACCGGGCCGCGAGAGTTGAGGCTCAGGTGTGAAATGTATGGTTTTCAGGGTTTTTATCGGTTTTCAGCGTTATTTTGTTATCGTTTTTATCGTTTACTCGGTTTTCCTGGGTCTTTTCATGTGTGTTATTAATAAATCTTCTTTTTTCGGTACCGGTACTAGTTTTATTTTGTTGTATTTATCCGCGACACCTTAAAGGCCGGTCTGTAAAAATATTGTCGGGCATAAACCGGTCTGTGGCGCAAAAAAGATTGGAGACCGCTGCTTTAGAAGCAAACCACAACTCATTTAGTGAGACTTTGACAAACAAGTGTCAGAAAAATCTCCCTTCAGCAGTCAAAACAAGAGAAGATGATTGACAGGTTGGATGCAGCTGCTGGTTCAAAACCCTCCAGTCAACAGCTGGGGATTCTTCTCTGCCCTTCATGTCTTTTTTTATCCGCCCATTCTAACCTTTCATCTTCTTTCTATTCATGACATGATATACAGCCTTTGCCTCTTTGTTTCGTTGTGTGCCTGTGTCACACTTTTTTTCAAGTTTCACTATTGCTCTGTGGTTAGTTAGCACGTTTATGCAGACAAGACACATCTTCCATGCAAACTATGGATGGCTGCAGCAGGCAGGATGGGTTTCCTCTTTGTAACCACTTTCCCTCGGCCACCAACCACTTGCCAACCAATTGGGGAATACAAATCTTTTTTTAGTAACTAGCAGTTGTCTAGGGGTCGCGGATGTTGTCTAGGCCTTTGTGAGTGGTACCTTACTTTGCCTATCTTTGTTTTTAACAATAATAACAATAATAAAAACACATTTTGTAATGGGTACCTTTCAAAACCTTACACAAAAGAGTTTTAAAAAAGTGCAAGAATGAACCAAGAAAATATCAATCAAGTCAGTAAAACAAGCTTAAAATATATAAAGTAATTAAGAACAGAGGATTCATATGACAGGTGGAAGACCAGCAGAGTGAGTATGACAGTTTAAAGAGGTGCATTATGAGATGGGAATTGAAAGTGGAGAGAATCAGTGTTACAGATGTTTCATGGGAGGCAATTCCAGAGGTGAGGAACAGAGGAACTGAAGCAACTGTTTGGTAGTCAAACAGGCATAAGGCATAGTAAGAAGAAGAGAAGAAGAAACCCTGAGGATGTGAATGGGTGTGTAACGTGCAGTAGTTCAGAGAGGTACTGCAGAGGGAGGTTATGGATTGCCTTTAAGGTGAGGAGCAGAATCTTAAGATCAATACGATATTTAACTGGGAGCTAGTGAAGCTGCTGAACAACAGATGTGATGTGATAAATGGAGAAACTTCTGTGACTACTTCTGGACCAGTTGAAAGTTATGGATGGATATGAGAGAAAGAGATATACAGGAAGCCATGTAGGACATAACCAAGGTGTGAATAAAGATGGGAGTACTATTGGTTGTGACAGACAGACATTAATGTCTTTATATATTAATGTTACAAAGATGGAAGTATGAGGAGCAAGTGACATAATAAGTGTGCTGTCAAGGATGACACCCAGACTCTTAACCTGAGGGGAAGGAGAAACTGAGGAGTTGTCGATCGGGAGGGAAAATTTTTGACATTCTGGATGCCAATGAGAAAAACCAGGATTTGATTTCCTGGAGGAAGGTGGCTGGGAGAGTGGTGGTAGGTTTGGCTGACAGGTAGAGCTGGGTGTCATCACCATAACAATGGAAATTGAAATGCTGATAATTTTACAAAAGAAGGAAATAGACAGTTGATAAATAGGTGAGGCCCCAAAACAGATCCCTGGAGAACAAGTGGTATAACTGGAAATGAAAATTTCAGCTGAGATATTTAAGTTGACTGAACCAGGATAGGATTTAAAAATGGAAATTAAACCAGTTTATGGGTGGTTTATTAATTCCAGTAGAGGCTAGTCTGTCAAGAAGGATATTATGGGACATAGTGTGATAGTCTGCAATTGCATAAATAGTAATGGAAATAAAGAAGAGGAATGGTTAATAGACTAGAGTCAGCTGCTATTAGGAGGTCATTGGTGAATTTTGCAAAGGCTGTTTTCTTGAGAATCAATGGGACAGAAACTAGACTGAAACTGTTCAAAAAGATTATTGCCAAACAAGTGAGCAAGAACCTGAGACACAACTATTTTCTCAGGGATTTTAGAAATAAATAATAGATAGAATATAGGATGAAAGCTACTGAAATTGTTGGACTCTGCACCAGCCCAAGAGGTGATGACGGCAGTTATTATGGTGGACAGAGAGGCTAAGCAAACTTTAAACTGTACTTTTCTTCTTGTCCTCCTCTTCTCAAAGTTTCCATGTCTGCTTTCTTTCTCTTTTGTCAAATTGTCTCCACATTTCTACTGCTCCCTTCCCTCTTCCTTCTCTTCTCCAGTGGGGACTCTTCAAAACGTGTTAATCACAAACACACACAGAAATAAACATACTCAGAGAATCCCTCTAGCTTCATATTACCTTATTTAGTTTTATAATTGGACAGCTGTGGCTGCTATCTATCTATCTATCTATCTATCTATCTATCTATCTATCTATCTATCTATCTATCTATCTATCTATCTATCTATCTATCTATCTATCTATCTATCTATCTATCTATCTATCTATCTATCTATCTATCATTTAAATTAATGTTTTTAAAGGCAGAGTTTCCTTTTCTCTTTATAAAGGTGATGAGGAGTGCTTCGAGGTGGACCATCGTTCTGGGGAGATCAGGACAACCGGTCGACCTTTGACCCCCAGTAAGGAGTACCTCCTTCGGGTTCAGGCAGTGGATGGACATGGTCGTAAAGGGCCACCAGCCACTGTTGCTATCCTTGCAGGCTATCGGCCACCCCAGTTCACCAATTCCACGTACAGCCTGAATGTACCAGAGAACATACCCGTTGGCCAACCGTGAGTCCCTACAGCAGTTTGACATATTGTTATCCCTTGTTTGTGTGTATGCTCTGTGAATAACACTTACAGCATTATAACCACCTGGCTATGCTGTTGAGGCTTCACATTTAGTAAGTTGTATACACTCCAAGACACTCGAAAGTTCTGTAATACGTCAAGATCTTAGTGGCTAATCTTTTAAATCCTGTAAAATGCAAGATGGCATCTGAGACATTTCATCTAAACTGCCAGACTGCTATTATACATTTTAGCCCTTCACAAGTCAATTAGGTCTCACAGGTTTACCAGTTTCTTTGGAAATATATGCCTTATGCATACATACAGTGAAACTCCCAAAGAATAGCATTGGATGTTTATTTGCAGTATAAGTTGTTACAGTTTTTCTCAGTCGCTTTGGTACGTTTCTCAGATCAGAATTGAAATTCTCATAACTATTAGTTCAACCTCCACAACACTCAGTCATTTGTGCACATCATAGTAGCAATTTCTCCTCTCTCTGAACAAACTGCAAATGATTTTGGACATGAATCAGTTGCTTCCATACATTTCCCTGCTGCTTTCTGACATTTCCATTTGCTTATGTCATGTCAGTCAAAAGTAATCATACCTATGGATGCTGAATAGTCATTCCCAATAAAACGAATAGTCATACATCCATTGCTTGAGTCATCACACACAAAATTGTTGAACTAGTTATCACATGCCAAAAATTGGCCATCTGTCAAGCAAATCCTATACCTTTCTGTATCATTGTTCCTGGAAATGTCTCCGAAATTGAACAATTGATCTCAGGTGAATTACAGCTGTCACTCATGAGGAGGCTCTACCAAATGGGTGATTTTATGTTTACATGTATTCTACAGTGAACAAGTGACTGTAGCACTAATTGTTTTGGGAAATGCACTAACTGCTGTGCAAATGTTAATGGTGTTCTGAGAAACGCACCAAAGCGACTGAGAAAAACTGTAACTTAAAAGAAGCTTTTTGCTACACGCATGCTTTCTGAAATATAAACCTCAATAAGTAAAAAAGGTGAAAGTGACAGTGTTAAGTTTTTCTTTTTCTTATCATTCCTTGTTACAGATCCTTCTCTACTCGACAAATTCTGAAGTCTTATTTTTAGCATTTAGGCCTCCACCAGTTACACCAGTTAAACCAGAAGACGCCATCTTGTGTGGTCTATTGACAATGACGGGTTCACCCTTTGCATGGATGTACAGATGTGTACAAACCAAAATGCCTGGCAGTTAACACATAAAAATAAATACTAAGCGCATATTTCCTGTATGATCCATTAGTACAAGTTTTGATACAGCACCTTATGCTGCTTTGTATCAAGCAACTGCATTAGAAGTGATCCAACAGGTACCAGTTTTATGTGCTTTTAATTTATATGTTTGTATATGTTACTGACAGGGTTATACACAGAGAGACATATTAGAAGTACTTGTAATCTTACATCTGGTACTATTGTTGTGAGTAGGTTTTATTAACAAAAGTGTCTGTTTATATTTCTGACTCCATATATACAGAAACATGATTTGCATTCCACTGCCTCAGACACAGAATGTGAAAATGGCATTTTGTGCATATGTGTGTCTGTTTGTGTGTGCCTGCTCCCTTGCTTTGCATGTCATGTGATGCATGAAAAGATGAGCCCTGTAGAGCGAGACAAAAGGAAAGAAGAAGAAGGAGGAGGAGGGAGAGGTGGAGGGATGTGGAGAGCGTGAAGGGATGATAGAGGAAGGAAGGAGAGGGAAGAGAAGAAAATGAAGGATAGAGGGATGATGCAGAGAAGGCTGGGGTGGGTGGAGGTGGTTGAAGAGGACCCAGATGTATGAGTGTGGCCTGAGGCTGAGAATTTGAAAGTGTGGCAAATTCAAATATTTATTAAAAGCGAGGTCTGGATAAACATGAAGGAGAGTGTGTGTGTGAATCCTCGGGGCTGCTGGCGCAAAGCACATTGTATTAATATCCAAGTATCCATGCCACCCTGTGAGCAGTGTGTCTGTGGGTGTATCTCTGCATGTGGTTTCTGTGTGTCTCTTCTTCCATTATGTCCCTTTTATTTGTTTTTATGTCCTCACATGCACGTGTCCTCTGACCGTATGTGCGTCTGTGCATACCTGTGTGTTAGTTTATGTTAAATTGATTAATCGGGTTGCAATGGTGTCTGAGTTCAGAATAATCCATGAAGGCTGCAGACTTTAAACGCAGCACTGGAGCTCGACCAGCACGTCACAGCTCCTCTTCACTTTATAAGTCTGTTTGGAAAAAGAAATGCAGATCAGCTTTCTGCAGACCTGTGGTCATGTTTATACTTTGGGCAAGGCACACCAAGTTCATTCAAAGAAATTCAAAGTGCTTTACACAGATAAAAACAGGAATACAAGCAATAAAAATAACAACAGTGCTAAAGTAGGTAAGGAAATGTCACAACCAATGTGTAATGACATTTAAAGAACTACAAAAGATATGGAAATTTCTCGATATTTTCTACTTTTAGGGGGCTTAGCTAACAGTTCCCCCGCGGCTGCAGTATTTTTGCTAAGCCATGCTAAGACATGACTTGGAGCTGACTGTGAAGTGGTGCACACATACATTAAAACTAACACAGTATTTTATCTGATTCAGCAGAAGATAGAGGTCTAAGAAAAGGATTTCATAAAATCTTGGAGAACTCAAGTCTATTTTTCCCTTTATTTTCTCTTTCTGGTAAGAAAACTGTTGCTAATGTTGCTTAAATTTCTTGCTTTGTGTGTGTTTATGTCCACGTCCATGTAGAGCTGCAGTTGTCCATGCTGTCTCCTTCCAGAAGAAGAGTCTCTCATACATGCTACTCGTTAATCCAGGGAATTTGTTTAGCATCAACCAGGAGAGCGGAGCGCTTAGCCTCACCAGGAACGTCGACTATGAGAGTGGTCACAACCTGCACACCCTGCAGGTCCGAGCTTCTGAACCCGACACCGGCCTTAGCAGCGTGGCAGAGGTACAGCTACACTACCAAGCATGCAAATATACTATTTATTAATCTGTGTAAAGTGACTAATACTTTTACAAGTTTGATGTGTGAATGCAAGCTCTAAATTTATACATCCATGTCAACAGCATGTAGCTACAGCTTTAACACACAGCTTTATCTTTTGGGACAAAGTTATGGTCCCGTGCACTGCAGTTAAAACAATAACCAGGGAAAAATAACACTCAGACAACCTGATAATTGAAAACAGAAGTTAGAGAGTGATTGAAAATAATTTATTATATCTGATAACTGGTGGAGAATGGTAGGCACTCTAAGTGTTCACACATCAATGGCATATTAAACTCTTACAGTCGAATCACATGATGGCCATGGAGTATTATGGTGTGAATTGGAAGGTCAATACAGAGTTGTAAGTGTTACCACAGCCTCTGAAATAAATCCACAGCTCATCATCACACATATCTGAGAACATGTAAGGGTGTTGACCCTTGACAGTTCGGCATACCACTTCTCTGATGAAAACTCATTAATTTAAAATGAGAAAGAAAGTGCTGCTGCTGAATCAGATGCTGTGATGCAACTCTTTCATTTACTGTTTATTAAATTTATGTGTTTATTTTGCAAGCATACCACTAAAAACAAACTGCTGAGCATCCCGTGAAGCTCTCACGATGAAAACTCAGTGAAATGCACAAGTTCAAAGCTGCGTTCAGAATTTAGGAATCACTTAGGAATCAGCAGTTTTGTGGTGCAGGAGCTTTCTTTTTATTTTGTTACAGGGTTTGCACAATAATAGATTATATGTGGCTCGAGCACACACACACACACACACACATACACACATACGTAAAGTGCAAAAGCCTGGCTGCTAAGTACTGACTTTTACCCTCAGAGTAAGCTTTGAAGACTTACTACAACAGATATCTACATCTGTTCACATTAACACACACTCCCACAAGCACACACACCAAGAGAAATCCATTATCACCTGCTCTCAGTGTCCAGATGGTTGAGACACAGAGAGAATAGCTGCTAAACTACCAGTGTCCCCCAAAGGCCACTGCTGCTCTATAAGCTTGGCTGGCTAATTCACTATAAATGCCCTGCCTGTTCGTGCATGCCAGTGTGTGTGTGTGTGTGTGTGTGTGCATGTGTGCGTGTGTGTGTGTGAGTGAGTGCGTGTGCATGTAAAAGAGAGAGAGGGGGTTTTGCAGCACTGCTTATGTTGCACCTTACTGTAGCTTCTGCGGTTTTTATTGCCTCTGGCTTCATCACCTTCATCAGACATTTTAAAGCCGTCAACATGTCTCTGTCTCTTTCCATTGTTCAGTCGAACAGCTTTATATTGACATTTGGTGTCAAGCTTAGTACCTTTTTTTGACTGTTAATATTATATGAATCTAGACTACACACATTTTCCCAATTTTCTCAATATAGAAACCCCAAGACTTCAAGATAGTTTCAATAACACACTAAAATAGCATCTCTTTGCCACCTGTAAAGGAAAAACATCTTTAAATATATAACAGAGAAGGGAATTTAGGTTAAAAAAAATTATGTCCGTGAGCAGCTATTGGTTTGTTATTGAACCATTAGTTTATAAGTACACTTGTCTTTGCCTGAACTATATAAAGAATCCATCTTCACCCAGTATATGGGAATTGGCTGATGGGAATTTTCCCCCAAAATTTAGGTACATGACCTTTTGTCTACTTGGTGGAGATCCAAAAATGTCTAATAGACACACCAAGTCTCTCCAAAGTGTAAAATGGATATGCATGCAAGTTGCAGTACCAGCAGAGGGAGATATTTTTATTCCAGGCTACCATGAAAATAATCACATGAAAGTGTTTAAACATACATTATTAACACATTTAAATACATATTAGCCACCTAGCTTAATTGTCTCTAGTGATGAAGGACACTGGAATGTATTTCATACCTTCCTTGCTCACTAGCGACCTCTTGGCTTTAAATATAGTATCTCCCCCTGCTGGTACTAAAATTTGTGCACGTGTGTTCATTTCACTCTTTGGAGAGGCCTGAAGCGTGAAATGGACACGGTGGACCGGCCTGTCTATTACATGGTTTGCTATGATATCGTGCTGGGAGATCAGAGGCTAGATCTCCAACACCAGTGGCTGAAATGCAGCCCCACACCATGAATGACTGTACATACTCACTCCTGTCCTTTTCTTCCAACCACCTCTGTACATACTCATGAAAATTTGAAACAAAAAAAGTTTGAATTCATCACTCCAGAAGACCTGTTTCCAATGATTTTCATTCCAGTTCTTATATAATTTGGCACAACTTAGCCTTTACTCTCCGCCTTCTTTAACAATGGTTTCCCAACCACCCTTCAGTTGAAACCATTTCTGATAAAGCTTCAGCAAACAATAGAGGGATCAACAGTACTGAAGATGGATAAACAGAAGAAATGCCAAGTTCTCAGCTGAAAGCTCTTCATGCCTGTCAAACGGTGTTATCTTTGTGTTTTTACTTGGTTTTTGTATTTATCACTTTCAAGTAACAACTGGTCAAATCTATTAACCATATGAAATCAATTTCTTAGCAGATATTACAGAAAAAGTGTATTTGTGGTGTTTCATAAAGCTCTCAACTTTAACAATGTTTTCTATTACTAATAAACACTTGCTCTTATTCTTCATGCACAAATGAATCCCCCAGAAATGAAAAATGTTTTCTGTCAGTAAAAATAAGTCACACAAATCATGTGCAGCAAAGGATAAAATCAAGTAATTACTGTTATCAAGTGATTACTATTTGCACCACAGTGACTGCAGTCAGTGCTTCTGCCTTTGTGTCTCTCCGATGTAAAAAGGTGTGTATGTGCTTCTTTCTTTTGTATCAGTCTTTCAGCATAGGAAATATATATTCACCTGTTGAGTTGGATGTAAAAAAAAAAAACTAATAAGGAATAGCGTTACTGTTTACGCTTCTAAATATTCAGTGCATGTTTGCAGAAGCAGTCATGCATCTAAATCCTCTCTGCTCGCCTCTCCTCTGCCCTGCTGTTATTACTGAACAGGTGGTGTGTCAAAGGTTCAGGACTGCCGAGAAAAGCTGTGCTCAAGTGGTCATGTCTGCAGCCTTACCAGTTAAATCAGGCTTTATGGGAATGGAAAATAGCATTTTGGTTGGGCTCCAGGAGCTCGGGATAGTGGGTGAAACTAAACTGAAACAGCAGAGAGGTGATGATGCAGAGGCTCAAGGTTTAGGACGTTTGAAGGAGAAGTGGGGAGAACGAGAAAATATTTTTCATCCTTGACCAGAGGACATGTCTTCACAATGTTTGCTTCAATTATCTTGAAAAGTATATACGTTTAATAAAGTCAGAGTGTCTGCTGTGAATTTTACACTAAGACATTCTAGTTTCTTGTGATAAGAAATAGAAAATGTCTGAAAACAAAACAAAAATGACTTTAAATTTACATCTTCATGGTTTTTCTCTTCATTCTGTCATAGGCACTGGTTTGATTGGGTCTTTTGATTTTGATTAGTTTAATATAAACCTGAAACAAAGAATTTGTCTGCCTGATTTCTTCTTTTGTGTGTGTATCCCATAATAAACTGCATTATACAATCAAAAAAGCTCTGACATAAAATAACGCCACCCTGATGAATCACAAAATACTGCTCTTGTAATCAAATTGAAAAAACTGATTACATCCCTACCAGCTGTGTCTGTCAAATCATTGCTTAACCATTAAATTTCATGAAGATGGCTTTTTTATTCAGAAAAAAGTGGCACATGCAAACCACAGGACAATGTTTTAAGGACAAATAAGTTAAGAACCCTAAGTTAACTTTGTTTTGTGAAGACTCCTGATTATAAATTTTATACACTCTATGTATAGTCGCAGCTTGAGTTGCCACTATACATGGAGTGTAGATAAATCAGATAAATCAGCAGATAAAGCTCCATCTTTATCTACTGTAGCAGTCATTAAAATGTAGTCGAATCAGTGATTATGTGTGACCCAATTCTTTTTTTGTGTGTCATACTTCCCAAAGCTTTACTTACTGTGATGAAATAACTCACCTGTTCGCTCCTGCTGGCTCACGCTGAAATGAATATGAAACCAACATAAAGTATAATCTGATACCAGATAATAACAGTGGGATGCTCCCTGCAGGTGGTTGTACACATAACGGATGAGAATGACTGCACACCAGAGTTCCTCCACTCTATCTACACCAGAGACAACATACCTGAGAGCATCGCACCTGGAACCTCACTGCTGCAAGGTAACACACACACTGATCTGTCAAGTAGGGTCTGTGTGAACACAAAACCAACACATTACACCTGTGGTTAGACTGTACAGCTCATCTGTGTGTGTGTGTGTGTGTGTGTGTGTGTGTGTGTGTGTGTGTGTGTGTGTGTGTGTGTGTGTGTGTGTGTGTGTGTGTGTGTGTGAGTCAGAGCCATCTGTCATAGCTGCTGGTGACTGGTTGAGATCAAACACTCCAGCTTCAGCGAGGCTTTGCTCTTATTAGGCGAGCAGCCAGCATCACATCCTCACACACATGCTTATTTTACCCTCTATCTTTGCAAGGACTCTTGTTGACATACTACATTACTGAGCTCCTTAACCGAACCTGAACCTTAAAACTATGTCTGAACCTCCAAGCACGTCTTTGAAGATTTTATCCTACAGTGAAGACTAACTACATCAATCTCAAGGCTGCAAACTCAGATTGGTCCTTACAGAGACAGACAAGTACACATAATCATACATACATTACAACAGTGTACAAACTAAGTTATTAATAAAAATGTCTCCCTTCTTCTTCTTTTTCCACCTTATCCAATCTCTTCATCTCTGTTTCCTACTCCTCTCACCTCTATCTTTACAACCATCTTCTCTGAGCCCTTCTTTCTGTTCCTTATTTACCCCGCGTTATCTTCTGCACTTTACAACTAATTTTCTTTCTTCTTTCACCTCTCTCCTCACCCTACCCACCTCCCATCCAGTACTTGCCCGGGACTGTGACTCCGGGATAAACTCGGAGATCTCATACTTCGTTCCCAGCAGTGACTTCAGCATCACATCTGGGGGTGTGGTCAGCCCCGCCCGTCGCTTGGACTATGAGCGCCCTAATCACATCTATGAGTTTTTGGTGGTTGCAGTGGATGCAGGAACACCCCCTCGCACCGGGACAGCCTCAATCCGCATCCGAGTCGCCAACACCAATGACGAGGCACCCATCTTTTCACAGAGCATGTAAGAATTATCCTCATTCTTCTACTCTTTGCAGCCGTTTTCATTTTTTGTCACCTTTTGAATTGTTAATACAACTTTGTTTAATAATGAACATCAGCTGTGAGCTTTCTCTCTCTCTTTTTTTCCTGCCTCACCCCTGTCGCTGTCTGGGTCTCTCGCCCACAGAGTCAATCTGTTAATTAAGTTTGTTTTTAACTCAGAATCTATTTTTAATCCCACTGTTCTCTTCCATCTGTTTTCACTTCATCTTCACCTCTCCTCTCGCTCCACTGTCTCTTTCACACTTTTATTTCTTCTACTTTTTTATTGAACTTTTTTCTCATTCTGGCATCAGCCTATTTTTCTTTTCATACATTAATACCCTTTCATGACATCCTTCATCTCTTTAGGTCTGCAAAGTGCTTGTATGTAGTAAAGAAATAACACATCTTTCTCTCTTCCTCTCTGTTAGTTATAAGACCTTCCTAAGTGAGGATGCCGGTCCTGACACTCTGGTTGCCATCGTTCATGCCAACGACCCGGACGGAGATGGCGTCTCCTACGCCATCACTGGAGGCAATGAGGATAGCAATTTCCTGCTTGACAACCAGAAGGGTAAGGGAGCGGCAGCTGGTGTACATAAAATGTGTTTCTTCTTTTATGTAAACACAAATAAGACAGCAAGCAGCTGAAGCTGAAGGCCAGCAGCAGCTTCTAGTCCAGGTTATTTTTCCTCAGGACACAGAGGAAGTGGGTTCAGGTGAGATTGGCTGAGATGTGGGTGCCAAGAAACCTAAAGATGGAGACAGATTCCACCTGTTCTCCATTTATAATGAGTGGACCTGTCTGAGCCTCCTGAAGTCCATTATGAGCTCAGCTTCAGATTATTTTTTGAGCACCAACAGGACACATTCTCTACCTCTTCCCTGAAGGCTGTGTCATCTTCATCAGAGATGAGCCCAACCACGTTGGTGTCATCAGCATACTTGACTATGATGTTGGTTCGGTGGTTTATTAAACAGTCATAGGTGTCCAGGGGATACAGTAGGGGACTGAGATCCAGCCCTGTGGGGATCTGGTGCTGAGTGACAGTAGGGTTGAGAGGTGGGGGCTGAGTGGGACTGATTGAGGCCGTTTGGTTAAGGAGTCTTTGATACAGGAGCAGGTGGCAGGGGGTTTGAAGGTGGCCCAGTTTGGTGGTGATATAGCACTTCACAAAATGTACTTGCAAAGTGCTTTAAATAACATGAAAATAGATGTACGCTCTAGCATTTTGCTTATTAGGAAATGAGCACAACAGGTTTTTAGGCAAACCACGAAGCCAAATTTAATTGGCAGTCCAAGTACATCTGATAACGGTTGATCTTAACGCCAACCCTCATTGGCTGATAATTCATCTCATATCCTTCTACACATCCAACTGGCATATCTCATATAGGGCACACTATTGATAAGGTTTTACCCCTCCCCACAGTTGCTGCAAGCCACTTCATGTGCTTCTATCCTGGGTTTAACTAATCGGTGTCATGTTCACTGCCATTGCAGAGCAATACCACCAAGTTAAAATTACTGCAGACATAAATAACAATCTGCTTTTAATTATAGTGGTTCTGACCAAACTCAACTAGTAGTGACATGCTTGCAGTTTATCCAGTCTCAACTTTTCTTGAGGGGGCAGGAAAAGAGCAGCTAATTACGCTAATGAATGCTGAGCTGCAGCTCGGATTTATTAAATGACTCATGAACAATTGTGTAGACTTTACGTAATGTATATGCATGCACTAATGTTTTACAACTAGAGCATCTCTCAGAGCACAAAGCAAAAAACTGCAAGTCATCTTCATCCAATCAAATAGACGAGACATGGAAGGCAGAAACGCTAACAGGTGGTTATAAAGGTAAAAAAGCCCTAAATATCCTAAGAAATCCAACTGATCTGGCTTTTAAGAGTTTTCAAGCAGAAACCAAGGGATGTTCTGGTCATCTTACGATTGGTCACTTTCAGTGCATCACAGCTGCACACAGACAAACAGCTTTTTGATTGACAGTTTCTGTTCCACTGCTACACTGTGTGAACATCAAGAGAAAGGGCAGTTAATATAGTAAGGTTCATCCAGATGAATTAATGCATCTAAAAGGAACAGACCTACATGCATTTGCTATGATTATTATAGTAAGACAGTAAAAAAAAATGTAATTATTATTAGAATAAGTAAATATTCCCTTCCTTTGACCAGTACTTGTTGTGATATATTCCCATGGACTGACAGCAGCGATGTCTGCTTTGAATAGCACAAAAACTCATTAACTGATTATGAGCATTTTATTTGTTTGCCAGCAAAGTAGCTTTAACAGACACAAACAACACAAACAATAACTTTTATACACACACAAAGCAGCAGCAGCATTCAGATCACTCTACCAAGCTGCACACACATATACACTCACAGAATAAAGTGATTGTTGCCATGGTGACGAGTATTTGGGATAAAGCTTGGTAGCATTAACAAGGCCAGTGAACCCCCCCTAGAAAACACGCACACACAAGCACGCATAAATAGAAAGAACATGAACACACAAATGTAGAATCGGTGCAGGAATATATAAACTATTAGAATATAAACTATTTGACATAATTGACTCATTTACATATTTGTCTCTGTGTCTTTGTGAGGGTCAGTTTGAGCTAAGAATTTTTTTTTTATTGGTTCTCAGTTTGGGGCAGAATTAAAGAGAAATTCACTGTTTCATACTGCATTTAGGTAAAAGGTGAACACCTTTCACACACACTTACTGATTGGGACCACTTGACAACAAGAAGATAAGCTTGTAGGCATTTTATTACCATTTCGAATCCTTTTTTTCTTTTGTGATTTTTTTAAAATCACATTGCATTTCTGAATGTTTCCTTTTCCCTTGCGCTGTTTATTTTCCTTGTGCTTTAAATTGAGTGTAGATAATTACTTCTTGACCTCTCCTGCCTTATCTGATTCATTCATATTTAAAGGATGTTACTGTGTTGTATGTGTGTGCAAATAAAAAAAAAAACTGTATTCACTGAGGGTGAGGCGCCAGGGGTTGCATCATGTCCATGAGTTTTCTCACAAAAGTACAAGTATAAATGTGTATGTCAGAGAAAGACACTTTAAAGATAAAGTTCATATGCAGCAGTGAGATGTTCAGTCATATTTTTGCATGTTTATCTGTGTGTGTGTGTGTTCATGTGTATGTGTCTTTTTCTCTCTAAGCCGCTGTGCCACCTTATCACCCAGCATGCACCGCTGCACTGCTCTGTGCCCCACGCACATATGCGTCCATGCACAAAGAGATATAAACATGAACATTTGCACATAAATGATATTTTAAGACTGTCTCTCTCTCTTACACACACACGCACGCGCGAACTTCAGCAGCAGATGGCCTTTGGCTTGCTTGGCTGTTCTGCTTTGTCACTTCAAAGAGTTCTGAAGTATTTTCATGTAGATGTGTTCGCTCTCTCTCTCTCCCAGCCTCTGTGTCTCTATTCATGTTTCTACCAAAGCAGCTTATTTGTTTGTTTGTTTGCACTGCTGCTCTGTTATGTTAATGTGCAAGTGATTGTTAGCGCAGAAAAATATGACATTTGTTTTAGGCCAGAGTTAAACTAATGCGAGCTTTTTTACTGGCTGCAGTTTGTGCCAACAATCTGTGCTGTTGGTGACCCACAGAGCAGAAAACATCACAGCAATGCTGTTTTTAAGCTCAACGTGTCAGTTGTCCTTTACACCAACTTAAGCTTTTACCATTGTGGACACAGAGGCTGGGAGCCTCCATCCACAGACATTCGGCATTTGTATGTGTATAACTCAAACGATGGGAAAATAACCAGAAAATAGCCTGTAACAAATTTAAAAGAACATAACATCATTACATAAAACTCTGAATCCAAAAAAGCTGTGACACTGTGTAAAAGATAAATAAAAACAAGATATATTTGCATTGATATGCAAATATAAACCTATATTTTATAGACAGTACAACATAGAAAACATAGTAAATTTTTAAAATGACAAAATGTACACATTCTAGTGCAACCCCTAAGGTATTTATCTTTCTCCTGTGATTTACACATTCGTAAATCACACAGCGACAGGTCTCACAAAATTTAAGACAGGGCCGTCCCATAAACATCTGGGAACTATATAAACCAGTTGGTGGACCTTTGTGAGAGGAATGTTGGTCCATTCCTGTCTGATGTAGGATAAAGCTGTTCAACAGTCCTGACTCATCTTTGTCCTCGGTTGACTTTTTTGCTGTGTTTTCAATTTGTCTAAGGTCTGGACTGCAGACCAGCTAGTTCGGTATCCAGACTCTTCAGATGCAGTAAATGGTTTAGAGTTGTTATTGTTAAGCATATGCAGGGTCTTCCCTGGAAAAGATTTTGTCTGGATGTATGTGTTGCTCTAAAACCTTTGTATACCTTTAATCATTGATGGAGCCTTTCCAGTTGTACAAGCTGCCATTTCCACAGGCACTGATTGACTCCCCATACCAACACCATCAGAGATGCAGGCTTTTCAACTGAGTTTTCATAACAACCCAGATGGTCCCTCTTCTCTTTAGCCTAGAAGATTTGACATCCATGTTTTTCAAGAAGAATTTCAAATTCAGATTTTTTTTGACCACAGGACAGTTTGTCTCAGTCCATTTTAAACGAGCTTTGATATACATTTGTGGAGAAACGATGTTCATAGGCAATGATATCTAGACATTTCCTGAGTCTCTGCAATGGTTTCTTGGACAGAATTGTTCGTGTTTTTAATGGAGTTCTGCCTGAGGTCCCAAAGACCAAAATATAGATTTTCATCTTTGTCCCCACAGAGATTTCTCATGTAGATGATGAGATATTTAAAGTCTTCAGAATTTTACATCGAGGAACTTTGCTAAGATGCTCTTTTTTTGTACCCAATCATATTCCTGACCTGATGCCACTCTACTTAGTTCCAAAATGTTCCTCCAGTTCAAATAACTGAAATGTTCTACTCTGAGTGAAATATGGTTGAGTAAGATTTGCACATCATTTTGTTTTTATTTACGTTTTACACAGCATCCCAATTTTTTTGGAATTGGTATTGTAACTGAGCCACTCAATTTTATTAATAATGCTTCATCTAACACTTGGTGTGCACCAGCCTTTGTATCAGAGTCATTTGCCATCTCATAATGAGAGATATTAGTAGCCTGGTAAAGTGTAAATAGCATTGAAAAAAGAAGCTGAACACCCAACTGAAAACACTTCCATACAGAATTCAGTGTATTTAAAGCAAAGTCAGTGAGCGTTTATAATTTGCAATTACATGTCTTGTTAAGGTGACTTAAAAATGTCAAATAGTTGAGGTGAAATTGAGGCCCTTTTTAAAGACACAAACATCCTGCAGTTTCACTTTTATGATGTCTTTGAGGGAAAGCATGAACAGCAGCACTTACACTCTGTGTTCTCCTCCAGAGGAACGTGTAAAGTGAACAGTGTCCCCTGGCATTAGAAACCACTTTTGGATGAAACATGAAAGAAGCTGAAATTTGTATTTCTCCCTGTAGAAAATGTTGATTTTTATTCTATTTTTTTTTTTAAATCTGCTAAATAAAAGGAAACCACGAGCCCTGCCAACCAACACCAGGCCTCTGTCATATTTAAAGATGTGTTGATTACTTTTGGACTTTATCTGAAGACAAAAATGGTGTAAAAGAAGTAAAAGAAACAAAAGTAAAGGCACAAAATAACAAAAAGGCTACTGACCATTAAGTGTTGTAGCTGCTAAAGGATAAAGCTATTTTATATAGAGTTTAGTGTGGCCCAATCTAAAGGCTTGAAAATGTCACAAGATATAACTTGAACTTTCATTATGTCCCTTTTTTTCTGAAGGTATAAATTTAGCCCCAAGCAATTTGATCTGAGTCTTTTTGTGAATTATATTACAACTCTTAGAAATGTCAGAAAGTCCACCTGCACATATTCAATTTGAATCTGACAAAAAAACCTTTTCTACCCTATTTGATTTGCCCCACCTGTATTTGTGTGTTTAGGTATTATTAAGCTGCGGCGGAGTCCTCCTCCACGCCTGAGGGGGCCACAGTACGTCCTCAACATCACTGCCACGGATGACAACGCATCTGGTGGGCCATACCCACTCAGCAGCTCAGCGCAGGTCATTGTGGGAATAAATGACATCAACAACAACAAACCACTGTTCAAGGAGGTGAGTCGAGTTATTATTTATTTTTACGTTATTGCAAATTAAATGACAAATTCTGACCCCTGACTTTGCTGTTTGGTTGTCAGTGTCAGAACTATAGCCTGAACGCAGCAGTCCTGGAGAATCAGCCTCCAGGAACGTTCGTCCTGCGCGTCCAGGCTCATGATGCTGACATGGGCGTCAATGGAGAGGTCAAATATGGCATAATGAACAGAGACGGAGTGGCATCTGGTTTTGATATTGATCCTGATACTGGTAAGCTCAGAAACACTCATTATAATTTTTACAAACAGTTCTTCCACAGCTTCTTTATTCAGCTACTCCTTTTAGGTATTTCCACAGTAGATCATCTGCCTCACCATATTCCTCACACCTTCTTCTGTCACTCCAACCATCTGCATTTCCTCCTTCACTACATCCATGAACCTTCACAATGGTCTTCCTCTTTTCTTCCCGCCTGGCAGCTCCATGTTTAACATTCTTTTGTCACAATCCCTCCTTTCTATATATTATCAAAATCTCAGCCTTCCCTCTTTCTTACTTTTTTTCCAAATCGCTCAACCACAGCTTTTCCTCTGGTATGCTCATTTCTAAAGCTGTCCTTTCTGGTCGTATCCAACAAAAATCTTGGAATCTTAATTCACAAACACCTCTTTGAGTTTCTTATGTGATTAAGGTTTTACTGTCTTATCAAATATGTGTGTTTCAAAAGTTTCTACACACACAGTACCTGTTGGATATCAGAAAAGCTTTACAATTCAGTCCAAACAATGACAAACTGAAATTCTAAGTGTGCTAATGTCCTCACTGTGTGTCAGGTGTGATAACCACAGCAGTGAGTTTTGACCGGGAGTGTCAGAGGGAGTATACTTTGTCTGTGACGGCCACCGATCAAGCAGAAGAGCCGCTCATTGGAATCTGTCAGATCACAGTGCAGATCTCAGATCAGAATGACAACGACCCCAAGTTTGAAAACAGCCGCTACCAGTGTGAGTACCATCACGACTCCTCCCAGTGACTTAGTCCGTCCGCTTCTTGTTCAACACAAAAACATCCTGTAGCTGTGTGTTTTGAGGGAGCAGAGGAAGTGTAGAAACCGTGTATTTGTCGTCACCATCATGCATCAATCTGCATCCTTGTAATCCTGGAAACCCCTTAGGACTGATGAAATGTTCGCTGGCAGGTCCCAGAGCTCTCTGTTTGTTTACTATCTGTGCAAATATGTGTTTTGATAAGCATAGTGTCAGAAGTTCTTCTCGTCCGATTAGAGAAACGCACAGAGTGTCTCATTAACTATTTAAGAGGCAGCTTGAAATGTTTCTGGGACATGCATTTATTTAGCAGTTGTGAGTGTGTATGTGTTATGGGGGGGGGGGGGGGGGGTTCCTTTACAAATTATGGAAATGAGCTGGAAATCTTGAGCTTGTTTAGACTTTTCTTAGTTATCCATACATCATTACCAACATGTATTTCAGTGCAAAGATTTTCTGCTTAAGGAGACAACACAATCACCAGCTATCTTTTGGGTTGGTAATGCAAACCCAGACCATGTTTATGTTAAGTGTTGTCATATTTACAGTTGATATGAACAACTTTATGAAAAGAGGCACAAACTGAAACTTCAATAAATGAATGTAAAACATCACTTCTGCTTGTAAATTCTGGTTGTAGAACTAAACAGGGCTCGGGTTCCCTGGTACCTGTTATAACTCTGGGCTGTTTTAAGTGTAACCAAGCAAGATAGGAGTAGCAACAAGAACCATATGAATATGACATAGATTTACATTTAATAAAGAAAAAAGCAATTCCACAACTATCAATCACATAAATCGATGTGAAGTACAACAAAGAGAAAAAAATCTAAAAAGAATATGAAATCATTTTGTGTATTGAGAATGATGCTAACAGCAAAATATCTTACTATTAATGTTAATTGGCATAATATAAACAAAAGAAATTCACCATGGTGATGTAAGATTCTTTGTTTGTCAAAGTGAACCCTGAAAGGAAAATCCTGTGTTTGCTCCACCTGCTGGTTTTGGTTGTTTTTCTGTGACACACATTAGACTCAGCAGGATCTGATGTGATTATTCAGTTGAAATGTATCCAGTGAGACCCATGACTGTGAAAAGGACATTATTATTGACATAATGCTTGAAATGCAGTCTTACAGAGGCAAATGCACCTCGTCGCTGCTCGTTGTTTTTGTTGTCTGATCAGCGCTGACACACATCACAGTCAGCAGGATTGGAGGTTATGTTCTTAAATTTAAAAATGCATCTGTTGACTTTGCACAGTGAGACCCAGAAATGACAAAATGAGGTGACAGACTGCTGATCCGGCACAATGTTGTGTTTCCATTATTATAATACCTGCTTACCAACACAGAACATAATGTTACACTGCTTTCAGTCAACTGTAATGATTTGGGTATTCGTGCTTTAGACATACACAGTGTTTCACCATAGCGGTTCCTGTAATAGTAGTAGGAGTTGCAGTAACTCAAACTGGTGCTAGTAGAACTTCGCTCCCCATATGACAGCTGATGTTTTCCCTGTCAGACTTTCTGAGAGAAGACACTCCAGTTGGAACTAGTTTCCTGCGAGCAGCAGCTCATGACGATGACCAGGGGAGCAACGCGGCAATCACCTATTCACTGTCCAGACAGAAGCCGGCTTACCTGCACATCAACCCCAGCACTGGGTGGATTTATGTCAACCACCCAATCTCTCAGGTCAGAAGCACATCAGCAGCCTCTTCATGCTGCAGCATGATGCAATGTCTGCAAGTGTCCACACTTACAAAATTACTTCTCATATCAAAAATGTCTCATTTCATTCTCACAAATTGCTAAAACTTCCTGGAAATGAACACCATCCTCAAAAAGAGCAATGTTTTGTGCTTTGACTCCCTGCAACAAATTACAGACAGTGAACTAGATGCAAGATCCAATCTCTACAATAAGGGTTAGAATTATAATAATAACACTATTAGCACTTTCAAAACACACAGTTACAAATTACTTCACAGTCTGAATAGAGGTTTATATATGGTTGAACTAATCTGCTGGAAAAAGTGGGAAAAGTCACTCATGCTCAGCTGCAGATGGGGGGACACCATGATTGTGCATCACTGTGTATCATCCTCTGCAGTGAGTATATGCGAACTAATCTCTGTATATTTTGAATGTAGATATAATCCAGGTGGAATAGCACTGATGATAATCTTACCATTCTTTAATGAAAGTAGGCTAACATTAATGTTAGCATAATGAATGATCCTGAATATTTCAGCATGTGGCAGAGTACAGTCTGTAACTGTAACATGTTTTCTAATAAACAGGTTACGAGCTCTTTTGTTTATTTAGAAAAAGAAACATCCTACTTATTTGGGGGAAAAAGAGAGAGAATGCCACGTATGCAGTGAAAACACAGATGTCCCAGTTTTACACTGGGACTTGAATGCATCTTACAGCTGAAATTTGTCTCAAAGCCCCATGTGGAATGCGACTTGATTTGTGAGTATCTCTGTGAGATGTTACGTGTAGTTTTAGGATACGCACAGAAAGGTTTTTGAAACCTAAAATTATCGGAAGACGAACTTACTAGGTTGTGCGTAAATGAATAGTATTTATTCAGGTCGGGATGTATGCATTTGTAAAGTAGTTTTACGTGTGGTCAGAATGCTTCGTGTTTGTGTGCGGATCGAGGCATGAGCTCCTGAGTCCTTAAAAGTTGCACACCAATTCATTGTACACATTTGTAAATCATGTCCTATACATTTGCAACACGTTTGAGGCGCATTTCACTCCATAGGTGCATATATATAAATTCTAACATATGTGTCAGATAAGTATGATGAAAACCATTTGAGAGCAAGGCACTGATGATGATGAGTTATCACTTTAGGTGACCGTTGTTTTGATTTGGCGCTATATAAATAAAATTGAATTGAATTGATACCACCACAGTTCTGTTATCTGTTAAAAAGAATGGTATGATTAGTGGTATCAGACGTTGGAGATAAGTCTAGCAGGATTCAAATGTAATATTAACCATTATCTAAGTGCATAAGTATCATTAGTAGTTTTCACTAATGCCGGATTTTGGAAATGGACCTATAATTCTCTGAAACAGTGGCTTATAGGGAGGGTATTCAAGCACAGCGGTTATGCACTTTGTTCACCCCAACAGCTTCCAAGCCACCCCAATCCAATTGTAAATGTCACCCTAAATCTATTTAAACCCTGTCCAGCTATGATGACCTTGTGCTATTTCCATGAAAGCACAGACGGTGGGCCATATCACAACACAAAAACATTGTTTTAATAATGAATAAATGTAATAAGCTGGATAATATGCACATAAAAGCATATCCTCAGCATGTAAACAAGGCAATGCAAAAAATTAAACACAACTGGGATATTATGAGGTCACAAGGTCAAAGTTATTTCCAACAGCAACAGCTGCTCTGATGTTTCCACTGCGTGAGGAATGAAAGTTGCATCAAACAGACTGTTGTTTTAAATCTTTAATGGTTGTCATCATTATGTGTGTCTGATTTCTCTTCAGTACAATCTTACAATGTCAAACTGAAAATCCATAATGAAGCGAATCCGTCTGTTAAGCTAACGTCGGCGATGAATGATGCCTACTGTTCTTCTTCTTTTGTCATTGTCATCTCCTTTCTGTTCTTCTTCTCTCTGCCTCTCATTTTCTTTTTAGCAGCACTTCAGTCAATAATTTAGCAAAGGAAAATGTATCCCTACCCACTTTCTTGATTCACTTTTTGCAAACAAACTAAAGGATCAATATTTTCTTTCTTTCTCTGCTCAACTATTTACAATTTTTACAAGTGTTTGGTCTTTCTGAACTATCAAAGAGCTACTTGATCATTAAAATTTGATTTTGAAGATAACAAGACCAAGTTTTAAAGGCAAATCAATTCTAAATAGCAAACACCCTTATTTGTTTGGTAAAACTTGTTAAAACGAAAATGTTCTGATCAGAATCACGAGTTCCTTGATCTTAATTACTCCCTGTTCATCTCTTTGCAGACATCCAGAATCAACCAGCAGATTGTGGCCTCAGATGGAGGGAACCGCAGCAGCTCAGTGGAGCTGACTATTATCATCACAAACGTCCACAATCAGCCACCACAGTGGGAGCAGTCCGAATACTGGGTCACTGTGCCGGAAAACACCGTCCGAGATGCCAAGATAGTGGTGAGTTTATGATGAGAACATTGAGCCCTGAAATGGTAAAATGATAACTAAAAAACATTCAACTTTCACTTTTCAAGAAACCATTTTTTGAGATGGATTGAGCTTCGTGACATGGTGTGCTTCCTTGTTAAAGGGATGCCCATTGTCAGCAAAAATACTTGGGTATGCTTTGGTGTTTAAGTGATGCAATGTGTGCAAAGAAAATTCTCCCCACAACATCACAACACCACCAGCCTGAACCGCTGATACAAGGCAGGATGGACTCATGGACTCAGATGTCACAGCAGAAATCGAGACTCATCAGAAGAGAAGGGTTTTTTTTCCAATCTTATATTGTTCAATGTTGGTGAGTCAGTGCAAATTGTGTCCCTGGTTTGCTGTTTTTAGATGGCAGGAGTGGACCCCAGTGTGGTCTTCTGCTCCTATAGCCTATCCGTTGTATTACGTGTTACTATTGGAGTTATTGTTGACTTCTTACCAAAGCAGTCTGGCCAGTCTCCTCTGACTTCTGTGTGTGGGAAGATCCCAGTGGATCAGCAGTTTCTGAAATAATCAGTAATTTCAGAAATAATCTCAGAAATAATCAGACCATCCAGTCTGGCGTTCAAAGTCACTTAAATCACCTTTCTTCCTCACTCTGATGCTTGGTTTGAGCTTCTACGGGTCATCGTGAGCATATCTGCTGCCAGTTTGGCTGATTAGATATGTTCATTAATGAGCATTTGAACAGGTGTACATAACAAAGTGGCTTGTGAATGTATGACTGAAAAGGTGCCGGTCTGGGAACTGAAGCACGCGTTTCTTTTCATCAGTATCAGTAGCCCTAAGAGCTCGGAGGTGACATGGGCGAGAGAAGGGGATGACTCGTAAAAATGGAGAAATATTTAAACTCAGTCACCCTCCTGCAGCAGTAAAAGAGTTCTATTTCATTTACATCCTGCTTCACGTCTGTGCACAGCACCCCGAGGAGGCTAGAGATACTCTTTCTTCTTCTTCATCCCTCTCTCCTCACTTTCCAGCTCATCCATCCCTCTCTCTCTGTGTCAGCACGTTTAACCGAGCACTTCTAAATATTTTCTGCCGAGCAAACAACAAACCAGCCCCGAGTCTGTCTCACCTGACTCACTGCAATCTCACACACACACACACACACACACACACACACACGCACAAATGCACACACACTTTGCTTGTATACCTCTGGTGATTTTTTTTCCTCTTTTGATCCCTCCATCCTAATTTGCTTCCTATTCCTAAGCTGATGGTTTAGAAGGTAGAGGAGTTTTTACCCTCCAGCTGCTCGATTTCATGGAGGTTAGTCAGTTTTCAAATAGTTGGAGGGTAAGTGTAATCCTGTGTGTGTTCGCGTGTTGTTGTGCTTCTTTTCGACACCGTGTTTTCGCTGAAAAGACGATGATGGTGATTGGGGTTCCCACCCACAGCTCCATCTGTCAGAGATGATTGAGCAGAGCAAGAAAATTACACCTGCTGTCGGAGCGTCACAATGGACTCCTATCACCTCAGAAAAACAGACGTTTAATTATTGTCTTTAACCTGACAGAGGCTGTATGATGCAGTGAGAAGAAGTGAAGAGGGGTGCTAAATTAGGGAAAGGAAAGCTTTATGGTACTGAAAGATGGATTAAAAAAAAGGCTGTGTGGATTTTAGTCTTTTTATGTTGACAGTAGGAGAAATATAAAATAACACGAGCTTTCTCCTTTAATCAGATGATACAGTTGCATCTGAAAGAATACACTTTACACGAATGTGTTCCTTGTTGAATGTGTCTTGTTTTGTTCAAATTAACTGTGGGAGTGAGATTTTTCTCCCTTCATCAATGTTTCATCTCCTTCATTTTTCATTCCTCTAGAAAAGGCTGAATCTTTCCACTACGCTCTCCCTGTCAAAAAGTATTACCTGAAAGCTGAGCCCAGATGCACAACTGTTGGACAAAATACTGGCAAAGGAAAAACAAAAAACTGTGATCAACTGAGAATCATCTGTCTGCATGTTGAAACCATGTATACATAATGTTTTATGAGCAATAAATTCAGTGGACAAATATGTTAAGTTACCCAAACCTGGCTACATATACAAAACAATGGAAGGCTGAAATGTCTCCTCCCTCTCTTCCTCCTCCCTCCTTTGTCTCCCCTGCGGTGTTAATTGCGCTGAGGAGGAACTGTTGTTTTAAATTTAGCAGCCTTAATAAGGTCTGTTAATCACATTGTTAACGAGGCAGAGGGAGGGAGCCGCTGCAGAGGTGGAAGATGCTCTGCGTGCGCGCGTGTATTAAATCTCCATATCAATAAGCTGAAGTCATCTCCTGCTTATGTGTGTGAGAGTCGCATGTTATAATAGGCCTCCTCATCAGCTGATTTCCTCTTGTTTTCTTCCTCATCCTGTTGATGTTTTTAGTGTTCGCTCTTATGCAAACACTTTCTCTCATGGCCACAAATGACTTTAAATATTCTCTTAGATTTACCTTAAAATCTATCTTCTAGCTATCCACTGATCCTTAAAAATCATTTGGAAAGTATAAAAAGAAGTTCATTTCAAGCATCTGATAAAAGAGAATATGTCTGATGTATTGCAGTATCACACAAAATGAAGGAATTTCTGACCTGTGTGCATTGCAGTTTTTTGAATAGCGTGCAATAGGGATGGACAGTTGTCTGCCTTTTCATATCACCATATTTTCATTATGAAAGACTGCAGATAAACAATCCAGTCGCCATCGGGCATATGGGCCAGAGAACCTTCTATGTAATCACTCATGTTAAATGTCAGCATGGGCAATTCTACAGTGTGGTATTTTGGTTCATTTTATTAGAAAAATATGCAAACGAGAACAACTACATTTTGAATTCAGCTCCAGAAAACACAGGGAATATGATAACAGAGAGCACAGTGGGGGGTGGGGGGTTGGGGGGGGGGGGGGGGGGGCGTTGGAAGACACCGTCCATCTCTTTCTTTCGGCTGATTTGTATCAGTTTAATAAGGCTACCCACGTGACGGGCTGATAAATGAGATAATAAGACATGAAACACACGAGGCAGAAACACTAATTATGTTATTTCCCAGATAAATAAGCAAAGGAGCCATTAAAAGTGTAATTACCACATGTAAGCATCAAAAAATGGAGCAGACCCCTACAAACACACACACCAACCCTGATGACCCCACCTTACCCTTTTCAGCTGACTGCTAACTGTTAGCATTTGAAGCTGACAGGGCAATCTGTATTCCAGCTGCTGAATCACTCTCAGCACCAGCCGCACCAGCTGAGAGCGATCTGCTGCGATATCTCCACGGGCATTAATCTGTGTGGGAGAGGAAGGCAGACACTGATCAGCTTAACTTCAGCACGCTGCACTGATGTCTAATGAGATGATTTCTCATTAGTCCTGATTCCATACACTCTGCTGCTTCGGCCTGCTGTGAGGCTGAGCCACGCTCCACTAACATACCCTCGCGCAACTCTTCACCTGAAACCGGATGCCTTCATCTCGGGCTGTTTGTGAGATTTTAGATTAACATCCTGTTTAAAATTTTTAAGAGACTACCAATGGAAAAACCAAACAAGAAAGTCAGAGTCTCATCTGTCCTTTATAACTGCTGCAGGAAAGCAAAATGGATTAAAAGTCAATTTTATACTCATCAATTAAAAATCAATATAATAAGGAGAGATCGTTTGGAAGTAAAGATGAAATTAATTGGAGAAACAGCGTGTAACATAAAATTCTTTTCGGTTAATAGATTCTGATGAAAATCCACATCTTAGAGCAGATGATATGAAAAGTAGGAAATAGAGATGGGAACCCCCGGAGTTCAGACAGTTGTAGTGGAACACAGTTAGCAAATGACTTGAAGTGGCTTCGGTTGAGATGTTCTGCAATCTGGATAAGATGGAGATGAAGTGGAGGAAGACTGCATGATAGATGGTCTGAAAGGTAGTAGAGAAGTAGCACAGTGGCAATAATATTTGCAGAACAGGGATGCATGCAAATACAAGCAGGCAAGAATTAAATGTTAGAATTAAGTGTTTTTCTCTGTGTGTGAGAGTGTGTAGTCATCCCAGCATACTAAGTAGTTGGTAAATGCATTAGATTGAGACTGTTGGAGCTGCTGTGGTCACTGGGTCTGAGGGCTGAAAGGGTTTCAGTGTTTGAAGTGGCAGACAGCATTTCTCACTCAGGGGAAACATGTTACCTCTTGTGGAAGTGACGACAAGGGCGACGGTTGTTCAGAGGTGATTTTTGTCCTTACACTGGAGCTGAGATAGGTTCTCCCCTGCTTTCAGTCTTTGCTCGAAGCCACCATGTCCTGAACTAAAGGGGTTAAATGATTCTGTACTGACTGTACTTTATATTTATAGTGGCCATTTTACGGAACCATTTATAGATGTGGCGGTCAGGCTGACAGATGCACCGTTACACTGAATTAAGAAAAGATTTATTCGTAAGTGGTCGTCAGCAACCTTTTCTCTCCCACTCATCTGCCTGCAGGATCTTAGCAGGCATAGACAGCCCTTGCTTTCTCCTTGATTTTTCAGTCATGTCGTTGTAGGAAGATTTAAAAAAAATCATGCATGCTCCCTCCAGTAAAAGCATATTTCATCATCATTAATTATTAATACCAGAAAAACTGCTAATTAAACAGGTCATATTGCATTTTTTCTGTCCAACAGTTCAAAACTCCTGCTTTAATGATACAAGAATGCTTCCATATTAACTGCTGTTACTCGTACAATGACCCTCTTCGCAGCTTGCTACCGAGACCACCTGACATATTTTATTTGCAGCTGAGTGGACACAGGAATCTTAGCTGAAGTTACAATCTAAATAAATGAGCCCCTTTACACTTTAGTGAACAAAAACTGTGGTGGTAAAAATCAGAGTGAGTCAATTAACTGGAAATTCATGCGCGCGTGTGTGTGTGTCTAACAATCCAGGTCATAGCTTACTGTAAAATGAGGTGGCATCACTCAGCCATGGAAAATACAGCCCCTCCTTGGCAAGGTGGGGAGTGTGCGGTCAGGAAGGACAATAGCACACACCGTATTTCCATCACTTCAAAGGACATTATACTGACTTTTTGTGCATTTCCTTCCAACTTAACCTAACTATGACCTTAACCTAAACCTGAACTCATTCTGAACATAAGCAAGAGGTTTATAGTAATAAGGTTTAATGATTTAATTTCTGTGCCCGAAAGGAGCAATATCTCCACAATGTGACTGTGTAAACAGATTTATGACTCCATTTCCCTGAGGACATAAATACACACACATACACACTTTCTCACTCTAAGGTCAGTTTAGTCTACTGCCAGGAGCATAACACAAGTCTTAAAAGCTCTGCTGCTGGTAGAAGAACAGCTCAGGACAACACACTCTGATCCAGACACATATTTTATTTTAAAAAAACACAAAAAGGACAAACATCAACAAAGCAGAAACCGAATCCTTTTTGGGTATTTTGGAAAGTTTTCACCATGAGAGCTTTATTTCCATAGAAGGACTGAGTTGCACCTCTGGCCGTTAAAACGTCGCATTCTTTGAAATGTAGTTGTGTATTTTAGGGTGTCATTTTTCTGGTGAGTGTTATAGTTTAAAGATCTGGAAGCCGTTGGAGCTGTTAGATGTACGACCTCGTTGTCGACACGAGCAGCTGTGTGATAACATGATGTCATCATGAACCAGTACAGACTCTTCTTTGGCTTCTGCCTTTGACGGATTATAACGCAATGTGGGAGTAACTGCTTCAGAAATGGAGATAAGTCTGTCTCTATAAACTTGAAGCCCAAAAGGAGTAAACAGAGATTTGAGAAGATGAGTTTCCAGTGTCTGTATATGGGATATCTTTTATTCTGTCGGCACTGCATGTAATCTGTCTGAGTGATGATCTCTGTTCCTATTCTAGTCAGAAACGACCAACTCTGCTTGCTTTTGAAAAAGATGCACTTGTAAAAAGAACTCCAAATACCAGGCTACATATAACAACACTGAATTTCACAAAAACAGTGTTGCCAGTTAATATTAAAGGTTGTTTAAAAATACACACATTTTTAAAACTTTTAAAACTCTTCAAACTGGATTTTAAGACCCAAAGGCATGACATCAGATCTGAGCAAACCTACATTCGTCTTCTGCAATCTCTTATCTTGCAGCATTTCTTTTAGATATCTTTTATAGATCTTGCATTTATATATTTTCTCCCATATGCCGCCTTCTAGTACTTGTATCAGAAGCTGCATTCTTCGCAATTCTAACTTGAACACTGATTTGTGAACACAAACTGAGGTTTGTGTACTCAAATCATGACAGCTTGGTTCTAAACTTCTCCATAAAGCTCAGACATAAAGGTCTAACAACTTCCACAGTATTTTGTCCTCTATATACTTCTGTATGTTCAGGCATATCATACATACCCCAAGTCTCAGGGATGTCGCTCATCCAAGCTCGAAATGCAGACTTTGACACTCTTTAAAGAGGACCTTTGTCTCTCACTCTCCATTCTGCTGTAAGCACTTACACCTTGGCACTTAAGCCAAAGGACACCTTGTGCATATTTCTGAATGGCCAGTTCAATCTAAAAGAAAAGCATGAATTGACACCCTGGGGTGAGAGTAAGTTGGAACTTTCCACCCAAAGATGTTTTTTTATATTAGTTACAATAGGCAAAGGAATTTTAAATGAGATTTTCCAGCTACCTGAGAAGCAAGTTATTTGTTTTGGTGGTGCTCATTTAAAATAAATAATAACATAAATATATTTACTAGCAATTAATAAATGATACACAATTCAACACGGAAGCTGGGATTAGCCACATAATTCCCTCTCTGATAATCAAAGCAAGCTGGATACTTTGCTTTAGCATTGATGAGAACTCTATAACTCATTAATGTATCTGGAATATTTGAGCAGCAGTCACTTTTGAAATCCATCACATGATCCTCAAAGGATGTCCCCAAGACTCCTGCAGTCTCCGACTTTGTACTTTAACACTGAAACACCCTTGACAGTGATCATTACTGAGGATCAACGCAGGTAAATAAAAATAAGATACCAAGATATTTAATGTGGAAAAGATGGAAAACATAGAAAAGCAAGTTACTAGTTTGACAAGTTTGATGCTATCAACTATTTTTCAAGGGTCTTTCTCATGTGAGAAATATGTTTGTACCATGAGAGAATTTCAAATCTGAATTTCAGTCTCTCCCTCACTACAAAGGTAAGTTCTGTATAATCCACCATGTCTGTGAAGTCTCAATGGCCAGCTCACGCTTGCTGTCCCTTGGTGTGCATGACATCAGTATATTTCACAGTGTCATTTCCTGTCAAGTTTTTCTTCTGCTTTTCAAATCACTCTGCCCCTTTTTCAGTGGAAAAGCGACACACACAAAGTGATGAGGAAAAGCCGTGACATTAGGAAGCTCAGGCGCACACAGTCATAATGTGCAAGCAGACGCTGGTTCTTTTGGATACAAAAACATATCTTTTGTTCTTTTCCCTCTGTCAACAGACCATCAAGGCAACATCTCCCCTCGGCGACCCCAGGGTGACCTACAACCTGGAGGAGGGTCAGGTACCGGAGACCAACATGCCAGTGCGGTTCTACATGAAACCAAACCGGGCCGACGGCTCGGCGTCCATCCTGGTAGCCGAGAACCTCGACTATGAGACGACGCGCTTCTTCACGCTCAGAGTGCGCGTGCAGAATGTCGCTGCTGTGCCGCTCGCCTCCTTTACCACGGTCTATGTTAATGTGACAGGTGAGTTTGTATGGTTAAGGGTCAAACATTTTCAACTCCTTTAGCCAGACTGCTAGTCAAAAACGTGGATTCAGTCCCATAGGTTTGTACAGGTAACCAATCAACTTACAGCTCTTTCATTTAAATAGTACAAGGCCCCTGTTGGCTATATGCACTCAGTGTGAGTGAGTCTCAAAGATGAGATATTGACTTATTTGCATATTGATAGATATGTTCACAATTCTAAATATGCTATATTGATGAACAAAGCAAAGTATTTAGTGGTTTAAAAGTTGCCATTACAAGGACTTTAAAATGAGTAGCAGAGCTCTGACCATCAAATGTAAAGAAGCCGTTGGTGAGCAACAGAAACTCGGGTGTAATGAGAGACAAGCTGGAGGAAATGACGAGAAGAGAAAGATTAATGAAGTGCGGTTCATATCCAGGGTCGTTTCTGGCAGAAAAAGAAGAAAACAGAAGCGACCGGTGGTGTCAGCTCCATGCCGTCTCCCTTTAACAGTGACTCACTTCCCAAACAGCATCTGTAGGCGGGTGGAGAGAAGGAAAGAGGAGAAAACACTTCCTGACTTTGATTGGCTTTGAACAAACCCACATCGGACGCTGTAATTGGCTTAGCGGAGCTTGAAAGTGAGCTGACAAGCTGCTTTGTGGACTCTTCAGGGTGTTTGGAGGATAATTCCTCACTAATAACTCAGTTTTCATTAGTGAGGGTAGACATAGTCCAGCTTCACTTTCTGATGGACTTTTTTTTTTAAATTTTGCCTGTAATTCATGTAATTCAGCCCCTTGTAATTCATCTTTACTTTTTAATCTCCTTTACTGCTGTTCTAAAAATCCAATCTTATTTCTGTCTCTTTGCCTTCTGTCTTGCTTGTTCTTTCTTTCTGTCTTTGTTTATTTCCTGCTCACTTTTCCATTCCTTCTAGCATTTTCTTTCTCTGTCTGTTTTTAATCCACTTTAATCAGCTTTCATGGACATGACAGGCTGTATGTGTTCTTTTGCCAGATCCTTCAACAACAAAAAAATATGAATGTGGGAAAATAAAGGATATTTTTTTCTACTGTTTCTTTTTGTTTTTTTCCCCCTCAGACGTGAACGACAACGTTCCTTTCTTTCTGTCGTCCACCTATGAGGCCACGGTTCCCGAAGGAGCGCAGATGGGCACGTCTGTGGCTCAGGTGTCAGCCACTGATCTGGACTCTGGTCTGCACGGGATGGTGAGAAACGTCTGTACTGATCGTTAATGATATTCTACTTCCTGTTCTTTTTCTGCTTCACTGCATCTCTCTGTGTTCTTCAGATCCACTATGTGATCCTGAAGGATGAAAGTGGGGACTCTCAGTTCTTCAGCATTGACTCCCACAGTGGGATCATTTTCACTCGAGCCTCTTTTGACCGTGAGCAGAAAGCTTCATATCTGATAGAGGTGCAGTCACAGGACGGCTCGGAGTCGGCCCGACAAGGCCAGCAGGGCCAGCCTAACACAGGTAACGCGCAATCAGAGAGAAGGCCTGCAGTCCAATTAATATAAAAGAGATCATTTGCAGACCTTATAAAACGAAAGTCTAGAGAGTCTTGCATGTGTTTGGATACGTTGAAATTATATTCCTGAGCAAAGCCTCCGTCCAACTTTGACTCAGACACAGCCTATGTCAGGATCTTCGTCACCGATGTGAACGACAACGCCCCGGCATTTGCCCAACCGGTGTATGAGGTGAGCGTGGAGGAAGACAAGGAGGTCGGCTTCGTCCTCATCACCGTCACGGCCAACGATGAGGATGAAGGTGAGTTAGAATCTGGCAGTTTTTCTGTCTCTCTGGGATGCACCTGTTGTTGTTGCTGTCAGTGGTGGCAGTGAAGTCAGTTCTTTGTGATTTCATGTGAACTTCAGTCAAACTGATCAAAGTCTCTGACTGAGTGTGCAGTTAGTCATAAAAACAAGTGTTGAGCAAGAAATTAGGTGCGTGAACTGAATGATCTGTTGCCTGCCTCTCTGTCTCTCCCCTCTCCCATTGAGCGCTGTTTCCTTTCCATACTTTTTTATAATCTTTCTCCTCTTTTTGCCTCTTTGCTTCTGTTTGGATGATTTGCATCCCCTCTTCTCCCCTTTCTGCTTTTCTTGTCTCAATCCACTCTAATTTTCTGCTCTCTTCTTTTTTGAATTTGTCTCTTCTCTTGATTTTTCTTAAGATAAACTTTGCTCTGTATAAGGTGACATTTGTTTTCTTCCACTGCAATAGCTGGTGGTCATGTCTCATTGTAAAATCTTACATTAGAAAGTCTGGATCAGTTTAACAAAAGCACACCTACGTTTTACAGCTTAAAAACCACTTAATTTTTATTGCTGTTTATTGAGACTGTGGGCAATAAATTTGAAGAGGTTTTGTTTGTTTGTTTTTATGTGTGTCTAAATTCAAAATCAGGCTGCCCAGGTTTAAACTAATATGTTACTTGCTTTAGTGAAATTATCCAGTTTGTTGTTGTGAGACCTCACATGAAAGCTTGATCAGTGTTAAAGTGTTACCACACAGGATTTATATGGTGGATGATATTATCCATTATCTATTCAGACCTGCAAATCACTCAGTCCGCTCTTGTTGTTGATGTAATACAAAGTGGGACACGCTTAACCAGTGTGGTTCACATACACAAAGTGAATGAAAAGGAATGCTCTGTTGAACTGAGAGTAAACAGTTGTGCAGACAATCGGGCTTTAGATGTGAGGCAGAATACGGATACTCAGCATTACAGTAAATGATCTTTGATGGCACTCTTAATGTTTGCAGTTTCTGTTGTTTCTGGTCATTAGTTGAAGTTCACAGAGTGTATATTAAAGATGGATGTAGCAAAATTACACCAACAAAAGTTCCTTAAACCTGTATTATTTTTGATCGCCATTAATGGCTGACTCCTCTGTTTGCAGGCTTGATTGTACTGAAAGACCCAGAAAAATGTTGAAAGTACAATTTGTAGTAAACTTCCATGTAAATGCTTCTTTGCTCGCCCAGTGGCTGCCCACTGCTTCACTGAGTGAATGGGTTAAATGCAGAGAGGGATTTTCCCCACGGGGACCAATAAAGTACACTTTCTTTCTTTCTTTTCTTCTTTAAAAAATATCTAAATAAAATCACGAGAACCAGTGTGGCACCCATCTGTTTATAACTGTTAACTAATCATTTATAGTTACTTGTGTAACTTTGTTTACTTTGTTTAATGCACCAAATAGAGGTAGCAGTCTTAGTTTTATTCTGTTTTCCATTGTGTACTAATTATAAAACCGTTTAAATGTATTCAGACTTCACAATAAAACTGAATACAAAGCCCAAGTCTATACCACATGAAAACATGTACTTTTAAGCTCTACACTTCCCATAGGTCTCCAGATGACTAACGTGAACAGAAATGTTTTTTATTGAGCTGAATTCAAATTCAACTTTATTCAAAGAGCTCTTTCAAGGCCCTTGTACTGTAAGGTAAAAAACATATTGCATTAAAGGATGAACCCCCAACAATGAGATGATATCCTATGAGTGAGCATTTAGTGACAGTGTGAAGGAAGAACTCAGTTCATATATTCTGGATTTAACAGGGAAGTAGATAAAAAGAAAAGCTAGTTAAAACAGACTAATATGGGATAAATATCTCTCTTTCTATTTCCTGTTAGTACTCTCACTGCAGTGTTTTGGATCAGCTGAGGGTTTTTCGTGAAACTTTTAGATGATCCGGATAATGAGGAATTACAGTTGAGTATTTCAGCCTCAACATAATAAATCCATGAACTAGTTTGTCAGCATTACTTTCAGACAGGATTTTTTGTTTAGTTTTGACAATGCTACGAAGATGAAAGAAGGCACTCCTGTATATTTGTTTTATGTGCACATTGAAGAACATATCCTCCTCATACAGCATGTTCTCAGCTCCTCCTGTAAATTACATCGTAAATTACATATCGTCCCTATAGTTTTACTGATTTGTGTCATCTGGCTTCACAAATAAATACAACTGGTTGTTATCTGCATGGCATTGGAAATGTATGCATTGTTTTCTAAAGATATTACCTGAGAGACCCATGTGTAAATTAAAAGGTATTGGTCCGAACTCAGGACCCTGTGGAACTCCATGACTAACTTTTATGCATGACAAAGAATCCTCATTTATAAAAACTAATTGACTTGATTATGTTTCAAATCAGTGCATTTTCATTAATCTAAGTGGCATGCATGGTAGGTTTTGGTTAACAGTAATTAGTCTCACACTGATAAGAAATTAGCTTCGTTAAACTGATAATGTTAGATAAGTAAACATTGCTTCTCAAGCTGCGCCTCCCACATTTTGGAAGCACCAGAATGTTAAATTACCTTAACCTACGTGACAGTATTTTAAATTATAGCATTTTTGGTTTAACCTACTTACCTAACATCAGAGTGCCTCCATTCATATTTGATATACAGGTTATGTGGAAAGTATTCTTGCTTTTTTTGTTGTTGTTTGCTTTGTTTTCTTTTTTTGGAGGGTAATTGGGTAGTTGTGTCTGTGCTAACAGAAGTACATTTAAGTAGTTTTAAAAACTGATTTTAAAATTTTCATGCTCTTCAGTTTTCTTAATTTATTAGTCCCCGTTCTCCTCACTGTTGTCACTCGTCTCCACTCTCCTTATTTTCTCTCCTCTGTTTTATCTCCTTCTCTCTTCTTCTCTTGCTGTCACAGCTCGTTAGCGAGTGCCGCTGCTCCCTTGAGGTCGGCGGTTTTGATGTTTGTCTCTTTGTTTGTGTTTGTCCCTCATTCCTCTTCCTCCTCCGCTCTAAACCAATAAGCACCAGGAGGCAAAAAAAAGGAAAAATATCAGAAAACAACAAAAAACAAGCCTCTCTCTCTTCTACTCTCTCTCTTAATGACAGCTGTTGGCGTCAGATCAACGCCTTTGAGGTTTTCTATACTCAGAGCATGAGTGAAGGAAAGAAGAGTGATGTCTTATTATTTATTTTTCTTTTTGTAATCTTTAACCTTTTTTTTTTCTTGTTGACTGCAATATACTTTTATACGGTGTGACACAGTCTACCTCCTATTCATCTTCTATATTCACCCTGATTCCCTGAGGAGTTCCCCAAACTTCCAGTCACTCGTCTTCCACTGTCTCCTTTCTTAATACTTTTTCCCACAGTTTGAGCAGACTTCCGAATTGAGCCATTTACTGAATTTCTTAAAAATAGAAATAAGGAACACCTCGGCACGCAACCAAACTTGCTATAGGCTTCGCTAACAAGCTATAGCGCTTAAAAGAATATCTGGATGAATTTCAGTCCAAGTCGTTCCTGCACTTTTGCATGTTGGCTGGTAGCAGCAGAGTACATGTGTAATTGAGAGTTTATAAATACCATGTTGCATGACTCATAAAGCCAGAATGACAGCAGAAATACCATCAGTCATGTCATATTTACAGAATGCACATCCCTTTTTAAAGTTGTGATTCTCTTTTTTTTTTAGTTTGTCTGTTATTTCTATGACCACTAATTGCTATCCCCAGAAAATATTGAGATCTTTAGCAAAAACACTCAGTGGTCTGACAGGTAGGCAGGATAGTCAGACTTATCTAGAAGAGAATACAAAGTAATAATCTATCAGCTCTTTTCTAACTACAGTTGTAATTGAAGTTATTGAAAACAGAAATCATACATTCAAATAAGCCATTAAAGCAATCTGTTAGCAAAGGTACTTACATTTAACTTAGAACTGTCATTTTTTTGTTGATCATATAGTCTTCTGAGTCAAAATTAAATTTCCCCTTTCATGTGGAACATTTGACTGACACATGCCAACTGTTCATAATGTAAATGAAGTCATATAAGGATGTTATTATCTATAAAGTTACGAGGTTACATCCCGCAAAACATGAGGAGGAATAAAAGTAACATTTTAAATGCAAACAGAAATCCCCACAAGCTGAAAAAGTTACACTGTGATGGGACGTTAGAGACTATTCTATAACTATTTCTTACTGCAAAGTTAAAAAAATATTTATACTAAAATATTTGGTATGAAAAAAGGAAGGTTAGCCCTGTAGTACACTGGTAACCTGTCCAGGAAGTACCCCACCCCTCACTCTAGGCCCACTTGACCCTAATTTTGATTAATATAAGAAAACAAATAAATTGAAAACAGAAGTTTCACTTTATTTTCTGGCCCTTGACTTGTTGATTAATTTATGGTTCATTTTCATTTGAGCACCTTCATAAACCCTATAAATTCTTTTTCTCTGGGAGCGCTCCATATTTTGAGGCTTGTGTCTGAAAATCTGCTTTGCTTTCTAATTTTTATTGAAAGTAGTTCAGTCAGTCAGTTAAAATAGCTGTTTTATTTATTTTTCTCTTTTTTTATTGTTTTGTCTTTTTTATGTGGCCTTATTCCTGGAAATGTCTAGATTTAGTATTTTACCCCCCTCAGACTGATCCCGTGAGGTTCTGAAAGACGCTGAACACTGGATTAAGAGATGCTAAGATTGCAAAAAGCTGTACAAATCTTTAACCTTTTTTTCTTGCTGACGCTTTATCCCCACTTTTTTTGTCTCGCCAGAGACTCCCCGTAGTAATCAACAAACACTCCTCGGCCCTATACCACTTGGGGGTCCAAAGGCTCAGATAAAGAAAACCAGCCGTGTTGGCTTAAACATCCCTTAAACCTTCCTAACAGGCACGTTGGTAAGGGTGAGATTAACTAAACCCCCAGATCTGATCCATGCTGAATCAGCTCTGTGAGCGTAAAAGAGGGAGATCAGGGTGAAATGTTTGTAAATATTTATCATATGTCCATAATAACTGCATCTTTCTACCTCTAATAACTCGGTTGTTAAGTTCTAGTCATATTTGGTGGTTAGATATAACTAAACCTTAATTAGATTGTTTTCAGTGTTTGCTCTGTTGTTGCTCTTTTGTGATTTGCTTTTTATAGATTATAGCTCAGTATCTTAAAAAGTAACAATTGCAGTTCAGTGGCTGCACTGAATTGCGATGTTTGCATTTCTGTAATTACAGTTATTAGAAGACATGCGGGCGTTTGATTCACTGTTTCCTGAAACAAGAGAAATACCTTGTGTCACTTACTTTCTCTTACTGCTTTGTCTCTATTGTGAGAGCAGCAGAATCCAACACTTTGGTAGACAAACATTAGCACTGCCATCTGCCCTCCTAATGTTATCTTTAAGAGTGCTATGTTGCAATATTTTTAATGTGCTTCTATTTATATTTTGTTGAACATTTTTGTAATTACATTATCACATATGTTCACAGAACTCAAAGCAATCATTACTGTAAAATATAAAAAAGATTTCCGTGAATAACTGTTTTCTCTGACCTGTTTTTTTAACTTAGTCCAATTTTGCAATTTTTTACTTGCTGCCCAAACCTTTCTAGTTTCAGGTCTGTTCAAGTTATCAGTCAGTCGCCTTTTGAAAAATGACAGTTGGCAAAGCGACAAATCTGTCGTTCATTTGTCATCAAACTGTTGATTTATTTTTCCTGGAAAATAATATGCTGGTGAATAGTGAGCACGGACTTCTAGCCCATACTGATTTGCAGTCCTCGCCGTTGTCCATTATGTAATGCATAAAAGTTGTTTTATCTATCTTGTGTTTTATTGCACAAACACTGGCTTGCATGAGCTGATTCACATTCTTCTACAGTGAACATGTCCATGTTTCCAAAATGGCAAATGAGTCATTTTCATTATCATCTTATTGCAAGCTATGCAGATTTTAGGCTCATTTACCTCTGATGCATTTTGGTGTTTTTTCAGTCAGATTCCTTCCCATGTTATATGGAGATCAGATACATTGTTTATATGCATGTGTAGAGCATGTGTGTACATGTTAGGCAGATTAAAAAGTGTGCGTGTGTGTGTAATGCTAACTGAAGGTGAAAAAAATCAAACTCCTGAAAGCTCCAATCTCAAGTTTGATTAGCTGTAAACAGAACTCAAGGTTTTATCCTCTAAAATGCAGCAAAGCAGCCGTCACCTTGGCTTCAGCTGTGTGTGTGTGTGTGTGTGTGTGTGTGTTGTACATTATGACCACAGTTTGTTGTTGAAGCTGACAGATGTTGAAGCACCGGTGACCTTCATTCCAGACATAAACTGTAGGTCACTCAAACACAATTACCAGGGACTAAGCGCACATACGTACACACACGCCAACGCTTTCCTTTGCTGAATAGTTCCTGCATTTGTTACAGCTTGATTTGGTGTTTGTTGTAATATAACCTAAGGTAGCGTTGAGGTGACGGGGGAAGGGCGGGTTTAGATTACCTCTCTTTACCCCCTCCTCTCCAACCTAAAGCTGATTAGGTGCAGCAGCTTTTGTCACCCGTCGTGTTTTCTGGGTAAATTTGGTCCTACTAGTGTAAAAAAACTGCCGAACTAAGATCATCTTGTAATGAGATCAAGGGGCTTTTTTAAAATTCTGCTGAGTCTGGCGTTTCAGTCTCGCGTCGCCCCTGGGTTTAGTACACATGCACAACTACCTACTACTGCAGTGAAGTTGAGCTAATGAGGTATGTGTGAATGTGAGTGATTGTTCATGTAATTTTACATTGTACTGAATGGAGGTGATGGTTATGATGGTTAGGATTGGATGGATCTGGGACACAAAGGTTCCTGATTTGCAGTCCAAAGTCAAGCCATCAGAGTGTGTAACAATTCTACTAAATGAAGCTTAGCCTGTTTGCTAAGTTGAGTTTGTTGCTGCATTTAGATACCACACTTCAGTCACTGCAACACAGCTTTAATCATAGCAGTGTTTAAGCCCTCAGCGAGCTGCTTATTCTTCTCTCCTTGCTGCCTTTAATGCAGTCTCTGAGTCCCCTGAGGTGGTAAGTTTGTATCACCCTTTCACAACAGGAAACCATATTGGCTTCCTGACCTTAGCTCAGCAGGGAGAGGGGGGACAATGAGGTCAAAGCCCAGAAAAACCAAAATTAATGTTGAACGTGTTTGTCATATTTATACATACAATTGTAACACACCTTTCCGTATTAGACCTTCCATCTGGTCTTTAGCAAAATATTCATCATCTGCTGGTAGCAGTGCACATACCTATTGTTCTAGGTTTTCCTACTAACAGACGAAACCATTGCCTCAAACTAATAAACATGAAACAGTGTGTTTTAAAGATGTGTCCTGTAGGAGAGCCCCAGAAATCTGAGTTTTTCCCCCTTTATACTTGAAAATTGTTTGCAGGCCTTGATTATTCTCCAGACAGACTGTTAAGATGCTCCACGATGATTTGCAAGCAAAACAAAAATGCAAAAATCCCATGCTTTTGCCCTTTCCTGTGCATCATCTTTAGGGACCACTGTACACAGTTTATAAGCAAACAGTGTTTAATGCTCTATCGCAGTTCCTCATCTCCAGGCCAATGCTATGTTTACATTTTATGAAATTAAAACTATACCAATATTTATTACTTGTGAAAACATTATTTTTATAGTTTTGTATCAGTTAAATTGTCACTTACACTCATTTGTTATGTACGCCTGTTCAACTGCATCTAATGACCCAATCACGTGGAAGAAATTCAGTGCATCTAGACATGTAGACAGAGAGGAAAAAAAACACCAGAATGTGGAAGAAAAGTGATTTAATTGACTTTACAGTTTTTCTCAGTCGCTTTGGTGCGTTTCTCAGATCAGAATTGAAATTCTCATAACTATTAGTTCAACCTCCACAACACTCAGTCATTTGTGCACATCATAGTAGCAATTTCTCCTCTCTCTGAACAAACTGCAAATGATTTTGGACATGAATCAGTTGCTTCCATACATTTCCCTGCTGCTTTCTGACATTTCCATTTGCTTATGTCATGTCAGTCAAAAGTAATCATACCTATGGATGCTGAATAGTCGTTCCCAATAAAACTAATATTCATACATCCATTGCTTGAGTCATCACACACAAAATTGTTGAACTAGTTATCACATGCCAAATATTGGCCATCTGTCAAGCAAATCCTATACCTTTCTGTATCATTGTTCCTGGAAATGTCTCCGAAATTGAACAATTGATCTCGGGTGAATTACAGCTGTCACTCATGAGGAGGCGTGTGAAAGTTTAGTTGTAACCAATGACAAACAACTTGTTCACTGTCAATTATGGATGAATCCTGTGAATCCCCAATTGGCAAGCATATATAAACTGCGCAGGAGCTAGTGTGTACCATTTCTACACTTCTGTGACACAAAATGGAAGGTCAGCACCGTGGAAGAGGGGTGAGGATGCGGGGAGGAAGGGGAAGGGGAAGAGGGAGAAGAGGCAGATATAGGCGGATTCCTAATGAAATAAGGGCTACAATTGTGGACCATGTTGTCAATCACGGCCTCACCATGGAGGAGGCTGGTCGAAGGGTGCAACCCAATATTGGAAGAACTACTGTCAGTTCAATCATTCAAACATTCCGTAGGGAAAACAGGTATGCAAACAGTAATACACTGTACTGTACTGTGCCATCTCAGACACATCACATGTTACTGTACTGTATTTGCAATTTCACAAAAAGTTTACTCTGCACCACATAGGATTGTAAGACAACCTCGCGGAGGCGGAAGAGGGCCCCTTTTTACCCCACAGCAAGAAGAAGCCATTTGTGCAATGGTCATTGCAAACAATGCAATAAAGCTGAGAGACATACAAAGCGCTGTCATAGAGAATTACACGGTATTTGGCAATATTGAATCTGTTTCAATTTCAACAATTGACAGAGTACTCAAGAAAAATGAAATCCACATGAGCAAATGGCCCTGCTAGCAGCTATGGATGCAGCATGTGACGACATCACAGCAGGGTCCTGCAGAGGATGGATTCGCCACTCCAGGAGATACTTTCCTCGCTGCATTGCGAGGGATAACATCTGTTGTGATGTAGATGAAAATATGTGGCCAGACAGACAGGAACGTCTGGATGTGTCAGAATGATTTACTGTACTGTTACATGTGCTGTTTATTGTTCACATTAGTGCACAGCTCTACCAAATGGGTGATTTTATGTTTACATGTATTCTACAGTGAACAAGTGACTGTAGCATATTTTTCTTTTGCACAATTCTGTAGGATTACAAACATTTCTACACAATGGAAATGTGAAACGTACGTATTCAGTGTCTCAGTTACTCCCAAGACTCCCATAACATCTACAGTGACTTTACTGCACATTTCAGATGGCTGTACAGGTAGGCCATAGTGCTGTCGTCAGCATTTTCAGGTGTCACCAATTGTTTTTGCAATGGGAAACACTGAAATTATAAACTGTCATAGTGGAAACATGACAATGCCATTTGACTATCTTGTTCATAAAGATGGTGTCAAGACTTTTCATTTTGATGGCACTGACAGTTTCATTGACATGGATACTTGCTTTTGAGGTATGGATAATCAATTCTGTGCATGTGACGTGCTTTTGCAGGCTATCCACTAGGTTTTGCAGTTTGCACTAATTGTTTTGGGAAATGCACTAACTGCTGTGCAAATGTTAATGGTGTTCTGAGAAACGCACCAAAGCGACTGAGAAAAACTGTAAATGCAGCATGGTTGTTGGTGCCAGATGGGCTGGTCGGAGTATTTCAGAGACCTGTGATCGAATGGGATTTTCACATATCCAGTCATTGGAAGTTCTGTGGGTGAAAATGGTTCTAACTGATTCGAACAGATAAGAAAGCAACATCAACTCACATAACAACTCATTAGAACCAAATATGCAAAGGAGTATGTCTGAATGCACAACACCTTGAAACAGACAGACAGATAGATAGATAGATAGATAGATAGATAGATAGATAGATAGATAGATAGATAGATAGATAGATAGATAGATAGATAGATAGATAGATAGATAGATAGATAGATAGATAGATAGATAGATAGATAGATAGATAGATAGATAGATAGATAGATAGATAGATAGATAGATAGATAGATAGATAGATAGATAGATAGCCTCCACAGTCAACAGATCTTCTTCAGATCAGAGCACCTTGAAAATGTGGTAGAAAAGGAGATTCACATCATTGATGTGCTGAGTAAATATTACGGATCATATCAATATAGAAATATCTCAGGAGGTTCTAGCACCTTGCTAGAATCTATATCGAAAAGTCAGATATTAATATTTACAGAACTTATTATTACATGAATAACAGTTATAGCACACAATAACAGGAGAAGATGGATGTATCTATTCATTAAGTCCTCTTTTGAAGCCTCAAGATGAGCATATTTGCTTTTGCTAAAAAAAAGAACCCAAAAAAACATATGTGATGAGAAGGGACAGCCTGACTTTGCCCATTAACTAATTAGTTGTGAGTGACAGCCCGTTATTGAATGAGTTTGTGGTTTCATACCACAGATAACCTTTGATTTTTAAACATGGTATCACCAAGATTTGGAAAATAGACTTAATTCTTCTTCACTATGACCCAAAATGAGTGACTGAGCCCATAACATCAGTGTTTACAGTGATTAAGATTCACATCGATTTCCATTGCATCGAAAGTCTCTTTGGAACCACAGCTGTCACCATCTGTCACAACCTGGAAGAAGCATATGTCTGGAGGGTCTAATGTCTTTGGACCCTCCAATTGCTCAGTCATGCAGCAGACTAATATTTAATTTTTACACTGTAAATTTAGCTTTCGGTTATTTGTATTCGAATTTGTCATTTTAGGATGCGTTTTACCGATTACTGGGGAAACCTTACTCCAAAATCTACCATCACATATCAGGCTTAATGTTTTCTGTCATGTTGGAATAAATACATGGCTCTACTCAAGATTTCTGGGTACTGCAGCCAGCTGAATTTCAAATATCCACAGTATCTCTTGCAGGCATCTGAGGCCACAACATGTGATATTTTCTAATGTGGTTGTAAAACGAAATGAAACTTCCTCCAAATATGAGTTTAGTCCTTCAGAGTGTCAACCTGCAGTCACTGCTCAGGGACGACTTTCCCCTCCGGTCCACCTCACAAGGAGCAGAGATCTGACCTTAATCTCAATTTGGGCCTCCTGCTAGGCTGCGAATTAAATCAGCTCTATCCCCTAGCGTGTGCGTGTGTGTGTGTTCATATGTGTGTGTATGTGTTAAGAGGGCAACACCATATGGCCAGACTGATCATTAGGGAGGCTGCCGGAGGCAAAAACCGCTGGAGCTACTCTCCTTACACACATTTACACACACTCACATTTACACACACACACTAACTCGCTCGCTGAGTGTCACAACACATCGTGCTTGGAGGCTGTGACGGACCAGTGCACTTAAGCTTTTTCCTCGCACACAAACGAGCACACACACTCTCCAGTGTCGTAATGAAGGTCCTCCATGTCTCCACAGATGGTGTTTGTCTCCTAAAGTCTCATTGGTGCCGGTAAACAGAGAGCTAGCCGGACCAAGACAGACCTGCCTCTGGGCCCTGAACATACATCTGTGTGTGTATGTGTTTGCCATGTTTACCATGTCCCTATGTGTGTGTGTGCTGGCATTTCTTCAGTTCATCAGGAAAGTAGAGGGAAAGCCAACAGAGGAAAGACAAGGAAAGGAAAGAGACTAGAGAATGAGATGGAAAAGCAACAGAAAGATGAAAGAAGTGAAGGGAAAGAGGGATGAAAGTAGATTATCAAAACAAGTGGACAAAAAGCCTAAAGAACAGACGGAAGTAGGAGGAGAATAAAAGATTTGGGAGGAAGATACATGAAGGAGAGTTAAGGAAGGAAGAAAAGACTGTGGCAAGAAAAAATAATCAAAGGAAGAAAACAGGACTGCATAGCAAAGCTGAAAGAAACGGTAGGCTAGAGGGATGGAGGCACATGGAGAAAGCAGGAAAGAAAGAAAACTAAAGAGCCGTCAATGTGAGAAGAGAAGAAGGAGAGGGGGAAATTAGTCAAGTTGGATGTATACACTGTGGTTCGTGTAAACTCATCTTCAAAAACTGGTCACCAAAGCATTTAAGGCAAAGATGCAAGTCACCGAAAAAAGTGTATTCACATTATAAGAAAATGGAAATCTACATTTTTTTCCATAATTTAAAAACTGCTGTTTCAGTTATTTTATGTTTGATTAAACGGTTGATAAGCTGTCATGAGTCCTACGAATGTCACCAAGAGTGGGTCTCCTCCATTTACTGGGAAGTCAGTATCGCCTCATTGACTGAAGGTTATTTTACTCTGCTGAGCAGAATCATTAATATGTTTTCAGCTTAGAATAACATCAAGATTCGGCATTTGGGAGCCGGAGTAGTAACATGGATTAATCCACTTGACCCTAGATATTAAATATAATTTTCTTTTTTTAATGTAGAACTCAACACAACAGGTCTCATTCACCCAATGTTTTTATCTAAGTGCTTTCTTTCTAACTTTAACTCTCCAATGAATGAATCACAAGCAGATCTGGGTTCAGTCTGTTTCAGGGAGACTGGAGCAGCCAGGGATCGAACTACCAACCTTCCAATTAGCAGATAATCTGCTATACTTCCTTAATTAAAACTAGCCAATATAAAGTTTCTGTTTTGGACTTTACTTGCATTACATGACATCATTTTCATTTTTACAAGCTTTTTGATTGGGGTTAAACATCAAAGCAGTTAGCAAGACATAGAAAAATATTGTGGCATCAGTTCAAAGAATCATTTTTAATACTTAGAGAACTTATGGAAAAAACTGTGTATTTACAACACACATTGAAATAAAAGCCAACCATAGTTTTAGTCTGCAAAATCACTGAACATGTGATTGAAAATATTAGTAGAAATAGTAAAGGTAAAAACTACAAAAGGGTGTTTCGCTTTGCTTTCATTATTTTAGGACAAACATGGGGTTGGTGGGATGAAGGAGTCAGCTGGGGACAAGGTGAGAGGCAGTTGATTTGCTGTGGCGACCCTTAAAGGGAGCAACTGAAAGAGGACTTTGCTTTTGTTATTCTCCTTCTGGAAAATCCTTTTGTCCCTGTGACATTTGTCGGGTAAATCCACCAAGAACAACGCATGATGCCGTTAAAGAACAGTGCTCTCAGAAGTTTGCCACTTTCTGTTGCGACCAGTCCTTCAGGAGCAGAAAAAAAAGCAGGAAGGAGACCAAAGATTGCAGGAAGAGATGGGATCAAATGGCAGACAATAGAGAAATGAAGAAATGACCGTTTGTAACCGTGTCAGAGTTGAAAGTGAGTCGATGTCCCAAGTGAGCTGCTGTTCTTGAGGCGTTGTTTAGTAGTGAGGGTAACTGAAGTGAGAGTGAGCGGTACTGCAGACATCATAACTGGCTGCTGTGGTGAGCGGAAAAAGCTGCAGACTGAACAGTCAGTGTACATTCAGGCCATCACCTGTGGTCATGACTGAAAATATGTGGTTGCAAATAATTTATGAAATTAGTTTCCTTATGTGGGTTCCCACCACATATCTGAAGTCTTTACTCTTTCTCTGAGTAGAGCAACAGCTACATTTTTGACAGCAGAGGTGAGAGAGTGGCATCTGATCAGGATGCATTTTCAGTACCTTTCACTGGACCCTCGGGCCGACTAAAGGCCGACTCGTGTCCGACTCATCTGTTCTGGAAACACAATGGAAAATGTGTGAGAGTTTCAGTATACAAGAAGTGTGTCTATTCATACTATCCAATTTAAATGGACCTAAATCTTAAATAGTCACAACAGAATAACCCAAGTTTCTGCTGTAACAAAAAGCACATCTTACTTTAATTCTGAGCCTTTCTGTAGGTCTCTAGAAAATTAATTGCGTGATGGGGAAACGACTGTTTGTGTGAGGAGATTTTGAGGAGGCCAAGGTATTAATAACCCCAACTGTAAGAGAAATACCTGATTCTACTGAAGAATTTGACCAGAAAGCTTATATTATGGCTTCTTACAAAACCTCATTTTATTATAATTCTGTGTGCAGAGGATTAAGGGTTTTCTCAATCCACAGTTTGAGTCTTACCTCAATTTTTGGTTCACATTTTTGGTTAACTTTTTTTATTTTTTAATGGGGCATAGATAAGAAAAAAATGGGAGACATTTTTACCACAGTGATAATCACTTGACTGTGACTGATCTTTAAAAATTAGAGCTTTCATCAGACTAGCACCACAGGAAGAGCATTTGCATAACATGAGACGCTGGTCATTAGTGTTGCAATTTTAGTATCACATCTATACACTTATATGTGATTATGATAACTTAATATTTTATAAAATGTCAAAAGATTCTTTATTTATGCCCCCGTTACCAGGCGAAATTTTAGTTTTAGAAAGCCCAACTCGTACTCTACCAAAGCAAAAATGCAACACAACAATGATGCATTCAACTGATATGAGTGATAGTAGCATATACAACTCTTCACCAGATGTGCTGGATTTTGCAGCCTTCTTATTTCAATAAAATTAAACAGTCCTTTTTGGAAGCAACAGGAACATCATCCTCCTCCTACCTTTGTCTCCAGAGCTAAGCAGTATGATCGGATAAATCAGTTTCGTAGAAAAGATTTTAAAAAACTGACAAGTGCTTAATGTCTTCCATCCAGGTGCTAATGCCAAGCTGCGCTACCAGATCACATCAGGAAACACCATGGGCACCTTCGACGTGGAACCTGAAGTGGGCACCATCTTTGTGGCTCAACCTCTTGACTATGAGATGGAGCAGCGCTACGAGCTCCGGCTGGTGGCCTCAGACGGGAAGTGGGAGAACGAGACACTGGTGGTCGTTCAGGTGGTAAATCGCAACGATGAGGCACCAGTTTTTAGCCAGACCGAGTATCACGCTGCTGTGATGGAAGAACTCACCCAGCTTCCTGTTTTCATCCTAGAGGTTAGCGAATCTGTTTGTGTCGTATTAAAAGTTACTTAAAGGACTCTTATTAGTCATTTTAGATCGGATTATGTTCACTATAATCAACTCAGTTGTGATTTTAAAACACTGACATTAGAATAGACAATGCGGTTTTTCAAGTTTTAGTCGCGTCGTAAAAAATTATACAAAATCATATATAATTAAACAGCAATTTATGTTCTTAAGAATTTGACATTTCCTTTTCTGGTGATGCTTAGCGGGAATTTTTATGACTTTTGCAATGCAACAGACAGAGCAACTGCTAAAAGGAGTCACACTCACAGCATTGTCTTTTTCAAATTCTTACAAACGGTTTAAGCTGAATTTGATTGGCTGCTCTTAGGAAACTCCCATAAACAGAGCTGAGCTCAGCCAAGAACCCCAAATAGAGCCAGACTAAGCTAAGTTCTCTTTGTTTTCCACTACTAATAAGTGCCAAGTTTTTACTCTTTTCACACAACAAAATAATGGATTAGTCAATTTATGACCATATACAGCGTAACTACAAAACACATGAATGGATGGATTGATGGCATGTTTTCATTTTTTTTGTAACTGTTAGCCATTAGCTTTAGCCTCTAGCCTTAAGCACTGATCACATGTCCACTCAGTCCAGATGAAACTGTTTAACATATAAACTTGAGAAAGTAGCACCTCCCAAACATACCTTTAAGATAAAGGAGTTTATTGTGAAAATGTTAGTGTTTATATGAACAATATGTGAAAATGTATCAGATGTACTGGAAACAAACCTAATTGTGTTTGTTACATTAGGAACATCGAGCTGTATTAGCCTGGAGCAAAAACCTACCTGAGATCAAGTGACCACATACTAACACATCGCACATGTATGAAATTGGTTAGCACAATATTAGCTGACAGAGGCGCCAGTGTTTAACCAACCAAAACCTCCTGACAGGAACTGCCTGCCATTTGAAAAGTTGCTTCAGAAAAGTCAGAGTCAGCCTCCTCCTCCTGTGGCTTTCATTTCGTCACACCTATCACCGGTAATTCACAGTAATATGCATGTGCCGCCAAGCTAAATCAGATTAAAAAGGTGGAAGCGCGTCTGGGAGGCCAGGGAAGTAATCTCTGTCAGAGAGGCATGTGTCACCAAGCCCTCAACCTGGGCCTACTTCCCCTCGCCTGCTGGAATTGATTTGATGTGCGTTTGGTTCCTCTCTAACGCTCTCGATAGTTTTTTCTGCTACGCGGCGACCAGGGCCTCCCTCAATGCCCGCCACTTTCAGCCCTTGCCCTCAAATATAATTCAGCAGATAGCGAACAGAGGGGAAAATCCAATTTGAAATGAATATTTTTTGACTTCACCTGCGCAGCAGCCTGCTCTGCGGTGCCGCGGCTGCTCATCTTCAATATTGTGTACCTGCATCACGTTGTCAAGAAATGCAAAGAACCCACATGGGGGAGGTGGCTGGGGAAGGGAGGAAGGGGGGATGACTTCAAAGCCTTCTGTAAACAAACCCTCTGGTGAGAAAAGAGGAAGAGAAAGGGTAAAAGTGTACTTTTTCTTGCTTTTGTCTGTGTCTATTAACTTTTAATTGCATTGTGTGTCTCCTTGACAGATGTGAGAGCTCGTCTCGTTTCTGCTGCTCTTGTCCCCTTGTTCAGAGAGATAGCAGGAAGGCTGGTTAATTAAGCAAACAGGACAAAGCAACTGAGAAATGTTTATTCCTGTGTTGGCAAGTCCCCTTGTGCAGGGGCAGCTGCTGCAATCAGCTCCCTGCCTCGTGTCCTATTTGTTGGGCTTCACATTTGTACATAATGAACAAGCAGTTCAGCTTTTTTAATAAGAAACTGCCTGATGTATAAAAGAACAATAAAAAAAACTGTTTCTTTAAAGAAAAAAAATGTTATTGAATGGACTTGCGACGACAAATGTGACAGCTTGCGATTAACTTTTGCTGCAGTCCTTCTATAATGAAGCCACTTTTTTAACAAGGAAATGTTCAGTTGGTGTTTTTTGATGATTATTTTTTATGTATTTGTAATTTTTTAAGTTTAAAATTATTTTCAACATCATCAAAAGCTTGATTAGTAAGTCTGCAATAAGTTTCGTGCTTTAATTCTGAAGACATTTTCAGCCCTTTTTCCACTTTTCCAATTTAAAAATGGGGACTAGTCAGCATTTCATACACAAAAGCACTTCAAATAATTAGAATAAAGATCTGATGTTATAAAATGCAGCATCTGGCTTAAAGCCCAGAATACAGTTCATGCATCTGTGTGTCCAGAGGAATCTGGGTGACATAAATTTTGTCATCTCGTGCAGAAACAGGTTGTCAAAGGCTCTGTGAAACATCAAATTTTAAAACAGTTCCTTAAGGTAAACCATAGCAGTTAACAATAATGGTATCTGTTAAAGTATGTGCTCCTGGTAAATGAAAAAGTTAGGAATGAATATGTTTATTTACGCTTAACAACATAATACTTTAGGATATTAATGTGAGGGACCATTAGTATTGGTAATACTGTGATGTTAACAATATTGATATTGTGGTATGGCCACCTTTATATTTCAACACAACCTGAACTCTCTTAGCCAAGCTTTCTCATCATTTCTTTAAGTGGTCTTCAGGCTTCTTCAAGGACATTCAAACCTCTTCTTTAGATGTTGGCTGCCTTCTATTCTGCTTCAGTAATGTTGAGGTCCAGACTCTGGGGAAATTCCATTGTTTGTTTTTCCATCTAGGTATATTTTATTGCACTGGCAGTGACTTTGCGACCATTGCCATGCTGAAAAATGAAACTATTTCCAATCAGACAGGCTAGAAGGCAATGTGTAAATGAAAATCTGATGGTGTTTTTCTGCGTTCAAAATTCTGACAAATTTTGACAAAATCCCCAACAACAGTAACTGAAATGCAAACCCAAACCATCACAGAACCTGCAGTTTTTGCAGACTGCTAGTTAAAAAATGTGCCCAAAGATAGTTCTTTGCTAAGCTATCCGTTATGTGTGTATGCAACACTTTTTCATCCATGGAGTTATAGATGGGCTTTGTTATGCTTAAATGTCACAGGTACAGGGCATTTCGTTGCCCTGTACCTGTGACATGTGCAATGACAATAAAGTTGAATTCTAATTCTATTCTATTCTAATATTCATTGGCTTAGGAAAAAAAAAACAATCATCTGAAAATGATCAGGTACAAGAAGTGGATTGAAAATGAGTGAAGAAGCAGCCAGTGTGCAGAAAGCCTGGAGAACTATTGCTTAAGACCACTTTAAAATATTTCCAGAAAGCCTGGCTCCTTGAAAGAAATCAGGGGAAACATTTACACAGTGCTTTATATCACCTGGAAATTTCTAGTAACACTGTGACTAAAACAGCAAGCTTGATCTTTAATTTTTAATTTGAACTACAAACTCAGTGTTTTGAGAATTTTAGATTTTATTTTACTGTTATATTTCTGTGTAATTTTTGTAGGTATCAGCTACAGATCCCGATCAGGAAGCTGACCAGAGTGCTCTTCGCTATTCCCTCCATGGCCAGGGTGCTGGTGGTGAGTTTACCATTGATGAGCGCACTGGACGAATCTATGCTCAACGTCGACTGGACCGCGAGGAGCGCCCTGCCTGGAGATTCCTTGTCCTCGCCACAGATGAGGGAGGGGCAGGTCTCACAGGATTTGCTGATGTACTTTTAGAAGTCAGAGACATCAATGACAATGCTCCCTTCTTCCCCTGCCCAGCACTGGAAGTAGATGGTTGTTTTCTTGGTCAAGTGCCTGAAAATTCACCTGCAGACACATCCGTCATGGAAATGCGTGCCATGGATCTGGATGACCCCAATGAGGGCAGGAATGCCTTGCTCACATACAGCATCATCAAGAACATTCGCAACGAGATCAACCTCAACCTGTTCTCTATCAATGCCACTACGGGCACCATCTACACAGTACTACGCTCTCTGGACAGGGAGATGGAGGACCGGTATCTGGTAGTGGTGGAGGCCCGTGATGGAGGGAGTTTGGCAGGGACAGGGACAGCCACCATTATGGTTTCAGATGTCAATGACCATCCACCCATCTTCACTCAGAGACTCTACAATACTCAGGTGAGTCAACCTCGCTAACCTTCTTTAAACATTTACATTTATTTTACCAGTGATGCATGTAAATAGATCACTTACTTCTATGTGTTGATCAGGTGACTGAGGACCTTGAGGTGAATAGCGAGGTTCTTGTAGTTTCTGCCACAGATGGAGATGAGGGCGAGAATGCTGTGGTAACCTTCAGCATTGTAGGTGGTGATGAAAACAGAAAGTTCTTTGTGGAGACAGACAAAGTGAATCGACGTGGCGTAATAAAACTTAAGAAGAAAGTTGACTTTGAGAAGCCTAACGAAAGGACTTTCAATCTGACCCTGAAGGCCGAAGATGCCGATTTCTTCAGCCTCGCCTATTGTCTCATTCAAGTGGAAGACTCCAATGACCATCCTCCTGTCTTCTTTCCACAATTCTATGAGTCACCAGCTATGTCTGAAGATGTGCCAGTGGGGACAATTGTTGCTCAAGTTACAGCTTCTGATCTAGATTCTGGCCAAAATGGGCGTTTCTCTTATAGTATATCCAAAGAGTCAGATCCCTACAATCAGTTCCTGGTGGACCAGTCTGGTTGGGTTGTAGTTGCTGATTCTTTGGACAGGGAGAAAATTTCACAGCACAGGATCATGGTCTTGGCTACAGATGCAGGGAGTCCCCTCCTGACTGGCACTGCCATTGTTGTGGTGACTGTACTTGATGTTAACGACAACGGGCCAGAGTTTGAGGTCCCCTACAAGCCTGTTGTTTGGGAGAACACAGCTGCACCTCAGCCAGTGAAAATGAATGAAACCTCCTTGCTCCTTCATGCCACCGATCGCGACACCTCCACCAACAGTGGGCCATTTTCCATACGGCTTCTGATGCTCACCTCAGACGCCACCAACTTTAACCTGACGGACTTTCGGAACGGAAGCGCAGCCATCACCGCGCTCCGCGCTTTTGATCGTGAGCGGCAGAAGGAGTACCGCCTCCCAATTCTCATGATTGACAGCGGCTCTCCTCCAATGAGCTCTACTAGCACGTTGACAGTTGTGATCGGCGACAGGAATGATCATCCCCACTCACCTGGACACACCAACTTTATTGTCTACAGTTATGAAGGTATGTTTTGTTTTTATCTAATTCAATGAGGTTTCCAATGCTTAATTTTTGAGACTAGCTCCATGAAACCTATATATTATTACATAATTTGGTTCCAAATGTCCATGATCAAAGCTACAGAGTTTGCTGAGGTTTATGAAAATAGGTTCTGAAGTCCTAGTCTGTGAAAAAAAAAGTTTTTTTTTTCATGGCCATGATCAAATAAAACTACACACAGATCACATGAAGCGTGTTGTGTCAAAAAAAAGGGTTGATTTTAGATGTGACGGCAAGTTTTTCATTGTTCACCACTATTCATCTGTTGCATCTATGACATTTTCATTCAGTGATCTCATTGTTGTCCCCGAACAGAGAAAATTAAACGTGGGCATGTTTCACTAAATGTGCCGAATGCACAATGTGATTTGCGAAAACAAAGTGTTTTTGTTCATCGCGATGCTTTTCATTTGTAAAAACAGTAAGCATGCAAGAGCCCTGTAGGGTCTGTAAATTTATCTGTAATTTGTGAAACATAATGCTGCTAACATTTGTGGTGTGAACAGTAGCTGCAAAAACTGTGAAACTGGCCCCAGGCTTTTCTCTGATTTAGTGAGGCATCAAAGTGAACCAGTGTAAAATAAATGTAAACTAGCTGCACACTGATGAAAACTGATTGAAAACTGGAAATTGATGAAAACACGATGTTTAAATAAATGTGTGCTGTTTGTATCCACAAAATTTAGACATTCATTTGGTTTTGGATTTTTCTTTCATGAGAGTCTCACCGTTCAGTCTAGTATTTTACACTCCACTGGAGAAAGTTTGGGTGTACTATTGCTTGAACACGCCTTTACCCCAGAACATAATGTATTATATTATATTGTCCCAGTTAAAAGTTCCCTGGTCACTCTGAGGGATTCAGCATGGTTTCTTTTTAAACCTTTAGGTCTCTATTATCCCACCCTATCACATAAAAATCTCCTCACATCAAGCGTTTAATGCACTGAGTGGCCCTTTAGTGCCATTTTTCAGTGCAGTGTTTAGGGTCTTCACCCGTACTTTCATTTTTCCACATAAGAAAAAAATAAGGATGCAGTTGAGCTGGTAGAAGGCATAATCACACAACTACAACCAGGAGGGTAGCTCGGTCGATCCCCAACTTCTCCAGCCTCATGCCGAATTATCCTCAGGCAAGTTGCTAAACCCCAAGTTGCCCCAGATGCATTCATCGAAGGGCGAGTATGTGTGCGAATGTTAGGAAGCTAGGTATAGATTAAGCTCTGTATGAATGTGTGTGATTGGGTAAATGAGACTTGAGGTAGAAAGGCGCTATATATCACCATTTATCATTTACAACAAATCTGAGATGCCTGCCTTTTTGTTCTGTCACTATTTAGGTTTAGGAACAGATTGTGTTTTATGCTCTTTCACAGCATTAACCACACATTACAAGTCAAACTTCTCCCATTTGCAGCAAGCATCTCCTCAGTTTTCTTGGTCACCATATTGATGTGTCCTTCAACAGCGGAGCACATTTAATTATGGTCTCTTGCTGTCTCCTTCTGACATTTAGGGACTTTTTAAAGTCCGCCAGACTGCCTTCAATATTGAAAAATGACACTAAAGCGTTACCCAGTATGTTTTAACATGTGACACCTGCAGGTCCTGACCAAGCGTCAGTATGTAACGTGTTGGGAGTGAGAACGAGTTGCCCTCCCACCACCTTCTGAGCGCTCTCCACTCATGTTGTTAATACTGTACTTGTCACAGTCGACTGCTCACAGCCTCCTGCTCCAGCCCACATCACTTATTTAGCGTTTCATACCATCTGTCGGCCCTCTGTAATTTGCTGGAAAAACTAAGGTATTCTGTAATGTATTTTTAGTGGATTCCCTCTCGGGGGCCTTTCCACATGAAAGTGCATTAACCTGCTAATATGAATCCATCACGTACCTTAACAACATACCATGAAGCAAACAATTAAGACCAGCTTAAGTCCCGGGTTTGATGAGCACGTAAACAGGAGGCTTTTTTAAAAGGCAGCTGATTTCACGGCTAAAGAGATTACAGAGCTGTGTTCAGCTTTTTTTGGAAGAGGGGGAAACTAATGCGTGAACATATTACTGCTGTGCCGTCAAACCATGACCGTGTGTGCCAATGAGGCATTGCCCGTCACCTTATCTCCTTAAAGAAGCCTCTACTTTTTTTCCTTCACTCTTAATATTTGGATTGTACCGGAGGGACCCTTTGTGCTCAAAACTAATTCCTCTCAAAGCTTATACATTTTTGGACTTTTTTGTTTCTTTTTTTTTCCCCACCTCCTGACAGGTATTCTCCAGACGACAGTGCTCGGACAAGTTCAATCCCCCGACCTTGATGACTGGAGTGAGAAAGTGTACCGTTTTGAAGGCAAACCAACCAGGTACTTTGATCTCATCAGCTGAAAACTCTGAGATGCCTGAAAGGTGACTTGCAGAAAGAGAGTGATGGAGGTGAAAGCACAGATGGATAAATTAAGTAATGCAAAAAGAAAAAGAAGGAGATATAGATAAAGTCAGAAGTATGGCAATAATATTGAAAATATAGAGAAAGATTCTTTTAATTAAATCACAATTAAAGACAAAACAAAGAAAAGACAGGAAGGAAAAGAAGTAGAAGAAAAATTTGAATAAGGCCATTTTCCCACATGCACTGCAGCCCTGAACTTTTCTAGTCCTTCCCCAGCTGAGGCATATGTGAGAACACAAACGTTCATGGCAGTTAGATCAAGCATTAAATAGTTTTTGACCCTTCACCCCTTTAAAGTAAATCTTCATGTAATCGTCCTCAAGATGAGAATTTCCAGCAGTGCAAACACATCTGATATGATCTGCTTTAGTGCTCTAAATGTGAGGAAGTGCAACTTCAGATAATGTCCTTACCTGATCGTCTGGACCTTGTCTGGAGTTCAGCTTAAGTCACAGAGAATCATGCGTGTAAACACTTTGAGGACAGGAAAGAGATTCATGATGAAGAGAAGAGATGGAAACAGATACAGGCTGGTTCTTTTAAACATTTTGAATGTTCTCAAATGGAAATGCTGCTTTGTTTTAGGCAGGCAAATGCATTTTTTATGACTCCAGACAGGCTGCAGTTTCAATGTATTCCTTTGTAGCTTAGGATTGTGGTTGTGCGATATCGTAAGTAAGCAGTGACATTTCAAATCTGTTTGTTTATTCATCTAGTTAACGTACTACTCATAATTAAATAATAATGCAAACCTGATGTTCCTTTTGATTTTAATTTGCACAATAAGACTATAAAATATATCCAAAATGTAAAATTGTACCGTTTGCACCTTCCACTGGAAAACCAACGTAAATGTAGAATACAGCTCACGAAACTCTGAACAAGGAATGAAACAATTAAAACATGAATGACAAGACGATGTTTTTTGTTGGGATTAAAGATGTATGCACAATATCACAATATACAGTGTGATTTGGACCAATCTACACACTCCTGTTGAGCATATTATGACCAGTTTTGGATGAAAGAATCCAGAGAACGACAGATGTAAAGTAGTTTTACGATGTGTTGGGACTAATACAGAAAAGATTCCCTGCTAAAGTGTCCCTTCTCATGTGACACGCAGCAGCAAGAAATGCACAAGAGAAAAAGAGAGAAAATAAAAGAGCTGCACAGGAGCTGACAGATTTAAAATAAAGAGGGAGAGACAGTACAAAGGTGCCGCGCGACAAAGGGGAGAAAGGAAAATTGGGACAGAGAAACAGGCAGTTTGAAGGGGGAAACAAAGAAAGAGTGAAAGAGAATGAAGGGGAAGAGGACAGGAAGGCGAGAGATAGAAAAGGGGATCTGACTTGTCAGGAACAGTGCTATTAATACTTCATAACCAGCGGTATTGAAAATTCCCAGTGAAGCACGGCGAGGGCGCACTCATTTTGTTTGATGGGGCAAGGTTTCACGCGGACCCATTGAAAGGAGAGCCTGATTGCGCTCCCTGACACCTTTTCTTCTAATGAGATACCTGTAAAGAGGGACGACAAGAGACGACAAGAAATGGCCGAGAACAAAGGAACCACGAGAGAGAGAATTACCATAGATGCTCCTGAACTGCCGCCCCTCATCAGAGCATACAGCAGATAGCAGTTTGTTCACAGTATAGATCAGCTTTAGGTTGAATGTTATTTACATATAAAAAGATACAATCTAGGGGAAAATATGAAAAAGCGTTCTGGTAAGGTGAAGGAGCCCGAGGGGCTAAAAACATCCATCCATTTGGACAGTGGGAGGAAGCCGGAGTACTCGGAGAGAACCCACGCAAACACGGGGAGAACATGCAAACTCCACACAGAAAGGCCCCGGCCTGATGGTGGAATTGAACTCAGGACCTTCTTGCTGTGCGGCAACAGTGCTAACCACCGTGCCACCGTGCTGGGCTAAAAACATGTCAAAGCTAAAAAAAAAAAAAGTGCTATTTGGGGACATTCAGTAAATCACAAAACGCACAAAATAACCAGAAAACCTCAGCATTCTGCCTCAGCAGACAGCGATTTGTTTGGAATTGATCGGTATGCTATGTTTTCATTTGTTTCCTGTCTGTGAAGTGCTTTGACATGTTTGGAAATCTCTCAAGCGTGACGGTATTCCAGGAGACGGTACATGAGAGCTTGTTTTGTAGCGGCAGCACAAGCACCGTCCGCAGACTCATTTTGGCCTCAGTTCAGTAACGCTTAATTAATTGGTCTAGTCTGAGCTCTGAAGGTCACTTCAGTGTGAAGAGGTTAAATATGAGCCAGCGGCACATGTTCTCCACAAGGTTTGGGATCCACTCTGTAGTGCAGCAGAGCAGAGATTGCCAGAGTTTTCCAGATCAAGAGTCCCCCCCACCGGCCTGGATCCATGTTCAACAGCTGACCTCCATCTGGTCAGAGTTTGATCTGACAAATCCCATCTGAGAAAGATTTTATCCGGATTGAAGATTTCACTGGGAACTTTATGAATGTGTTTGGTTTTCCAAGCACGAGGAACAGCTGAAATGTCTGAATTTGTATTTGCCTTATAACAATAAGTCCTTGAACTAATGCATTTTCTGCAGCAGGAATTCTGCTCAACAATTATAATATCCAACCTATCCATCATACCCTTAATAGACAGATAATAAATGGTTCCTTGCAAACAGACCTCCAGAGTGGAAGAGGTTAATAAAGTGTATTTCTGCACTGCTTTTTTTTGGAAATCCAGACATAAGTATTTATGTAACATACATAAATCAAAAATCCGAAACGGTACACACACTTTTTTTGCTGGGACTGAAAATAGCACCTGCTTCTTATGCAAGAAAGAAGCAGATATGATGTATTTTAACAAATATAATTCTAAGCAGCAACAGAAAATAAGTCAAACTAATCTTTCTTTCGCTCTCTCAGGTTGTTCAGTCTGAACCAGAGCTCAGGTCAGCTCAGTATTAGGGAGGGAACTCCTCCCGGCTCATACCACCTGCAGGTTCGTGTATCCGACAACACCTGGCCAGACGTCACCTCCACCGCCCAAGTAGACGTCACAGAGCTGCACCACGTTGCCTTGCAGCGTGCTGCCTCCATCCGCCTGAGCAGTGAGTCCCAAAGTGAAGATGTCAGATTGTTAAAATATGAAAATACACTTGTTAACCTCAAACAAAACAGTTGTTAGTCATGGAAATGACTTAACAACATCTCAGCGCACTGACACAAGACGCACATTTACACCCTCCTGTGACTGTCGATGTGGCACAGTGCTTCAGGGTCTCAGTTTCAGGGCTATCAGCTCGATCAGGCTCCATCAGCATTGGCACACAGACGCAATATTGGAAATAACTCCCTGCTCCTCTTCTTCTATCATCTCTTGTGTTCCCTGCTGTTTATTTTCAGCTCCATCTCTTCAGACTTTCTTGTCTCTTCCCTTTTTTCCTTCTGTTTTATTCACCTTTTCATTCAACTTGTAGTATCAGGATATTTCTGTCTGTCCGCTGCTTTTTATGCTGCCTCTAATTTCCCATGGTGATTTTTGAAGCTAGTAAACAAATCTGTTCTCCTCCCCTCCTTCTTCTTCTTCCAGACCTGACAGTGGAGGAGTTTTTCAGTAGTAGTGGTGGAGGTGAGAAGAGTCGCTTTTCCCGTCTGGGTCTGACGTTGGCTGAACTCCTGCAGACTTTGCCGGAAAACGTCCAGATCTTCTCTGTGGGTGATGCCAGCAAACATGGTGGGAGGGCGCTTAATGTTTGGTTTGCTGCCCACGGCTCTCCCTACTACAAGGCTGAGAAACTGCACGGCTACGTGGCAGCAAACAAGGCCAAGGTGAGGAAAGACTTAGAGTCTGGAAAATACACTTTAAACTATTTAAATGTAGGAATATAAATTATGTTAAATTATTATACTTTTTGGCATTTTTTCCACTCTCTCTAGTGTTTCAGTTGAAAGGTGGCATTTCTTGAGCACATTTTTGATGTTTAATAAAAATCCATTATTTACATTTTTCTTTGTAAGTTAAAAACCAGTTATTTAATCCAAAACCTTCAAAGGCTAATTTGTGATTTTTGTTACTGGAAATCTCAGGAACTTACTTTCTCTTCGGTCGGGAAAATCAAAGAGGAAGTGCCCCAATCCAACAAGCAAACAGATAATTGTGCAAAAGCTAAATAAAGTGAAGCAAGGTGAAGTGTGAAAACGTAAACGTGGTGAACTGACGGGAAAAATGAGCCATCCAGTTTACATCTTCAGCCATAGGATTAATGATGCATTAATTACACTCAATTACATGTTACATTCACATATTCATATGTGCAGTTCAACAGGCAGAGACATTTAACACAAAGTGTAAACTATTTCACACTCATGCACACCCACATGCCAGGAAAAGTGAAAAATTGATCATACATTAATATGTGGACATGTTGCTTCAGCATGTCTCTCTTCAGTGATACACCCACATATGCACGCACATACTTGCGTGCATATGTACACACTTGTATACTTTTATATGAAAATATACCATTAAAGCATTGGGAGCTGCTTCTGATCTCATTTCTGTGACAGGCAGGCAGATGATGGCAGTTGGTGAATCATATAAATATGCATATTAAATAAACACACTTGCGCAAACATAGACAGCCGAGCTAGATCAAATATCTAACTGTCAGCTGTCGCTCAGCTGACGTCTTGTTTAAAAGACTGCATAAAAGTTATGACACTGGCAAAGCAATAATGTGAATAAATCTATTAGGAGAAAGAGAGATTTGTAGCATACTGTAATATAACTGCAGTTCACATTAACATCTTCAGTTACTATATGCACTATGGGGTTCATAATTTGTATTTAGTTTTACTTCTGCTTCCAAGTGGCCAATAAAACCAAAATATGAGCAAAAACTGAAAAGTATATTACTAAAACAAAACCATCTAATATTACTGACAATGGAGCAAAAGAGAGCTACAGAAATGTGTAATGTATTGTCGTAATACATGTCTGTACAGATATCAGTTTATACACACAGCTCGATTCAGTTCAGTTAATTCTGGTTCTGTTTAATTCGATTCACTTTTATTTATACATCGCCAAATCACAACCACAGTCGCCTCAAGGCACTTTATATTGTAAAGACCCAAAAATAATATAGATAAACCCCAACACTCAGACGAACCTGTATAAAGAAGCGTTTGGTAACAGTGGGGAGGGGAAAAAAAAACTTTTAGCAGGAAGAAACATCTGGTTCAGCCTCAAGAAGGGGTAGCTATATGCTGGGGGATAAAGTGAATCAATATTACTGTACATATGCTCACATGAAGGAAACAGTGCAGGAAATTACACCAGAAAGCTATTTCACTCAATGATTAAATAATAGTGTTTAATAATACTGATAATATACACAGAAACACTACAGCACTGGGAATAAATACATAACACCAGAGACAGTATAAGAGAAAAACAAAACAGTCAAAGGAAGCTGAAAGGAAGATGAGAAAAACAACCTTTAACACCTTATTGCATGTGTTTTATTATCATATTGTGACTGTTTATGCAATAAATACACTTTTTTTTTAATATCCTGAAAGTAAAGTTCATTTCAATCAAGGTTTAAATAATTGCCTGGTGGCATTACTGCTGATTAACTAGGCTTAGTTGTAGAAGTATAACACATAAGTACATAATTCCTTCCCACTTTGGTTACATAGCTGTCGGGGTGTCTTGATGATTTCCTTGAAGTATACAAATTTTCTACACTGTTGCCTTCTACAGCAGGGTATTAGCAGTGTTTTAGTTTTACTTTGTGCATAATGCTCATGTTAAGGCATAACTGCAAAACAAACTACACATTGTGTGTTTAGAAAAGCCTTCATATTACCAGAGATGCAAATATTGTTCAAATATTGAAGCTAACATAAATCCTGTCAAAGTGTCAAGACACAGATAGTTAGCACATCTCCAGCTTTAATGCAGCTTGGCTCAAAAGCCTAATCAGCACCTACAACAATAAAAATTTGTTAAAGTATAAATAACACAGCATGATTTAAAATAACTTCCATCAAATGCTGAAGATGAAAGGTACGTCTTTAATTATCTCAGGGTTAAGAGGAAAAGTGCCTTGGCTGATTTAGAACAAAAATGTCAGAGAGATACAAAGTCATCACGAAAAAAGACGATGTTGAAACTGGCTCTGGAGCCAAAATCTAAAGCTGTGCCTGGGGAGTGTAAGTCACAGTGGATGAGAGTGTCAGCTGAACAGCTAAACTCCAAAAAAAGAAATACACACAGTTGGAGAGAGACAGGAAACCCTGAGGGACTCTGATGAAAACCTCTCACCCCCTACCCCCCCCTCCAAAAAAGTAACAAAACGAGAGAAAAGAATCAGGATGACAAGCAGGGAAGCGAGTGAATTTGGCAACGGAAAGCAAATGACAGCAAAACTTTAAGAGGAAGGGAAAATGACAGAGAAACACCAAAGTGCATAAATAACAGTAAGGGAAATAGAGTAAATTCAGATTTCACTGATGCAGGTAGACATCAGATCAAAGACATTTCCTGTCATTCTCTGAAATTCTCTAATATGTTCAAACAGAGCTCATGACTTCAATGCTGTTAGTTTGAGTTTGCTTTCCCCCCATGCTAGTTTTAGTTTCACTCATTTCACACACAGTACTTAGTCTTATTTGAAGTTTAACGACACAGCACTTAATCTGTCTTGATGGGCTTATATTTGATTTTTAATTAGTTGTGTGCCATTTTTTATCTTCATTTCAGCTTTAGTTTTGTTTCCTCTGCTTAATCATAGGTCAGCTTTATACCTAACTGAATTGGACTCATCAGTTTAATCAAAGACAAAAAATGCCAAGGTATGAAACCTTGGTCCATGGGTTTGGACCAAACGCCAGCTTAAATTTTAGCTTCATGGTTGTTTTAGTTTTGGTTAGCCAAGCTTATCCTAGTTTCGAGGATACCTACAATCCTACAATGTGGAAAATAAAGTTTTCACCTGAGCAGTCCTATAAAAAACTAAGTACACATTTATTGTTTCTTTTAGAAATCGCTACACTTGCAGAAGCAAATGAAACTACAGAAGGTGTGTTATAGGTGTGTATTAAGACAGTGCCACAATCTTCCTAGCAGCAGGAATCCCAAAAAATCTTCCCTAGGGTCAGGCTCTGAAATGTTCAGAGAAACTACAAGAACTACATCTGAGACTTCACAGCCTTGGATAGAATGTTAAATGTTCAAGTTCATGACAGTAACGTTATAAAAAGATTGAACAAATATGGCTTGTTTGTCAGGCTTTCCAAGTGAAAACCTCTTTCTGAAAAGAACATGGTAGCGCAGTTTAGTTGTGAAAAGTTGCATCTACACAAAAGACAAGCCTCTTGGACAGATGACCAAAGGCAGGGTTTGGCAATAATGCACAGTACCGCATTTGACAAAAAACAAACACAGGATATCAACACAAACACCTCATATCAATTGTGGAGCACACTGATGGAGACTTGTTGATTTGGGTTTGGTTTAAGGGCCACAGAACCTGGTCAGTACACTCTTTGAGCTGATCGTGAACTCCTGTCTATATCAAAATATTCTACAGTCAATTGTTTTCACAGGTTTTTGTTCCATGAAAAACTAAGTACACTTCATGTTTCAGTGATTTATAAAACCAAATTTACCAGTGATTGTTTTCAGTCCTTCAGATCATTGCAGAGAAGTTTTGTCCCATTTTTGCAGTGTTTCTTCAGTTTATTCAGCAAAATCTCGAGTTATCTATCTTTGATTGAGCTGAGGTTCCGTTTTGCTCTATGCTATTTTTTACTTTGTTTCAACATTGTTTTACTTTCCCTCATTAGTTTTTTGTTTCATTATATAGTTTGTTATTAGGATAACACCGTACCGTCTTAGCAGGGGCGACCGTGTCCACACAAAAGTTGAGGTAGTCTGTAAGACAGTGTGTCGCCCCCTCTATGTCCTCACCATGTGGGCTCAGGAGCACATCCCAGTCTGTGGTGTCATAACAGTCCCTCAGAGCATCCTCCTTTTCTGGGGTCCATCTCCGGACATCTGATGGACATTTTGGACAATGCCAGACATCCTCTGCACACGGCCATTAACAACCAGAAGAGTCTGTTCAGTGACAGGTTGCTTCTCCCCAAGACAAGAACTAACAGACTTAAAAACTCCTTTGTCCCACACGCCATCAGACTGTTTAACTCCTCTCTGGAGGGGAGAGGGAGGGGAAACAGGAGGACAAAGGAGGGGGGAACAACTAAGCTGTAGTGCCTCTTCACCTCACTGTGCAATACCTTTTGTGCAATACTTTTGTAAATAGTCAACGGTGCAATAGACTCAATACTTGAAATGTGCAATTCACTTGTATTTTTATTTTTATTCCTTTTTATTTCTATTCCTATTTATTCTATTTATCCCCTTCGTATATTTTATTTATATTGTCTCTGTATTTATATATATATGTGTGTGTGTGTGTGTATATATATATATATATATATATATATATATATATATATATATATATATATATAATATTCTGTAACTCTGTAACTTCTGTCGGTGCTGTGCTTTTTTGGAAATCGAATTTCCCAGAGGAACCCACCCGAGGGATTAATAAAGTTCTATCTAATCTAATCTAATCTAATAGTTTGTCTCTATTTTTAGCTTATCATATTTTGAAAGTTCCTCTGTTTGTGTCTTAACTCCTTTTTTTATCACCTTTAGCTGGAGGCCATTCTGGGCGTGTCCATCTCTCAGGTGGGTGTGGATGACTGCCCATACACAGACTGCAGCCAGTCTGGAGGTTGCAGCAATGAGGTTTCATTCAGCCAGGCACCGGTGGCTCTCAGCTCTGGTAACATCTCTCTGGTGTCACTGGCGGCCTCTTTGACTGCGCAATGTGGCTGTCGGGGCCGTGAGGCAGTCCACCTGTCCTGTTCTGCTTACCCCGTCAACCCATGCCTCAATGGGGGCACCTGCCAGGACGGACCATTGGGATACCGGTAGGTGTAAGCCAAGGAGGGGTCTTTGCATGTTCCATATAATTCTTCATATGATAATGCATCCAGGATCCAGTTCAACCTTCAGTTACCTGGAGGTTGAACTATTGCACTTATCTGATTGCAGCAAGTAGAGTCTCTAAAGTGCTGTGTCTTTGAAACTTGTTATCGAAGGAAAAGTTTTCTTTATAATGAGATACTGTGAATCACCTTTTTCTTACTTTTCTCTCAGTGGCTGCTCTGTGTTTACATAGTTTTCACCTGACGGTACTGATTAGAAGTTTGCCGGTCGTATGCGGCAGATTCAAGCCCTGAACAGTTAAAGTCACCTTGTGAAGCTCGCAGAAATTTTGTATTTGTTCAGTGGTTAACTCTAGGTATATCTGTCAAACATTTGAAAGAGAGGCAGAAGATTTCTCTTAAAGTAATAACACTCTAAAGCCTCATTTTCAGCTAAAAGTAAGCTGGCTGACTTTGAATTGTCACATGATTTTAATGGTTGAGATACTGGATGAAACATTTCAGCTGCTAAATCTGACAGATGACTCACTCTCCATTGCTCTCTTTCTTTTTCTTGCACTTGAACAACTTATCAACACTGGCAAATATATATTTATATTATTTTTTTAAGCATTTCTATTAAGGTTTCTTGAATGTGGATTATGTCTCTGTTTATCTTTCTGTCTGTCGATCTCTCTCAGTTCATTTGAACCTGTCAGAAAAGAAATTTGCTTTGCAGCAGTACTAATGGACAGTAAAAAGTCTTTAATAAGAAATATAATAAAATAAATAATATAATTAGAAAATAAAGTAGATTAACTCTCTGTCTCAGATGCAAGTGTCCTCCCATGTACGACGGCCCCGAGTGTCAGCAGACCAAACACAGCTTTGGCGGCCAGGGTTACGCCTGGTTCCCTCCCATCAAACCTTGCTATCAGAGCCACATCTCCCTGGAGTTCCTGGCTGAGTCAGCCAATGGGCTGCTCCTCTACAACGGGCCGCTTGGTAATGTTCACTCTGGGGAGCAGGAGGACTTCATTGCCATTGGTGAGTTTCACGCTGAGGCTCTCGTGTGTAAAGCTTCTACTTTGTAGATTAAGAGTTAACATCTTAACTTTCTTTGCTCTGGAGTCAAACTCAATGAAAACACAAATCCAAAGAGTTCTACTCGGAAGATCTATGAAGATCAAACAGTCAGTATTTTCAAATAAACTAATAAGGCTAGATCTAGTAATTTCAGTTCAAGTTAGCCACTTGGAAGGAAGTAGAAATTTTGGCCTGAATATGTCAGTATGACAGTAAAGGTGCTCTTAAATAGCTGCAAAAACACACATGAAAGTGTGAGCCAGTGTTGAGTCTAATAAATAAATGATTTACAGTCACCCTTACTAACCTTCTGTTGGTGTTCTTTGCATCTTAAGACTTAGTGACAAAACCAACAAAGAATCAGAAAATGCACCACTGATTACATGCAGCTATACAACAGCTCCATTATGCACTAGGTGACATTAGAACACAGTTTATACAGTAAGGCCTTTGATCTAATGGGTTTTCTTCCATGTTTATAAAGCTTATAACTTCATGTTCTTGGTAAGTGGCACATTGTACTGTAGATGTTCTGAAGTCAGAACTGTTATATGACATATGTGGATTTGAGGTTAGATTCGATCGTTACTGTAAAGGCTTTTGAATTCCACTGTCTAAATATAATTCTTTATCTAATCGATTCTCTGGAAGGTGTTTGTGAGAACAAAGGCTGAAAATGATCAAATTAAATTTAAATTATTAGGTTTAGTGTGTGCTCTGGGATGATTGATGTGGCTAATGCATTTCATTTACTGGACCTGTGATGTCCTTTAACTTTTCAGTTTAACGCAAAATAAAAAATATAAACGTGCAACACTTTGGTACATAAGCTTTGGACCACACAACCACCATGTTGGTCCAGCAAAGAGATTGTCGTGATTCAAAGCTAACAGCACATTTCAGTGTACAGATGGCTCTGATTTTATTTATCAACTCTTAAACTATCAGCTAGTCATTGTAGTTTTCAGCTAGGTTTGGTATGATATAGATAAAAAGAATCATCTATTAACCAACAAAGCGTTAGAAAAATGAGGAGCAGAGGTGATTATTGCAATGCTTGCAGAAGTCTCTGAGAGTGGCTCATTTGCTGCAGCAAACACATTCTGCTTGAACTTCAGTACCCTTTTGCTGAAAGCTGACAAATTATTTTAACTTCCTAGCTCTATAACAATCATACTAATCTCACAGTGCTGATGGGAACGTGCTGCCGGTCCTGCTTTTCAGCAAACACAAAGCGTTCATCAATCCGCTGCTGTATAGACAGTTTCTCAGTGGATGAGGAGCTTCATAAACTCTAATGTCAGCTCCCAGTGGCCCTAATGTGGTGCTGATGGATTAGCCTGCAGATGGCCTTTCGAACACTTCTTGCATAATCTTGTGGCATTAAAGTTATGTAATTATTGAACCCAGGCTGTTGCTGCAGTGGTCCGGGGAGGGGAAAATCAAAGATAGTTGCAGGATTGATCTCTCTGAAGCGTTTTTGCACTTACATGTCCAATATTGTGACTATGAGGTTGATCAGGTCATACACACATAGACACAAACCCACACATTTTACAGCAGCAGATGAAAGGATATTGGGAGATTCACACAGAGAAAATTGATAAAGTGGCTTACTGCAGTTGTTGATGGGATCCAGAAGCTTACGTAGCAATAAGGAGAAGTGATGTCAGGGCATGCGTCAACTTTTAAGACACAAGAAACGAATATTTTTTTTGTCATAGTGGGTATTAAATGACCCAAAGCTGTGTTCAATTTTACTGCACACATCAACTTAAGTAAGGCAGCCCTCAAAATTCACTTTATGAGCTCTAAACATATTTTCCAGCCTGTTTTACACATTTGTTATGTTGATGTTTACAGACTTGACTTTATTATTTATTTAGGCCTGTTGGGATTTTGTATTCGGGTCACTGTAGTGTGTGTGTGTGTGTGTGTGTGTGTGTGTATGCGTATGTGTGTTTACCGTGAGATGGAAAAGAGAAAACAAAGATAATATTCTCAACTCCCCATTCAGAGTTGAGAAACGGCGTTCCAGCTCTGAGCATAAACCACGGATCAGGAACACTCACTTTGCAGTTTCCACCCAAATCCACTGTCACCGACCGACGCTGGCATCGCCTCGACATCATCAGTGACGGAAAGGTGAGACTTATCTGCAGTATAGCAGATGCATGGAAGGATGACTGGATAGGTGGAAATAATGAAAAAGAAACAAAGGAACAGGAAATCAAAAAACTTGTAAAATAGGAGGAAAAGGTGAGTTACATGAGGTAACGGTGTGCATTCTGTTTGTCCTCAGGCTGTCCAGCTGATCCTGGACCAGTGTGGAGGGGTGGCTGTGAATGAGTTGGAGACAGATGAGTCCAGCTGTAGAGCTGCAGGAGAGACACCTGGAAATCAGAAGTAAGAACAACCCCAGATTTCACTGCTTACTTACAAATTTAACACAGAGAATCTAAAACTTTGCTGTGAAAAACCCAATTTACCTTTCTCTTGCTTTCTTTTTTCCTTTATTTTTGTTTTCATTCAATTCATCCTTATTTTTTTTTCCTTTTCCGAATCTTCTTCTTTCACATCATCCTCCCAACTCTGCTTTTCATCCTCTGACTACTTCTGTTTTTCTTCCCTTCTTCTGTCATCCTCCACTTCTTTTCCTCCCTTCCTTATTTCTTCTCCTCTTCAGATATCTGAATGTTTTCCAGCCTCTGCAGTTGGGAGGGGTGAAGGAAATGTCCCCTCACAGACATTACCGCAGTTTCACTGGCTGCATCCGCAACCTGGTGGTCGACAGTCAGGTAATATTACAATATGAGCATGCTGGTTTGTAGAGTTCCTATTGTGGGGACATGAATGTGTGTGTGAAATTTTGGGGGCAAAAAGCCTTAATGTAAATGATTAGATTTTAATAGCCATACTCTGTTTAAAGCCTCTTTAAATGATTGTTTTTAATCCCAGAGATCATTAGGCTTTTTGTGTGTGTGTGTGTTTTTCTTGGCTCTTAAATGCAGTTTTAATGTCTGCAGGTCTGCACCTGTTTGTGTTTGTTCATGCATGTATTCACTTGCAGTCCTTGGTGGATGGTGATGGTGTTTATCTGTGCGCCTGTGAGTACCACAGGGATGGTGGTTGGACAGATGGTGATCTAGGCTCGGCTCCTCAGCCAAGGCCAGCATAACAACATCACAGTCCAAAATGTAACATAAATGAAAAGAATCTCCCTCGTCCTCATGAAGCTCAGCGTGTTGCTGTGGTTCCTTTACTGCTGCAAACCTCAGTCACTTCTCAAATATCCCAAAATAGTCCCCTGGAAAGATTTCAACCAGCTTTCAGACAAGAAGATATGGAAATATGTTACCATCAGCCTGTCACTGTGGCACCTCATTCAAACCGCAATCCCCTGTGTTTTGGGGATGCCTCCTTCAGTCTAATGCTCTGATTTTACAGGAGTAAGATTAACTCTGCCTTCAAATGGTGGATGAGTTACAGTTTTTGTATTAATTTTTTTTTTTTTTTAAATTAGCAAAACACTGCCACATAAAATGATTTATAGTGATAATAATGAGGTATTAAAGGTAATTAAAGGTTAACCTTCCAGTGGTCGTGTTTGCACTCTAATAAAGTATCAAATTCTAATTGAAGACTGAAGATTTTGTTTCTACATGCACCAAACAGGGAAGGTAGATATGGCAAATATGGCAAAGTGGTTCCTTTTCTAACCTCATGTATGCAATTTATTGTGAATCTGAAGAGTGTGAGAGGGGTGCTGGACTTCTTTCAGTGGGCAATATCAGTGCTCTTGCACTAAAGGTCAAGCAGGACTCCACACAGTGCAGTGACTGATAATGGGGAGTCTCACAAACTCAGCAAGTGATTCAAAGCAGTCATTTTGTTTGATTACAACCTCACTGGAGGTGTCAGTTAACCAGGATCTGTTTGTAGTTTACCGTGCGTTTGTAAGCGATGACTGCTTGATGGAGCTGTGCCCTGTGAGCATAGAGGTCATATGTTCTAACCGTGCTATGGGGTTTATTTAATGTTTTCATACATTCAAGATCAATAAATATACATGTACAAGATCCCCAGTTTGTGAGCTCATGCAGTAACCACAGAAGCAGAGACACTGATCTTGAGAGAAAACCTGCCTATTGTTGCCTTCAGCATGCATCAAAAGTCCTCTGTGAGTAATTAAAGGTTTGGCTACATTTATTCTTTCTAAATATGGTAAGTTGGCATAACCCAGCATGAAGGTATCAGCGTATTTTCCATCCTCTAGCTGTTATTTTGTACCAAGTTCAAATTAAATCAATTTAAACTTATAGACATAAATATTTTTTCTATGCTCATTTCGAGCTATATCTTTTTGTTATTTGGTGCTTGACGAGTTTTGCTCAAATCAGCTCAAATGAATCCTTATTTATCTAATGCTGGGAACTGGTACAGCCCCTCGGTTCATCATTTGTCTGAAAGAAGCCCTTTTGGCTCCTCACGCTTCCTTTAAGCCAGCTTTCTTCTCATTGGTTTACTTCTATAAACAGAAGGTTTGAACATCAGGTGGGTGGAGATTCTGTGCTCATAGCCAGAGCTGTGGGCCTGAGATGACAATATTAATCATCATCAAGAGCCGAGAGCTGGCCTTATCAGACTGCTTGTCAACTATCTGATTATTTTTAGCCTCTGAAATTGGTATGACTTTGTATATGTAAAAAAAAAAAAGTCTGTAATTCCTACACAGTTAAAGATATACTTTTTCTTACTCCCCTTGAAATAAAGCTGAAAGCCTGAGTGTTTGGTTTAAAATCCAGTGGGGTTATATACAGATGCAAAATTACAATAGATTGCATCATTGTCCAAAAAATTATGGATCCAACTGTATATGACAGAAGATAAGAAACCCATAATAGCTCCACTTTAAACTAGATTAGCACACTTGAAGCCTCACAGCTTCACAAAGCTCAAAGCTCTGCATCAACAACATACAGCCCAACATTTTTAAATCACGTTTCAAAAATGATCAATTACAGTGTTGATACAATGACTCAACTGGCGCCACCATTAGGAAGCAATTGGGGTCTTTTTGTTTTTGTTTTTTATGTAGAAGAAATATTGTGTGAGGAACTGTGGGAGGTTTGCTGAGCACATTCATGCTCCATTGAGGAGGAACCCCTTTAGTTTCACTTTTCAAAGCCAAATTTTTATGACAGTAGAAAGAGGCTTTTAAAACCTTAAAAGAGACAGAAACAGAACCCCCCCGCCTTACATGCTTTTCTTTGTTCTGTAATCAAAGCTGGTTTCTTGATTCCCTCAGAAAAATTCAAAACACATTTTTGTAGCTCATGCATTAAGGTAGATTGACACAGCACGAAAATGGCTGCCAGCCAGAAAGAATGGGCACATTTAGAAATTCAGTGCATGTCAAATTTGGTCTTTGTTCTATTTCAGATATAAAGAAGGAAAACGGTAGAATTTTTTAAAAAAACAAACAAAAAAACACTTCTCTGATCTATACTTGGCTGTGTGCGCAGCCTGGATCACATGACCAGAGGCAGCACTGGGTTCCTTTGTAAAGCATGTGACGAAAGTTTGCTGGATATAAAAGAAAATTTGTGTAAATATTTTTTTTCAACAAATAATCATCTCCCTCCTTTCTTTTGTTGTCCCTTAGGTGTATGATTTGGCATCTCCCGGTGAGAGTGTGGACAGCACCCCAGGTTGTAAGCTCACAGACGGCGTGTGCGTAACGGCGGCGGGACCCTCATGTGGGATTCACGCAACCTGCCTCGCAGACTGGGGCTCGTTCAGCTGCGAGTGCCACGCTGGATACACGGGGCACAAGTGTGACAGGGGTGAGGGTCAGAGCGTTTCAGTCCATATCAGTGCAGTTTCCTCTTTTAAATCTTTAGTTTTGGGAATACAGAATTAGATCTATGGACCTTGGAAATTTTAGAAACCTTCATAAAAGCTGTGAAACTTCGGAGCAAAGAAAGCCCATCAGCCTAAAATAGCACACACAGAGAGTCTGACTCCTTTTCCAGGGCTCTGTGGTCAGCTTAATAATTGTGACATCCTGCTGTGGATGTCACAATTATTAAGCTGCTGAAGCAGTCAGTGTTGTACCTGTTAGATCTGACTGAGAGCAGTCAGGCCAAACAGTCTGTGAAAAACAATTACCTCCTTATGTGTACATGTTTTGTTTTCAGTCTGCAAAGAAGATTAATAGTTCAAGTTCGTCCTTTTGTGTGAAACAATTTAAACATTTATATGTTCCTCCCCCCTCAGCCATGCCAGAGTTCTCCTTCGATTCGGGCAGTGTGGTGCGCTTTCAGCTCAGAGGAGGCGGCATCTCCCGACGCACAAACATTCAGCTGCTCGTCCGAACCAGAGCCACCTCAGGGACCCTGCTGTCTGTGACGTCCCGGGAGACCAATGAATACATCGTACTGGAGGTCAGTCCACCTGTAGAACAACAATGACTAACCTTTCACATGATAGCTATCCTCAAAAATAAGCCTGCTTATATCACAGTTTAAACAGCATCCACTTATCAAGATAATCTCACTTTTTCTTAAAGAACATTTAACCATTTTATCAAATACTGCACTTTTACTGCACCATTTTTAGATAATGAATGCATTTTCAATGGGTGGCAGTTTTTACTTCCCCACATGACAGATTTTGTTGCGAGAATTTAAATCCCCGAGCAGCAGCTTTTTTTCGAAGGTTTATGTTCTTCTCTGTCTCAGATCACAGAGGGTCACATCTCAGTACGTGCCAACCTTGGTGACGGCGCTCACGCTTTGCGGCTTCCCGGCCAGCGGGTGGATGTCGGGCAGTGGGTCCTGGTCAGCCTCAGTCGCTATGACAACATGTTTACCCTGCGGTTAGAGCACGGCGGGGGCTCGAAGGAAGTGCAGGCCCGCCTGGGGAGCCGCAGGGAGATCGTGGTTCATCCATCCAGCCTAATGGTTGGTAATGGACCAGACAAGGCTGACTTCCAGGGTGAGAGCTGAATCTAATTTCAGAAAAAAAGTCTTTGTTTATTCAAGTGAGTTCTGAATGGAGTAAAATGACTCTTAAGTGCCTGACAGCCATGGCAACAAGTATTTAAATTCTTGAAATACACTGTGTTTCTCTTCGGATTTATTCTTGCTTTCACAATGTTACCAGAAAACTTAGAATTCAGTTTTTAAATATTTTATAGCTGTGCAGATGCTTAATTCAGAGATAACTCAGAAATGAAGCAATGATTGTGTTTTCCTTAAGTTTTTGTGTTAATTGTTCTTTCAAGATAAAGCATTGCAATTAGTTAGTTTAGCTTTTGAGTTTCACTCATTACATCACAAGTGCATTATTTTTGAATAGTTTATCTTAAAAACCATATTGGACGCAATGCTAAACAGGAATTTTTGGCAAACAGGTTGTCTGCGGGATGTTCGATTTAATGGTCACGTCCTGCCTCTGGATGGCCAGAGCCGGGACCTGGTGACGGTGCTGGAGAGACGTGGTGTCACCTCAGGGTGCTCTAGCAATGCCTGCAGCAGCCAGCCCTGCCGCAGCCCGCTGCGGTGCATCGACTTATGGAGGAAACACCAGTGCAAGTAAATGACACACAAATGCAAAGCAGCACACTTATATAGCTTCCACTGGTGGGAAGCTATTAATTCATTCTTTTAGCAGTTTTGTTTCTTAAAAGTTTTTTGTCTTTCCTATGAGGTCACGCATAAAGTTTTCCAAGAATTTATTTCCATTTTAGTGCCACATCTAACTAACGTTGTCATCTGTCCTGCTCTCCATCATGTCCCAGGTGTCCTGGTAGTCAGGTAACCGTGACTGACGACTCAGGTCAGCAGCGTTGCGCGCCGTCGCCCTGTGGACTTTCTTCCTGCCGTAACGGTGGTGTCTGCCAGCCGCTTTCACCCGATAGCTACCGGTGCCGATGTCAGGAGGGTTTCAGGGGTCAACGCTGCGAGCTGGGGCAGGTCAAAGGTCACCGGCTGCCCGCTCTGAGCCCCAGCTCCATCTTGGCCATCAGCATGTGTCTGCTCGTCTTCTTCGGTAAGAGCAAAGAGAGTCATTAACAGAATGAAATTAAGAGAGAGTACGATGAGGTAAACTTTGCTAAAGTTCTTTGGTTTATAGTCATCTGAATGACACATAATTTACTGAACTAAATCAAACCTCACACAATAAACTCTGATGTTGTCATGAATTACACAATATAACTAACAGTACGGGAAATATTTATGTTGTTGTTTTGTTTCCAGGAAAGTATGATGGCATATTAGTAGTTTATATTAAAACTGTGGTTATTTTGAAACTCTGCAAATTTATCTATAATTGTTTCGTTTCTGTTGTGATTAATGTTTCAGTAAATGAGATCAGCATGTGTACAAGTGTTCTTTGTAGACCGCTCTAAGATAGACTGGGGGTTTTTTCTACTTTTGACTCTTGATGATTTCAGGGAGGGTGGGTAACAATCTCTCAAGCCCCTCCCACCTACTTTTCAAACTTTCTATTTATAAGAGGAAGTCAGTCAGAAATAAGAGGCTGAAGTGAGCTGGACAAAGTCTTGTGTGAGGGAGAAAAAGGTTAATGTTCTCTGTCTCAGAAAACAGAGGGTCACATCTCAGCACGTGCCAACCTGGGTGACAGCACTCATGCTTTAAGAGGAGATAAAGATGAAACAATATTAGTTGTTGGAATCCTGGCAGCACAAGAAGATTAAAAGTGGGGAATAAAGAAAATCCAAATTTCCACAAACTGGTTAACTAAAATAAAGATTCAGCAGTAGAAGTTGATAGAACAATTATAAAGGAGAATATCAGCATAACTTAAATTAGAGGCACAGAAGAAGCATGCTCACAAAAAAAAGTGTCTTTAAAGAGGGAAGAATATTCAAAAGAGTGAGGGCCCTGACAGAAAAAGCCAGATCGCCTTGGTTATGAGCCGAGATTGTGGTATGACCATCAGAGTCTTGGCTGAGAGATTCAGGTTACGACCAGAGGCTTACGGTAGGAGGAGATGAAATTTGCCAAATGTATGACTCACATCTGACTTCAGTATGAGTCATGTGATGACTCATCTCTGAGTGACACTGGCAGCATAATCAACAGAAATTAAACTTATTTAGATAGATGGAAGCTGGCAAAAAAGTGTGTGCATACATCCAGCCCGGTCAGGTCGAATCTCCACTGCAGACCTTTACTGTTTGAAGATCAACAGTTTTTTCTGGGAGCACTAATCATTAAAAATACAAGCTGTGGTGACGCAAAGAGAATTCAGTTAAATAAATGTTACAAAATAACCATTCGCCCCTTAAGCTGTTCATAAGTCAACTTAATCTAACCAGTGAACGGTTGTTTCCCTCAGCTTCACACCTACTGTGTTATGGTTTGTGTTTTTCCATCAGAAGCCTTCATTTCGTCTCGCATGAACAGATTAAATATCTTCTAGGTGATTTTTGAAACACAAATGACCTTGTAGTCTCAATAAAAATGCTGCGTAGAAAGCTGTTAGAATTTGATACTCTTCCCAATGGCTGCCTCATTTATTTTTCACCTGTTTGCCGTAATTATACTAATGTTTCTAAATGAACTTGGTACTGATTTATTGAGGCTAAATGACTCCACAGAGCAGCTTTAATGAGCCACTGCTTCAAATATACAGGAAGGAAACTAATGTCTGTCCCGGTGGTGCAGAAGCACATTTACGAAGAGATGCATATTCATACCATCCTCCTCTGTGCATGTGTGTGTGTGTGTGTGTGTGCGCTCAGCGGTGCTGGTGGCAGTGACAGTGTGGAACCAAAAAGGCAGCCGAAATAAGTTCAGGAAGCGAGGAGTTTACCACATCCCTGCTGAGCATGAGAGCTGGGAGGACATCCGAGAAAACATTCTCAACTACAATGAAGAGGGAGGAGGAGAGCAGGACCAGGTACACAGAACCAAACACACACACAATAAATGGATACAATGTTCTGCATTTTACATGACAGTTGATTTTTTTTTAAGAATCAAGGCCTCACTGTCAAAAATGCATTTTAGCATCTCAGGTAATCAAATAATAGTCTACAAACATCCTGTGTTTGAGGCCACAACTAACCAGTGTTTCTTCTTCTTCTTTGTAAGTAAGTTTTGAAATTTGGCACGCTGATTGGGAACAGTTATTCAATTCAATTTTATTTATACAGCACCAAATCACAACAGCAGTCGCCTCAAGGTGCTTCATAGATACAGAGAAAAACCCGACAATCATATGACCCTCTATGAGCAAGCACTTTGGCGACAGTGGGAAGGAAAAATTCCCTTTTAACAGGAAGAAACCTCCAGCAGAACCAGGCTCAGGGAGGGGCGGGGTCATCTGCTGCGACCGGTTGGGGTGAGAGAAGAAAAACGGGACAAAGACATGCTGTGGAAGAGAGACAGAGATTAATAACAGATATGATTCAGTGCAGAGAGGTCTATTAACACATAGTGAGTGAGAAAGGTGACTGGAAAGGAAAAACTCAATGCATCATGGGAATCCCCCGGCAGCCTACGTCTATTGGAGCATAACTAAGGGAGGATTCAGGGTCACCTGGTCCAGCCCTAACTATATGCTTTAGCAAAAAGGAAAGTTTTAAGCCTAATCTTAAAAGTAGAGATAGTGTCTGTCTCCCGAATCCAAGCTGGAAGCTGGTTCCACAGAAGAGGGGCCTGAAAACTGAAGGCTCTGCCTCCCATTCTACTTTTAAATACTCTAGGAACAACAAGTAGGCCTGCAGAGCGAGAACGAAGTGCTCTAATAGGGTGATATGGTACTACAAGGTCATTAAGATAAGATGGGGCCTGATTATTTAAGACCTTGTATGTGAGGAGCAAGATTTTGAATTCAATTCTGGATTTAACAGGAAGCCAATGAAGGGAAGCCAAAACAGGAGAAATATGCTCTCTCTTTCTAGTCCCTGTCAGGACTCTTGCTGCAGCATTTTGGATTAGCTGAAGGCTTTTCAGTGAGTTTTTTGGACATCCTGATAATAATGAATTACAGTAGTCCAGCCTGGAAGTAATAAATACATGAACTAGTTTTTCAGCGTCACTCTGAGACAGGATATTTCTAACTTTAGAGATGTTGCACAAATGGAAGAAAGCAGTCTTACATATTTGTTTAATATGTGCATTGAAGGACATGTCCTGGTCAAAAATGACTTCACAGCGTTACTGGAGGCCAAGGTAATGCCATCCAGAGTAAGAATCTGGTTAGATACCATATTTCTAAGATTTTCAGGGCCGAGTACAATAACCTCAGTTTTATCTGAATTAAGAAGCAGAAAGTTAGCGGCCATCCAGGTCTTTATGTCTTTAAGACATTCCTGCAGTTTAACTAATTGGTGTGTGTTATCTGGCTTCATGGACAGATAGAGCTGGGTGTCATCTGCATAGCAGTGAAAATGTATGCTATGTCTTCTAATGATGCTGCCTAAGGGAAGCATGTATAATGTAAACAAGTTATCTAATTTGTTTTTAGCATTCAAGGGCCACCAAAGCTGGAACCATTTGTGTAATTAAGTGACCCACCATCAGACCAAGTTAAATTCGAAAAACCCAGTTGACAGTGGTCAATGGCATGACATGACTTCAGACACGAAGTCATGTCATGTCTTAGCATCTTTCATGTATTATGACCAGACTTGGTGTATGAACTCGCCTAGCACCCCTTCCTGAAGTTGTAAAACCAAAATGTGGAATTATATTATTTGACCACTAGGGGCACTACAGTAAAAAAATACAATTTTTAAAATTAAGCATCAGATTTAATAGGTACCCATGTATCTTCTTTTTTCCTCCGTCCTTCCAGAACGGTTATGACATCACAGAGCTGAAGCGTCCACTGTGCTCCAGTTTGTCTCAGTCATCCTCCTGCACGACCGCTCCGCTCATCAAATCCTCACCGGGCTCCCAGGAAGAGGTTCATCCATCCAGTTCCTCGTGCAGCTCAGGTGCTCCCTACCTCAGCATCCCACATCACCACCACCATCAGCATGCCGCCAACGCCAACTATACCAGCGATGCAACCTACGCTAATTACACTGCTCATGTAAACAGAGACGTGGAGACAAGCGACGTAGGCAGTTACACTGATGCCCCGCCTGGCTCACGCTCCCACGTGGACTTTAGAAGCTACGTGGCGCGAATCATTTGGGAGGCAGACAATGACAATGAGGCTTTCCCGCCAGACGCCTACCACGTCTGGTGCGTGGAAGGCTCCGGGTCGTCGGCAGGAAGCCTTAGTTCACTGGGGTCCGCAGTGTCCCATAGAAACATCAACACAGGCGACGGTGATCAGGACGACGGGGAAGAGGAGGAAGATGATGGAGGTTTTGTTTATGACAGACTCTCGCGGTGGGGCCCAAAGTTTCAGGCACTCAGTGAGATGTACGACCAACCACAGCTGACCCTCACATACAGGGATGCAATGGCGTACATACAGAGGAGCCACAGCCATGACCCCCTGCCACATCACCATTAGGGGGTGCTACCCAAATACAAGTACACACTCATAGAACATTTGCCACAGTGGAAAGGGACTCAGTGCTGTGATCTTGTCAAATTTAAAAAAAAAATCAAAACAAGGATGGCTGGTCAGGTATTGTTTTGTATGGCTGGGAATATGTTTAAAATATGTGTTTTAATATTAATTTTCTGATGTTGAAATATATATAAATATACTCACTGTTCTAAAGACATACAAATTTGAATTTTTTTGGCCTGAACAAATCTACCTTTTTTCACCTTTTCAGCTGTAAACCTTTACAGTTTGTGGTTTCTACAAAGGTCTCTAAGCAAACTGGTCCAAACAAGTGATATTTTCAGTTCTTTTGGCTAATTAAATGTCAGATTATGGTTCATGTCAGAGTTTAGTGAAGCAAGATGAGCTTGCCACATTAATTAAAAATAACGAGGCATAAAGAAGCAATTAAGAACAGAAAAACAATGAATGAGGCAGAAGAAGCAAAGCTGGGAGGACTGTGCATTCTTATTAGAGTTGTCTGACAGGGATGAGCCCTCAGCAGCAGCAGTTATTCAAGAGAGTTTTACAAGTAGAAACAGGTGATAAATGACAGATATCATGCATCGTCCAGGTAAACAGGGTAAAAACTCATAGATCAACATGAAATTTACCCAGATTATTATTTACATTAAGGATATAATGTTTCAATATGCAAGTGAGGCATTATATCTTAATATGTGCAAATTTGCACAATCTTACAGGAATCTGAATGGATAGATAAAGTCGGATTCTGAATTTGTTGGCACATGAGTCTTTTTAGCACTCCATAAACCAGAAACTTTTATCAACAGCCAGATAAAAAAAAATCACCATGTTTTTGGGATGACATGTGCAAAAGCCATCTGTAAATCCTTCAGAACTCCTGACACGTTGGGCCATGCAAGTACAAGAAGGAAAGAAACAAATCAGAGTAACTGACCAAAGAAATATGTTTGCATACTTGTATTTACTCTTACAGTTTTTAACAAATGGTTATCAACATAAATCGTGTCTGTGTAAGAGCTTGAAACCTGGACTTTTTGGAAACATTTCACCTCGTTTCCAAGAGGCTTCTTTCAGTTCAATTCACTTATTTTTAAGCTCTTAAGACAACATCAAAGTTCTTTACTTAAGTATCATGAACATCTAATAAACTAAATTTTACTTTCACTGATATTGAAGTTATTACCAGCGCATGAAAAAGAATTATTTGTATTGTAACGTATCATTTTTTTTTAAATATTGACTGGTTTAGTTAAAAAAAAGAACAGAAAGACATTTGGCTGCGTCAGGCAGATACGCTACAAAGCTAAGGTAACAACAAGAAGGATGTTCAGTCTGCCCCAATGATTGAAAACACTTGTATGGCTTTGGAGAGTTTGATTGGTTACTTAGAATTATCACTCATGATTGAGTGATAAGGGCAGCACGGTGGCACGGTGGTTAGCACTGTTGCCGCACAGCAAGAAGGTCCTGAGTTCAATTCCACCATCAGGCCGGGGTCTTTCTGTGTGGAGTTTGCATGTTCTCCCCGTGTTTGCGTGGGTTCCCTCCGGGTACTCCGGCTTCCTCCCACCGTCCAAAGACATGCAGCTTGAGGGGATAGGTTAATTGGAAAATCCAAATTGCCATTGTGTGAATGTGCGAGTGAATGTGAGTGCGAATGGTTGTCTGTCCCTGTGTGTTGGCCCTGCGACAGACTGACGACCTGTCCAGGGTGTACCCCGCCTCTCGCCCTATGACAGCTGGGATAGGCTCCAGCACCCCCCGCGACCCTGAAAAGGATAAGCGGAAGCGAATGGATGGATGGATGGATGGATGGATTGGCTGCCAGCCCTTAAGGACGCTGGTCCAGCCACTGTCTGTAATGCTGTGGTCACTGTGTCATGTGGAGCAAACAGGAAATCTGGGCAGAGAAACTTTAAAGTGAGTAAACCAAACTGAGAAATGTCACCAAAGTCATAAATCGCAACTGTAAGTGCAGACTTACAGCTGTAATCGCATTACTCTGACGTTTTAACTTTGGAAAAAAATGGAGACAATTCAAGTAAAAGGCAATTGGCAGGCATTTCCTTCATTCTCACTGACCTTCTCGAGTTTTTTGTGTATTCATTTATTTCAGTGCAAGCTCCACCACGGTGTTTCTTCAAAACACACCACTAAAACAAAAAAAGAAAGAGTGTCTTATCTCTAAATTGATTCTCGGTATGTTTGTGGCACAAATGGGATTGAATATTATCACATCTTACCTGATATGAAACAAAAAATCTCTCTCAGGTGGGGCAGGAACGCAGCAGCTCTGTTCCCCCCGTGTAGATTAATCGCCACAGAAAAGCTGAGACACTTTCAGGGCGCGAGGTTCATTATGTGATCTTCGTGTTTCTTCAAAACCGAGGTTACCAGTTCATCTTTGAGCTTAACACAGGAATACATCACTCAGCTTTTATTTATTTTGCTTGTACTTCTTCCTTTTAGAAGCGGTGTACTCTGTTTATTTAATTATCAGGGCAGTTTGTGGGTTGCTGTTTTTCGTTCCATGGAAAATGCAGACTTTCAAGGTCAAAAGTTTCTCTTTTCTGGAGGAATATAACATCAAATTATGTCAGAAATGTTCAGAATGAGGGGAGCTTTGTATTTAGAGAAACAGTTTGGTAAGAAGGACTTGATGTAGAAATCTAACAAAGACAGCTCCGAGTTCTTCTTTCAGGGAATTTTAAAGTACTATTTGAATCTTTTTATCTTTGGCATGGCAATTTTTTTATTTTGACCCTCCTGTGCAGCTCCACAGCTGTAAACAAAAACTCAATTTCATACAGAAGCACTACCAAGGTCAAGCTTTTCTTCTACACTTTTATTTTCCTAAGAAATATCTTTTTTGCTTCTCTACCCTCTGCGTTTCCACAGATTAACCTGACCTCAAAAAAACCTTCCAGTAACCAGCATGCATTTCTCTTTGCCGTTCTTGTTGCACTAGCAGGCAAGTCAGTTCTCCATCTTCAAGTAAGACGTAGAAAGTTAACAATTAAAAGCCTTGTGAGTTCACCAAGTGAAACACTTTGCAGCCTACAGCGTCTCCACCGTGTAAAATGAGCTTTGCTAGTATGTTTTCAGATGACATTATTTTTGTAACCCCCATGTAGAAACTCCCCAGAAGCTTCTTTTCACTTGCAGTTGGTCGTGCACTGTTAATGTTTTTGCTTTTTCTAAAAAAAATAAAAAAAAAAGGGAGCACCCTGTTAGACCAGTGTTTCCGAAGGCTGAACTGCTGTCAAATATAAACACTGCAACTGTGAATCCATTTGGAAATCAACATGGCAGCCAGAGGTACTGAAACTAAGTCACGCTTAGACATTGCTGTGAGCTGGAAGTGAAAGTTGTGATACATGTGAAGATGGCTTTTAACAAATAGGCAAAAATTACTTACTTTGTTTCTTTTATGAAAATGCAGGATATTCAGTATATGCAAGTCTTTCTCTACAGTACTGTGCAAAAGTCTTATTTTCTTTATATTTTGCTTGGAAATTGATAAGCAGTGTTTGAAAGTCAATATTCAATAAGACCACCTTTATTCTTCATTCCAGTTATTCCCAAATATTCGTTTGACGTTGGCTCTTCTGTCAGAATGATTATTCAGTAATGTTAAAGCTCCGGCTCTAGGAAGGCCAGGCTATGACTCCTACTACACTGGCTAAATCGAAAGCCTAAAACAATGACACAGCCTCCACCATGCTTTATCGATGGCTGTAAGATGAATTGTAACTAGAACTGGTTCTTTGCTAAGTTGTCTGTTAGTTGTCTCAATGGAAACAGGTCTGATGGTTTTATGAACACAACACTGCTTCATCCCTCGAGTTTGGTGCCTTTTATGCTTCAATCATTCATATATATGGCCAAACAAAGAAAACAGCCTTCCCCTGAAAGTAGTCGGGTACAAGGATTGAACTGAAAATGAATGGAAAAAACAGCCAGTGCCCAAAGAAAAACTCTGGAAGACCTTTGGAAAACTTTGTAGAAGTATTTCTCAGCACCACCATGCTTGGAAGCAAAATATAAAGACGGTGACTCAAGACGTCTGTATTGTGTTGTTTAAAAAAATTTTAACAGTATATAACTTTATTGATGTCACATGGAGCACTGCCACTGCTTACTTGTTAGGAAAAATTAAGAGTGGGGCTCATAAACTTCCAGTTTAAAGTATTTGCAGCATCTAAAAAACTAATAAGTATGCAGAACGAGCTTCTACCATTTCTATTAAAACTTTATACATGTTGTAGCAGAAAATCAAGTGCGTGTGCACGGAATGCTCTGCAGCTAATAAATCAGCGCTGTTTTGAATATAACCATTACAAAGTGACCAAACTTGAGCCAATGAGCACTGCTCAAAGTGAGTAACACTGAGAATTTCTGTTCTTGCAAACCTGACCTAAACTCTCTTAAATCCAGCACTGATTCCCTGTTTTTATTTAGTGGCCACTTAATAATCTTCTCATATTCCATATCTGTAAAATGGGCTGTTTGATTTGGAGCACAAGCATTTTGTTCTGTTCCTTTTGAAGCTACCTGATGTTTTTTTGCTGCCATCCTTTGACGGTAAATTTCTTAGATGATTTCCCTGATAAATGAGGAGCAGAACAGGAGAGGTTAGACTTCTCTCGTGTGCACAACAGGACACCAGCTTTTCCTTCTTCAACTTTTAAAGCAGCCAAATGTTTATTGGTTCTGGCTGCAGATCAGTGTCGTGTCTGATGGTTGTTTTCCAGCCTACCTCTTGGCTAAGTATATTGTCATTACAGCGCCTGATGAATGTAGTTTTTAAATAGAGAGAGTGAGAAAACCTGTGGAGGAAGTCTGAGCAAGTAAAGTACAATCACAGAACTCGGCGTAACTCAATCCTCAGCCAGCAAAAATGGCAACATAGATAAACATTTCCTGATATTTTAAAGGTTTTGCACTTAAGTCATGGTTTTCTTCCAGATACAGTCAGAATTTTTTTTTTTATTCAAAAGCCAGTATATTTGCCTGCTAGGCTCTGAGATTTTTACTGCGTAGACAGATTCTACAGATAAGACGTTTTCAATTCAGTGGTTTCCCCCCTTCTTTTGGATAATGAATTTAAAAAAAATGTTTAAAAAAGCCTTGTAAGAACTGTACTTAAAGCTATGCATCCAAATAGAATAACACAGGTGTCTTTTTATAAACTATTGTGACGCTTCAGATGTTTTGACCTGTATGTGTGCAACATCTGTTGAATTTTGTTTAACACAGATGCGTGAACATTTTTATTGAATTCATATGCATTTATTAGAGTAAAGGTTTAAAGTGTCATTTACCACAGAGCTGTGCTGATCTGTATAATAAGATGTACAAATGAACGTTTTATAGCAACCTAATGTGGAATATTCCTTTTGTATGTGACTTTTAATTAAAAAGAAAAACTTTTCTTCCCAAGAACATGATTTATATGTTGGTGTCTTTGTTCAGTGATTTTACTCTCTCTCTCTCTCTCTCTCTCTCTCTCTCCCCCCCCCCCCCCCCCCCAAACTCTCTCTGGTAAGAGAACAAGTTGAAAAATAACTAAATAAAATAAGAAAGCTAGTATAAAGGATAAAAGGACATTTAAAAAAAATCCTTGAAGCTGTCCATGTATCTTTCTGAGAGATTTGGATCTAGATTCAGCTTTAGAAAGTGGTGGTTTATTGCATTTACTCCCATTTAATCACAGAAAAACATTCATACATTAAAAATCATATACTGTCATTGCTGCACTGGCATGATAGTACTTCAGAAATGGCTCACAACGATTCAAAGATTTGTTTTATGAATCATAGCATTCGTTACTTAGAGTGGGACTCGATGTGTTTTCCTGTAAGAGCTGACCAGACCTTTGTACACACATAGTGGGAGATCGTGTTTTACGTTTTCAATGTATAAAGCTCAAAAACCTAACTGTACACATAGAAAGAGAGATCACAGTAAGTTTCCATTTACACATATGGCGCAATGCTGCCACCACGTGGTAATAGGTAACACTGCATAGGGCTTTTTTTGTGTGATCATCTTGTTTTTATTTTTTTTATTTTATTGATTTATCTTTTGAAAACAAATTAAAATATTTCTAAAATGCTCATTTTAAAAAGTTGCTCTTTTCAGTTTTCCCTTGCTTTTACCAAGAGCAAGAAGCCTTGAAAGCATAAAAGTAGACAAGAGTTTAAGTAGACCTCAAGGTTTTTTTTGTTCGATTTTCGTTTTTTTGGTTTTTAAATATTCACAAAAGCACCGTAATTGACATTTATTTATTATATATAGACTGTTAGCAAAGAGCAGGGATAGGAGAGCCCGAACACTAAAACATTTTGGTTTTGTTCGAGAATGTGTGTAATCACAGGGAATAAAGATGCATTTGTGTCATTTTACAGCATCACTACTCGCTCTGTTAGGTACACCTGCTCAACTGCCCGTTAACACAAACGGCTAATCAGTTAATCACATGGCAGCAACTCAATGCATTTAAGCAAGTAGCCACGATCAAGGCGACCACATGTAGCTATGTTCTGATGGCAACTTCCATGTCACAAAGCTCAGATCATCAAGCTGGTTTCTTGAACATGACAATAAATTCACTGTACTCAAATGGCCTCCAGAGTTACCGCCATCTGGCCGGGGCCTTTCTGTGTGGAGCTTGCATGTTCTCCCGTGTTTGCGTGGGTTATCTCTGGGGACTCCAGCTTCCTTCAAAGACATTCAGTTAGTGGGGTTAGGTTAACTGGTGATGTGATGTGAGTGTTAATGGCTGTCTGTCTGTCTACAGTATGTTAGACCTGTTTCAGATTGGTGACCTGTCCAGGGTGTACCCTGCCTCTTGTTGCATTCTAGCTAGGATAGACTTCACCCACCCCACTCCCCGTAATCCTTAATTGGATAAGTGGAAGAAAATGGATGGACCTCAGGGATGTGTTGGAATGGGAGACTTGTATTGTGGACACGCAGCTGATAAATCTCCAGCAACTCTTTGATGCTATCATGTCAGTATAGACCAAAACCTCTGAGGAATGTTTCCAGGACCCCATTGAATCTTTGCATTGAAGAATTTAGGCAAAAATGGCTCCAACCCAGTACTAGTTACATGTACCTAATAACATGTTTGACTGTATAATGAGAAGTACTTTAAAAGCATGGCAAACGGAGCAAAACTGAAATGAAATCAGCACAACAATTAAACTAATCGTTTAGGTGGAAAACCTTTCCACCACAAATGATCCTGCAAAATCCAGCTTTCTTTAATGGTAAATGGCCTGTATTTGTATAGACCTTTACTTAGTCCCTATGGACTCCAAAGCGCTTTACACTACATTCAATCATCCACACACTGGTGATGGCAAGCTACATTATAGCCACAGCCACCATGGGGCGCACTGACAGAGGTGAGGCTGCCACTGGGCCCTCTGACCACCACCAGTAGGCAACAGGTGAAGTGTCTTGCCCAAGGAAACTTGCACCGACCGAGACTGTCAGAGCTGGAGCTCGAACCGGCAACCTTCCGATTATAAGACGAACTGCCAACTCTTGAGCCACGATCGCCCCAATTTGCATCACCACATCAGATCTGTAGTTTTTCCATTTTCAGAGGGGTTTTTTTTATCAGTTTGTCAGTTTTCAGAGGGAATTCTCTCAGCTAAGCTTGAATTTTTGTTCACTCCATGACGTAACAGCACTCGGCTTTGGTTCCTTTACAATAACCAAACCACTGGTCTTCCTGCTGAGATGAGACTTCACGATTCTTTATTTTTGTGTTTTAAATGCATGTATTTAAAAATCTTTCAAAACTGTCATAATTTTTAGGGGGGGAAAAGCCTCAGAACCTTCCCCCTCCCTCTAATGCCCCCGTCTGACACACATATAGAGCCGATATTGAGTGACATGAAGCATATGCATTGTTACAAACAATGGAAAGAGGTTATCGTGCTCTGATGCAGCTGCTGCTCTGTGAACCAATGAGAGTGAAGATATTTTAGACATCTTGAGACCTCATGTTTTGTCTGGAGGTGCTCATTGTTTCCTCATGCAACCATACATTTGGATTTATTATATCTTAAGAATGAATTATCTTTTAACGGGATCTTTTAACTGATCACTTTCAACAAATTGAGAAATAATTGCAAGATTGAGAAAAATAACAAATGTCAGGGTTAGAGAGTAAGTATCTATGTTAGGTATCTATAAGAGCTGTCTCACACACACTGTGTGGTGCAGAAGCATGCATTGCCTTGGACCTCTATAACAAGAGGTTCTCAGTCTGCTTCCTCCTCATCCAACAATTTAAGTCGACATAACGTTACAAAATCATAAACTTCAGTTTATGATTTGGGAAACACAAGCTTATTTTTGGCTAATCTACAAGTACTTTCCTTTATAGAGAAACACCTCTAACCCATCATGTCAGACGCCTACCTTTATAACTTATCCAGGTATGAATACATTTATATGTTTGGTCTTAATCAATAATTTCCTTAATTTTAGAAAAACAACAAAACTGACCATGCATTTGTGTTTTTCTCTCATTTCTTTCCTCCTTTGTCAGCCTTCGACTCTTGCCGCTGACGCAACTCTTTAGGATCGTTCTGTCTTTCAGTTGAGTTTAAGTTTGTTTTACCTCAGTATCTGTGAATTTCCTTCTTTTTGGGTGATGGTGGCAATAGAATTCATCATTTTCTCTCATGTTTAAGTTAAGCTGAGCACTGTGTGTGTGTTGGGGTCAGTTTGTGTGTGAGGAGGTTAAAACCACGCTTTCCCAGGCCCACACAATGCACTCACTCTAGGGGAGGTGCACACACATGAGGGGCCCCTGTCTGCCACTATAGTCTATGTCTAACACACACATCAGCACAGGGGTTCGTGTGTATTCCTAACACCAGGATCACTAGATTCTAGGATGAAGACAATGAGGTTGTTAGGTTATATTAGTTTAGGTTTAACATGATGTCCAGTTTAGCTTAAACATTTAAACATCACAGGGGTTTTGGCACAACTTTACCTACTTTCAACATTCAAGTGGGAGAGCAAGGGTTGGGAAAAAAATCCTAGGGGTCAACTGTAAGAACATGTTTAGGCAACTAAAACCATGGCTGTAGTTCTGACGTCTTTAGGATCGATTAAAGACGGGTAACGTTTCCAAATTAGGTTAATCCACCAAAGGCTCCACAAGATGCTATGGCTTTCTCCGCACTAGTTGTTCACCTTATTGGCTCTGGTAAGCCATCTATAACGGGTTTACCTGGGCTGCTATCATCCGAAAACAATCAGGAAGGACATGATGTAACAGATGTCAGTGTATGTGTAAAAGGCCCACACTGCAGGCTTTAGGTTAGTTAAAGTTACAGCGTGTAAAATCTCACTGCTCAATGTTAGTGAATTTAGTACCCCTTTCAATTCAAGTTTATGAACCTAACTACTGTAGGACAAACATTTTAGTCAGTCGAGAGATCAAAAACATTAAATTTAGACTACACCCACAACAGCATTTCTACTTTTTGTATATAAAAATCATTTTTGTATATACTGTATTTTAACAATAACAATTAGCAATAAATCAGGATTATAAAATGTATTTGTGTCAGTTAAACATATATTTTGATGACCACCTCAAATTCTGGCCACTGTTCACATGCAGTGAGTGGTGAGTGTAGGTTATCAGTCTGCCGTTTACCTCAGCTGCCAGTGTGTGTACATGTGTATTTGCTCTGGAGGAGGCTGTAAAACTTTGAGAAAGGAGTCCGATAGGAGTCGATGAGCCAGTGAAGTTCACTTCTGTCTGATAAAAGCTATAATGAGGAAGATTTTGAGGATATCCTGAGCTTTTCTGTTGGTAAAAATGCTGTTTTTACCGCTGTTAGTGAAACTTTCTTAGATGTGGATCTAATATTGTTGGACATCGTATGAATAAATTACTATATGATGTGAGAATGTAATCAAATTGTTTATCTGACACTTGAGCCTTACATTAGCTGGGATGTTAGCTTATAACCAGCTGTTGCTGCTGTTTAGCCATTTATGCACATCTTGTGTTAGAGCTCTGACTTTGATGCAGGAGATGAGGCCTACGGTGAGGTGGAATAGGATGAGGTAAAAATGAGGGTGGAGATGTAGTAGTAATGCAGGAAGCAGATGACGAGGAGAAAAAGATGACAATATGCACATGCTAATGTAAGTGTTTGATAAAGCTGTTTAACTAAAGTAATTAAAAGTTGATTTCCTTTGACTTAATTGTTTTAGCTCTATTTATGAGTAATCACTCAGGAAGTCACAGGTTATATGTGTGAGGCTTGTCAATATGTTTTCAGGTTTATTTTATGACTCATGAAATCCTTAAGTATAGATACTCAACACTTCTCTTTGTCTCTCTCTTATTAGCACTTGAGTGCTATGAAGTAAGACTTTATTTTCTCTCAGGTTGCTTTGTGAACAAACATCACGCTGAACTGACACCCGCTGCCTACCACAAACGCTCCTGCATCACTTAAGTGTGAAAACTAACAGAGCAGTTTTATTGCACTTTACATTAGAATTATACTTCATTCAAAGAAATGCTTATTTGAGGCAAAGATGGCTCACTGTAGCATTTCAGTAGATGGAAAAGACAAAAACAAAAGCTGCATGAGTAATTGGTCCTAAAGGTATTTTACCATAAGGATATAACAGTACTGAGCAGATGATTCTCTGTTGTTTGTACCACCCATGAAAGGTGTTGGATGTCCCAGTCAGAGCCTCACATTCCCTGTTAGGTTTGTGAAACCTTAGAAGTGTTTCACAGCTTTTTTTTAGCTTTCACCCCTGAATCACAATCATTCTTAACAAAGATGTTGTAAAGATGGTTAAAAGCTAAAAGCCCACAAACAGCCCAGCTGGCCTCTAATAACACAAGCTGCTGCATATGAATATAGTGTTCTCACCCCTTTAGGACTGAAAGAGGAAAAAATCTCACACTGTAATGACTCAAGACCACTTAAGACTGCAAACTAAGGCACTAACCTATAATGGCTTTGCAACCAAATGAGTTAGTGACTCTGATAAATTAAAATGCTCCCAAATACTTTTCATATCTTCCCTGTATAAATTTATTTCATTTTTGTCTTAAGTATATGATCATTTTAATAGTATTTCAGTAAACTGGAATATCATTTCAAACTTACTTTTAGTTTAGTTGTAGCTGACTACAACAGCCTTCTGAACATGTAAATATATAGACAGCTTTCCAGTGTGCATGCATATATATTCATTATAAAGGAACATCAATGGATAGAGTATTTGTGAAATTGAATATTTTAAACCCACATTGTTATTTTTTTGTTCTACTTTTTCCAGGGTTATCACAATTTTAATGAAGATATTCCAATATGGTATGCCAAATTTAAAATATATTAGTCACATGGATGGGTTTTGTTTCTCAAAGCAACAACCCTGTGTAGAATAGAAGCCACAATGAACATAAGGTTATGCACAATGTATATTTTTCCTTCTGAGTTATTATTCAAGATGATCTAAAACATAAATATGAAACCCAGACACAATGTAGAAAGCATAGCACCTAACCGAACCTCCCTCTGGCCTATTAGCAGTAATGTTTTTAGCGTGAGGTTGCATGTAAATGAACACAGTACATGCAAAAATAAATAATGCCCTCCCAACAAAGTCTTGGTAACTTTCATCGGTAAACTAAACAGACTCGCTTCGTCACATCTCTCTTTTATTTAAAACATTCCAATAAAGAAGGGAGAAAAAAAAAAATTCAGAGTTGCTTTATGTTTTAAACATTCATCGTTTTGACTTCTATGTACAGTTTACATGGTGGAAGGTTCACTGCAGAGATTTCCAGTCACAGGTTTACTCGATCTACGCCTTTGGGCTTGCTTCAGCCTAAAGTATGTATCAATACAGTTAATATTTTCATAAAAAGGCACTAATGACAGGCTAGTGTACAACATATTATAAAGAACTGTAATTCAACAGGCGTCAGCAAAAATCATAAATAGCTTTTGCCTTTGGCTGTGATCAAACTGAGCTCAATCACTGAAAGAATTTACATATTAACATTTTTTTCTATTACATATTAAGGCTCAATAAATACAAGCACTTAAAATTAAAAAAAAAATAAAAATTTGCACAATCATCAAGTTTCACAGGAATGTAACAAGAGTCTGCAACAAGGCTGCAACAGTTTATATAATATGGGGAGGGGGGGGAAGCCACCAACAGGTCACGAGCATGAAAACACTTAGGTGTGAGCAAATCAGGAGATTGTTCCTTTGACCCACGAAGCTATGAAACTCATTGTGTAGTTCATTATCAAGCAGTTTGCCACCTTGCCAATTTACAGCAGGTCTGCACATTGAGATTCAAAATGAAATGGGGACATTAATCACACAAAATTTCAAAATCCAGCTCTTCAGAGCAAAGGTTCCTTTCAATGTAATTAAGATTTAACAAAAAAATAATACACACACACCACAGGAAATGAGTCTGTCCATCTTCCTGAGAAGATGGCCTGAAGCACCATTCAAAAGCAGGCATCACTTAGAATAGCACCAGTGAAACTCCCAGATATGAAATGATTGGCTCTTTTTCAGACCAAAACCAGTCTAAGGAAAAAGAAAAGCCACGACAGCTGCTGCACATCTGTGGGCTTGGTCAAGCTAAAATCAGTTTTGAAGTAGCTGCTGCTGATTCAGACCAACATTTGCTAATTGTATATGTATTAAATATATTAAAAAAACAAAACAAAAAAAAAAAAAACTTAAAGTTAGGTAGCCTGTGAGCTGCATTCTCTGACCATATCAAAGGAGTCAGACCTGAATGGAAACGTGAACACGCTGATCTTAGCCTTCGTCACCTTTAACCACAATACTGTTGGCAGGATTGTCAACAGGGACAAATCCCAATATTTTACAGCTGAACATTGTCAATTCATCACCATGGCTACTAAAAGTCTGATCTTAGTGTTTAAAAAAAAAACAAAAAAACAAAAAAACCACACAACACACAAACAGACCCAACAACACACGCACACACACAAGCTACATGAGGTCAGTTTGCCCAAAATTGTGCATCATTCAGCAAGTGGCTCCTATCGGACTAAGGAGAGGTAGCACGTCTCTCTGGTTTTGTCCTGGTCAGGGATTGGGTGGCTTCTCTGTGCTGCTGGGTGGTGTCAGAATTGGTCCCGCGGCAACAGGCGATAGCTGACCGGCGTTACTCTCAGAGATCATACACTCCTGAGCCATTCTCTGCAGGAAGAAACAGTTCCATGTTAGTAATTAAAATCACTTTATCATATACTTTAAGCTCCTAGGACCTGGCGTCCACATATGTGGACATCACATTTTGGGTTATTTAGACCAAAATACTCAATTTTTGCTCTTCAAGGGCCCGATATCCACTTACGAGGACATTATACTGCTACTGTTCTATCAAAATTTTAAACGAATATCCTCAGATGTGGCTCTTATTTTTCTTATAAACAAAAATCAGGTTTTTAAAAAAAAAAAAAAAAAAAAAAAAATCTGGTAATTCTTTGTTTTTACATTGATCGGGCCCCAATGTGACCAAATATCAAAGAGAAATTTAAAATGCATGCCGTGGAAGAGTTCGGGTCTTAGGAGGTTAACCAAAAAAAAAGGACAAAAATCTGTCCAGTAGGGCTGCACAATTTTGCATAAAATGATAATCATGATTTTTTTTTTTGCTTAGAATTGAGATCACGATTCTCTCACGATTTTCTTTTCCAATATAAATATTTATTGCACATCAACTTCGTAACAGTTGAGACCGAACATAAAAACAATAAATGTCTCACATTTTGTCGTTGCCGCAAAATGTTGTACTGCTTGCAATTCCGTCTCCACCGTTGCTCGATACTGCGTGTATAGAGCAGGTAGTGCGACAATAGAAAAATAGTTGCGGGACGGCACTGTGTAGCGTTTGTCTAGGGCGATCGTTTTCCTAAATCCCTCGTTTTGCACAGTGTTGATGGGAGCCATATCTTTAGCCAGGCGATAAGTGATAGCCTCCGTAATTTCTTTGTGCCTGCAGGAGTTCGACAGGTATGGGGAAGCGCTGTATAAGGTTCCCGTTATTGATGGTTGGGTGGTTGACTGGGACGGATTTTCTCCTGTCACTTTCTCCTCATCTCTCCGTGCTCTCCGTTGTTTTTTTCCCCCTGCCAATTTTAGCAGCCAGCTGGCTTCTGTATCACGTGGTATACTCATTTGTTGAGTAGGAAGAGTGAGCGCTTGTTTTCATGCAGATTATGTCCCGGATCAAAATGCGGTACAATAGTCTTTTTTTTTTTTTTTTTTTAAACATAGTTGTCATTTGGAAATGAGATCGCACATAAGTATGAATTGAGATCGTGATTTTCTAACGATTAATTAATTAATTAAGCCCTACTGTCCGATTAATTAAGCCCTACTGTCCAGTCAGTCATAAAATCAAATTTCAAAGCTTTCATGTCATTGATGGATGAACACATGTAGCCGGATTAAGCAGTTTCCCTAATGATCAAATTTGCCAGTTTATACCAAGTAGACCCTGAATGATCAGGCAAGTTTTTAAAAACCCGAGTACCATTTTTACCAGGTAAAAGCCTGATATTGGTGCCTTACTTTTCCAGCGACAATAACAATAAGTGTTACACTGTGGTAAAACAATTTAAGTGGCCTCAGTTATATTCTCTTTCCCTTTTTGGGCTCGAGTCCTCCACCGGTTCTGTACAAATATGTGAAATTTAAGCCAAAGAATTAACAACTCTTTCAATTATATAGACTTATATATAGGCATGCATTGCTCTAAGCTCTTGCAAGGAGGCGTCTATATAGATATTTAACTACACTTTCTAACCCTTTTAAAAACATTCAAAATTGTGTATTACTTTACAGTGATACTAATCTTGCATTTCAGATTCTGAGTTTTCTGTCTACTTTTTCTTACCAGTAGGTTCAGATAGGCCACGTGTGTCTGGATATTGTGTCTGTCATCTGCTCTGACTTTTGGGAAGTTCTTGAGCTGAGGTTTGGGTTCAGATCGCAGTGTTTCCATGAAGGGAGTCATCCACTGATAACACTGAGACACACTATCCCATGTGAGACCTGAGACAAAAACAAGTTAACGATTGTGAGTGAAGTTATAAAACAAAGAATCCCACCAACAAATAGAGCCAAAAAATAAAAAAAATAAAAAAATAGAAATTAAATCTGATGATGTGAATGGGGAAACTCACCTGAGACTTTATGAACAACGTCAAAGGTGGAAAAGTGGCAGAAGGCAGCTGCGGCAAGAACGCTGTAGTTATAGTCGAGCGCGGTGATGTCCATCATACACAAGTCCAACAGCTGCAACATGCAGGTCAAAGATCAGTATAATACTGAATCAGAAAGTGTTTGCATCATTTTTATTTTTTTTTTTTAAATTCAAACAGATGAATAAACAAGGATAAACAGAAAAAGAGGATTTAAATAAATGTAGCAGCCGTTGAAAGTACCTGTGTGATCTGGATGTAGGTTTCCTGGGAGAACTGCGGCTCCAGGAAGTTCACTCCATTTTTCTGGGCTTCAACCTGAGTGTATAGCTTCAACCAGGAGATGGGGGTCTCAGGACAAAGGTTCCAGTCTAACGCCTATGGGACAGCAACACGGAGGTCAACACAGAAACTTTGATTGCTACCACTCAATATTACAAGATTAGATTAGAAAGTGAAGTAGATGAGTTTGCGTACCTTTAATATGTGAAGCTCTGTGCGCTGGATGTCCCACTGGTCGCAGGCACCGTCTGTGACATAGGCAAACTCGTAGGTTTTAGGAGGGTAGATTTCCTGATGAGAAAGAAGGGGCAAAGTTGGTTATTGAGATTAAACGTCATCAGCACAAACAGAGGTTTGACTATCAGAAATATCTGACTCTATAAGAATTAAGACACTCACCTCTATCTTGGAGGCTATGAAGAGCGCCGTGATGCCGATGAGTTGCAGGTAGTCTTTGTTGATATTCTCCTGAGTGAGCATGAAGCGGTCAAAGTAGTCCTGGGCAAGGTACGCTGTCTGTCTGTGAAGGCTGTACACCTCACTCACCTGCCGAGGCAATCGGACATAAAGGCTGAGTCTTTGTCCAAAACCAGAACAGTCGAATTTCTGCACATTAAAGATTTTCACGCTCACCTCAAGCAGCCAGTCCAGGAGAATTGCCCTCATCTTGGGCTGCAGTTTAGGATGCCGCTCCAGGTAGCTCTTGTCATGAACGTACTTCAGCTCCTTGTTAAGCATTTTGATCCACACATCGTCCGAACTAGCCCAACTGGAAGAGAAACGGCAAGTTTTAACCATTTATGCTGGTCAATAAGTACATGCAACAGTGATGCTAACAACTGACTACAGACTGGACAAAATCCGAGAGGTGAATTAACGAGTTCTGCAGACAAAGCAAGTAACAGGATACATCTGAAACTTGATTTTTACTTGCAAAGTGACTTTGACTGTAATTGAGGGCCTTGAACCCTAAATACCAGGTGGGGTGGAGCAACATCTCCAACAACAATAGTGCTGTGGAGTATTAAGTGTTGCGCTACGACCTCCCTATTGAGGTGTAAAAGCTACACTTACCTGAGATGAGGAATGGGCGAAGCCTTGATGAAGAGGTTCTTGAATGTGTATTGTTTGAAGTTGGACGGGTTTGCTGGTTTTAGCTCTTTGTGGGGAGTTTCTATGAGAATGCATGGAGACGCTCCATCCTCTGACCAACACTTCTGGAAAGAAAGAATAAAACTTGAATTTAAAAGAGGAGACGGAAACTCCCAGACCTGACTGTTGGTCAAGCAGATGTATTAACATACTAAAAGGGATTAATCTGGCACATCCCATTGCTCTGAACAAATCAAAGTTACTCAACATTGTGACTTCACCTAGTCACAATGTTAAATTTGCAAAATGTATGATTTTCTGTGGAATCGGTGGCTGCATTTCTGTCATTTTTGACACTGCCTACATACCAAGTGTCATCTCATCTACAGCAGGACTCTACGTTACACCACCACTGTGAAGTTCAGTTTCATATCATGCTAAACAGCGACACCTGCTGTTGAATAAAAGGTAGTGCATGGCTACGACTAGAAATTTACTACTGAAACCTTTTCACCTACTCCTATAATATGATCTTATCCAGATACAAATCTGCTAGAAATAAGTCACTTAGGACCATGTATCAAGTCATGAGAGAAAATAGTTAAATAAAATATTTTAATTAAATAAAAAGGAACCAATGCAAACAAAGCCCATTTTCGACTACAGGCACCCATTCTATCTATAAATACAGAGACCATTTACTATAAAGCTTTACTATGTAGTAAATGGTGGAAATTAAATTAATTTCCTTATAATAAAAAAAAAAAAAAGTTGGACACACACACACACACACACACACACACACACACACCTGAGCTCTTATCAGTAACAAACACAGTCATTAAGCATCAATATCATTTGGGCAGTACTAACTTGTATTTCATAGCTTTGTTTCTTGGCAGCGGGTTGTAGTTTCTTCTTAGAACACTAAACAAGAAAAGACAGAAACATGTGTCTTTGAGCTAAAAACAGAACAAAGCTGAGACAAACACTGATAAACTGAAACACAGGATTGCAGCTAGTAACAGAAACAAACCTCAGTCTTTCTTTTCCTCAGCGTGACGGTGCTATTTGGATCTCTGGCTTGAAGAGTGATGCGATCACTGAAATTAAAATTAAATAAGAATGGTCAAATAAGAATCTGCCTCTTGCTCACTGAAATATTAATCGAATTAATCTGCAATTAGAGCCAACTTTTAAAAAAATAAATATTGGTGATCAACTTAAACACCAGTATTGATGGAAATAATGACTGGGCCACAGTGACAAAAGCAATCAGCAAGGCAACTGTATTAGGAGTTTCGCCCATTTAAAGAAGGGGTGATTACAGCTTGATGGATTTAAAGCTTTTACATTTGAGCGACTGGCCATCTTATCTTACTACATGTGATTGTGAACTGGTGACAAGTACAAAAATGTATGACATCACTGTAGGCTCTAAAACCTAATCACATTTACAACAGACTATGCCTTTCAGCAATCAAAACACTAAAAGCAACAGTGAACAGACAATGTGATCCAATCTAACTGTACAAACATCTATTAGTTTTCACCTCCAGTCACTCATCTCTGCTTAATTTGAACAATGGTGTCATTAAAGTCTCCTGATGTATAAACATCTGGAGTTTGATCTCTGAGGAGCTCCTATAGCTTTGCTGTAGGGTAGTGGCTCCACTTCACCTCCGGGCCCCCAGTTTCAGAACAATCACCAAGAGGTGCTCACCTGCGCCTGGACATGGTGCTGACTGTATTGTATGGCTCCGCTGTAAAGAAGAAAAGGAGAGATTACATTAAATTCAATATTAACACTGTGAACAGAGATATTAAAAAAAATGAAAAAATATAAATAAAAAACACTTGGGAAAAATAATTCAAATTCTCGTGGAAGTTTCCAAGAGTTAAGTGGGCCCTTTCTGAAGAAAATGCCTCCCCAATGCAACTAGGCATCTGGTTTAATGCTATAGGATCATATACAACCAAAAAAACCGTTTAAAAGTGAATGATCCACAGCTGGATCCTAATACGCTCAACAACCTCAGATATAATAAGACATCCCTTTGTAGGATTACTTCTAACCTGCTTACAAGTGATGGTTAGCTTATAATAACATATGCAGTGTTAGCTTGTGGCCACCATTTTAGGAGCCACGGAGATTCGATAAAAACCGAGAACGGGGAATTAACAATGCCGACAGACTGCATATAAGGACTACCAAGTGTCTCATTTCAGAGTAAAAAGGTAAAACTGATTAAAAACGTGATAAATACAGAGCCAAAGCAGCCAGGCAGGACCTGTAAGCTAGTGTGGTATCTGCAGCCAGAAAAGAGGGGGGCTGGTTTTTCCCTCGATTTTGAACAAAAAAAGCGGAGAAATCCCGCAATTCATATCAAATTTACCACTTTCAGCGTCACAATATACATCTCCAAACATCTTTGGTGTATTTAGAATGAGTGAAATCGACAAAATACTAACTTTAATTCGGGGTTGAAACTCAAAGACGCGCCAATTTCCGCAGCGTAGAAGCGGGAGGATTTGAGCCCTACCTCCCCGAAACTGCTCCAAGCCTGCCGGGTTAAAATAGCCAAAAAGACCGCTTAACATAAGCGATATATAATTTAAAGCCACCTGGGCACCTAAAACAAACCCTTATGAAGCACATTTGTCAACAAGAGGATTTTTAAGCGCTACAAAGTAAGAGAAACTGAGACCGACCTCAGGCCAAAGATACAGAGGGGAGCTACTGTAATTAGCAAACTTAGCTCGGTAACTCCTAACTAGGTCAACAATAACCAGCTAACCCCGATGTGTACTTAAACTGGGCATCTACAGCTTTTGCATGCAAACGCATTGATAAATGCTTGGTTTAAGGAAACGTGCACAAATGACAAAGACAACGTGAGGACGTAATTTTGTACAAAGTTTTAAAGCTACACGCCTCAGTATTTTAACAGAATCTCCACCAAAAGGCCAAATTCTCTCTAAATACACATCTGGCACGACATGCAAGAGCCAACTAAAGTAGAACAGACTACATCAGAGGTGGAAACAATGCCCGGGCAGTTAAAAAACAAGTAAACAAGAACACAAGAAAGCAGTCCCCGCTTTAGTCCACATTTGAATCCTTTTTGCGCCAATAACGACGACTTAAATACGAAACCTAAAATGAAAACCGCAGGAAAGGTTAAGCAGCTTCGAGGCATAAAATATTAAACTATAAATATTCATATAGCTGAAGTCTCCGAGTCGGTGCTCTTACCTCCTTAGTGAAGAATGAATGAGTACATCAGCTGTGGCGCCGGCGCCAATCCTTATATCCGCATCTGCCTGCCTCCTGCCAGTGCGCATGCGCGTTCCCGGTTTCACAGAAACGCGCTAAACGTTTAAATACGAATTGAGATTTGTACAAACCGGCTAAACTGGACGGTTCTAATCGGGTTGTTATAACTTCGACCGCGATAAAACAGCTTATTGACAGGCTCAGGACGGAGGTAAACCGGCTGTGCTTCCAGTTTGTCTGGAGCCTCCGTTCATTTCTAAGGGACACCGAGCTGAAGTATGAATTATGCAGTAAACACCACTTTCTGTACATTCCGGTTAAACTTTAACGATTCCGTAGACACCCTTGAGTATACTAGCAATAGATATTGGTGGTAATTATTTCAATCCGTGGAGTTATTTTCGCTTTTTTACGCGGCATCGAAACTCCTTCCGCATCCGAGTCCCGCCTGTGGGAGGGAGCTCCATGACGTAGAGCCAATGAGAAGGCGAGCAGCTGCAGCCGCGTGCTCCTTCTGCAGAATGTAAACAGAGGACCACGTGCATCTGCTGTCAAAAAGAAGTGCTGAAAAGCTGCTGCTACTTCCAACTTTTAACTACAACAATTATAATTACTTCACGAAACAATAGCAGAGCAGCAGTTATAAGAAAGTAAATAAAATAACTTGAGATTACCAACCAGTAACGAGAAAATAAAACTGACAAAAAAGGCACCAAGCCACTACAGAGATTCCTAACAACAATAAAGTGGAGTAAAAAAAACAAAACAAAAAACCCAGACAAATACTCAAAAACAAAGAGCCAAATAATTAAGAATGCCATCAGTAAAAAAATGCTAATATAAACCTCATAAATAGATTTTTTTTTAAAAAGCAACTACAAATAAGTCAGAGACAAAGAGATAATATGGGAATATAGATATGTAAAACACCAAAGTGGATCAAAAAGATCACTGAGAGGCATAAAACAGCTGCCAATACACAGTCAACTACTACAGAGACTCCTAAAAATCACAACATTACAAAGGGCTCAAAAGAGTCTTACAAGAACAACAGAGAGACATTAAATAACCATAAGTAGACACAAAATGGCTGTAAATACACAAAACTGTTGCAAAACAACAAGCACTTTGAGAGCACAACCCTCCGGAAAGGCAGCTTCCTCTCCAGGCAGTATTTACTTTTAAGGGAATAGTATTTTTTGTACATATTCTTTGTTTTCTTTGTTGTTGTAATTTGTACGTTAAGAAGTTATTTCATTGTTATTTTCAGCATTTTAGGAGCACCTTATCTAGCACTTTATTTAGCATCGTACTTTAAGCATAGATTTGCAGAGGAAGAACATTTGCATACAAAGTTTAATTATTCATTGAATATTTATTGTGTATTTTAAAATCAGTTGGTAGCCTTTGTTCCAGGTCCTGGACAGCTGCTCCTCGTCAAGAAATGTGGTGGTTGTCTGTGAAAAGGAAAGGTTGTGATTGAGAGCAAATAAGGTTTACCAGTAAGGATAACTAATGCAAGTGTGTGTGAAAATCTAGAAATAAAGGTGGTGCAAAGAAGCAACTGTAAGACACAATTACTCACCTTTCTTTCTTGTGTCCTGTTCAGGGTGTTTGGGCAAATGTTTCCTTGGGGGTCCAGACACCATTTAAAGGTTCCGGGAGAGGCCATGGGTTAAGAGAGTGTGGCGTTTTTATAATAATGGGTTTGGTGTAAGGATAAAGTGTAAAATATGTATTCATATGAAAATGAAAAATGTATTTAGATATTTATTTATTTGAGTTGATTTATTGTATAATGTGGTGGAAGGTTGGGTTTGAGAACTCACCTGTTAATAGAATAATGGTTTAGCCTGCAACAGCTGAAAGTACTTAAGGCTGCTAGTTGCCATTAGATGGGTGGACTGTTTGGTGAGGAGAGCTGTCTGATAAAGAAATACCCCTTGTTCCACTATACTTGTCTTGGTCTGCCTCATTGTAAATCCAGCCACAAAAGGCTGCCCTGTAACAAGCAGTAAACCTCAGAGCAGGAGCAGCGGATCAGCTGATCACAGTCTGTACACTAAGAAAATCTACTAAAGCTCACAATCAAAACTATTGTGAGCTTTGAGTCTTTTCTCCACACTGAGCCACTACAACCAATTTAAGGGTTCCTCCACCTGATGAATCCACTTTAACCTTTGACTGTACTCATTTCCCTTTTTAGGTGCGGCATTAAAGTTACTCTCTACGATGTAGACAACAGAAAATAGAGCTACTTTAAAAAATGCACTCTTTTTTTCCTTTGCTCGTGTTCTACATAATTGATTCAAGCTAAATAGATTCAATAGAATTAAAATTTAGACTGAAATACTTAAAGCTCTTGGTAATATGGTCATGTAGCAGATACTTGTAACATTATTTCAAAGGTGGATACAAGCATCAGTTTGTGCATTTTGTCCGTCTGATGCCACTAGTTTGAAAAAGACCACTTGTCAGCAGCTTCTTGTTCTGAGGCAATAGTGCTAACCACTGCACTCCCTAGAATATGAAGTTATCTTCTGCACTATTATGTGTTATTTCTGGCTTTTGGTTGTTGTGTTAATAAGCAAAACTGAGGCTAAAGACAAAGACAAGAAAATTGTGTATGAAAACATTTATTAGAGGCTAATAAGAGATCACATGTATTAACTATTACAGTGTGAAAACAGATGACCCCACTTTTAATTAGCTTTTTTTTGTTTCTGATGTCTGAGTGATCTGTCATACATCCAAAAGACAAAGGAAACCAGTTATGTTGATAAATAAAAAGGTAACCCTAAAAGTCCTACACCTTTTTTCTTTTTGGCAAAGTGCAGTATTATTCCAGTAAACTACACAGAAAAGCAAAAAATGACAAAACAATACAAAACAAACAAAAACCCAAAAAGTCTAACACTTAGTGGAAAAATGCCATAAAATATTCTTCACACTTACAAATAAAACAATAGGAGAAAAAAAGAGGTTTTGCTACATCATTCTGTCTGGTTTGTTGAGTCATTATAAAAGCTGTACAAGGACTGGGCGGATGGTGGTGGCGAGAGCATATGAGCTTCCTCGAGTGATGCATAGTTGGTTTCTGATGTTTGTCTGTGTGTTTTAATTTATTATTACGTCCACTTAAAAAGTTAAACAAAAAGAAAAACAAGTTCAAGTTCTTCATTGATGCATTGTCATCATAACATTTCAACCTGGAAGGCACGTGATCCACAAATTTCAAGGCATTGAACAAAAAGCATTACAAATCCCTGTTAGATTAATGATGGAGAGATGAGCTGAGAACAGATACTTAAGAAAAAAAACAAAAGAACAAAAAAACAAATTAATCGTTTAAGGCTCCTGACAGCAGGAGGAACCTCCGATCCCTTCTGTCTTTAAGTTTCTCTTTTTCAAAAAATAAAATGACACAAAATAACATCGTTCGTGATTGCAAAACTCACTGCAGAGAGAGAGACATTCGAGAAAGGACAAGAAAAAAAAAAAGCTTGAAAACACAAGAGATCCACTCTACTACAGTTTACGATTATTTACAGCAAATAACAAAAATGCCTTACAGGGCTTTGTTAACAACGCTACCTTCCCAGAAACTCGACTAGAGACATTCAGTCAGGTTTACAAGGCGATTAGAAGACCACACTGCAACAGTTTCCATTAAAAATGACTGAATCTTTTCTCCTCCATAATATGTGTTCGTTCCACGCTGCATCTCCGTATCTTCAGAACAGGATCGGTTTCCAAAACATCATCGTTAGGCAAATTTACAGAGTTTAGTAAGTTTCTGTTGATGTGTGTAAGGAAATGAATTTTTTTTTTAAGTTGATAAATAAGCAAAATGTGAAGTTATATGTAGAGTCCTTCACCTGTTCTTAAATTATTTACGAACATTAAAATGGTTGCCGATTTCTGCCAGACAAAAAAAAAAAAAAAAGGGTTTAAAACAGAAAAAAATTAAACATTTTGGAACAAATTTTCAGTTATAAAAAGTCACAGACTGAGTCAAATTTTCTGTTTAACATCAGACAAACATACATGCTCCAGAACTTTACTTTAAACCTGTTTACCCTATATATAGATTTAAATAGTCTTTTTTTGGCAGAAATTGTCTTCCATAGATTTTAGTCACTCTATAAGGTTGGTTATTTCTCAACTTTTGCAGTGTGGCGACTCGGCCTGGGCTCCGCTTATCCCTACAGCAGACACATTAAACCATTAAACAGTCTACCATTTTAGAGCACCGTAACCGAGAGCTGTTATCAAACACTCAAACAATTTTAAAAAAAAAAGAACACCAGTATAATAAAACTACGGAGAGATTAAAGATCGCTGCTACTTTTTTTTTGGTTTAAATATTTAACGAAATGTAACTACGTTAACATGGAAAAGAGAACAGTTAAAATAGCATAAGGTACATTTCTAAAACCATGTTAGGTACAGTTGAGCAAAATATATAAACATAGCTGAAAAAAACCAACAGTTTCTCTCCATCCTGATGGATTTCCAACAGCCAACTGACAGTGTCAGAGTTCATTTCACAGTCCCGGGACCAAAAGACGTTTCTGTGACACTAAACAAGAAGTTGATTATTTCTCACAAAGGTTTTCACAGAGGGAAAGCACGCAGGGACATAGCTGGAAAAGTCCGAGTACACACAAAGAATCATCAGCCGTCAAGTAAATCTGCATTTTCCTAAAGAGTAAAGGTGATTGGTTGTGACCCTGAGAAGTGGACTGCAGATTCATTTAAGAACAAAAACAAAACAGAAAAAAAGAAAGAAAATAATAATTATCCATTTTTCTTTTTTCCCCCACCATCATGACACTAACAAAACTCTACAACCATGCAACAGATTGCACACTATCATAACCAAACACACCTAAGCAAGAAACCATGGACGCATATATACCAACTTCATACTGATATGTAATTTGTTTTTTCTTTTCAAAAAATATTTTTGGAAGTTTTTTTTGTTTTACATATTTTTTAACATTTCTATTTATCTCAAAGCTACTGTTAAAACAAGGCGTTTAGTGATATTTAACCCAGTATTTTTTCCATTTTTTTCTTTTCTTTTTTTCTCCTTTAAAGAAATATCATGAAAAGTACTGAATTATAAAGTCAGAGGCAGGTTCAGCTGGAGCTGCAGGATGAGCAACATGGAAGTTTTTCACCTCTGGTGGTGCTGCAGAGCTCAAAAAGCAGGAACTTAAGGAAAAATACCCTTTAAAGGCTTTAATACAGCTGTGTTTTGCTTCACTGGCTTCATTTGTGGTGTTTTCGAAGCTTTTTAATAATCAGTCAAACACACACAGCATAAGGTTGGGTGAAGGGAACGAGTTTCTTCTGCAACCAAAGTGAATCACAGAGAGAACCGTAGCACAGAAACTAGAAATCTACGTCTGAAAGTACGAGAGCAGAAAATGGACTAACAGGCAAAGCAGCTACAGTACATAGTTAGGTTTGACTCAGACGTGATTCTAATTTTGCTGAAACTCTCTGTTTTCAGTTAACACACCCTCCAGTTTCACAGGAGAACCTTTGAATGCACGTGTTTAAGTCTGGCTGAAGCGTTTAGTATTAAAACATAACAGCAGGAACCATGTTTTTTATAAAAAGAAGAGAATTTGTATTGCACTTATAAAGAGGCTCAAAATGTTGCACTTTTCTTCTGTAATAAAGATGTTATAAAGCTTTAAACTTTCACCATCAAAAAGGCGTAATTATAATAAAGTCAGCTGTAATAAAGCAGAGCTTCTGTTCCTACAGTTGTTATGGACATACCCTGTTCTCCTCTAAAATGCAGGAAGTCACTCAAGACACAAACAGAGCATTTAGTACAGATCACTGATTATAAGCACGTGAGATTACATAAAGGGATTTTTTCCTTTAAACCCACCTAAACTTCATCCTCTAGTGTGAACAGCCCTTCACTGGCAACATATTGGGAACACTGCATTCCAATACTCCTGCATTGATTAAATGAAAACGTTGTCCGGCTGCACTGTCTATGTTCAAGTCATTTAGGATCTGAAATGTCTCCTACTGCCCTCAGTCAGTCCAAAAAGTTGCCTAGATGACCAGCAGTCTCACTGTGAGACCCTGAAGTGACACCACCAGACCATCCTGCCACACAGTGAACCTGCCGCTTAGTAAAGTGACCTACAGCATTGATTCTACACATTAAGGTGACGGTAAAGAAGAAGAAGAAGAAGAAAGAAAAGAAAGAGAAGTCATCATGACCTCTGTTTCTCTCTGTGATTGGACGTACAATGCTCTGAAGAAATAGAAGAAGAAATGGTCTTGTGAAAAGGGAGGGGAGGGGGGGGTTAACTTTATGACCTTTACATATCCCTTCTTCTCAGTATCAATACATAGGAGGATGGAGGATGGATGAAGAGGAGTAGGACGCGGGGAGTGAAGTGAGGGAGGGAGAAAAAGTCTTCACTGGCCACATTACTGATATAAAAAGTCAACAGCCACCTTCCCGATTTCACCACCCATTAAGCTTTCAGGAGAAATTAGGTGTGAGGTGTGTAAGTGGTGGCTGATGCCGTAGTTAACTTGCTGCTGGTGTTTGTTTGTTGAGAAGATGAAAGAAAACGGAGATGAATGCTTGTGGGTGGCCAGTGTTACATTCCTGTACTGCTTAAAGTATTGAGGTTGATGATGATGATGATGATGATGATGAATAGTGATGAGGATGTCTCAGAAGTTGAGATGCCTCTGGCTGGGCTGGTGCAGGTGCATGGTGTTGGCTTTTGGGGGGCGGAGCAGGTTGAGGCGTCGCAGGGCCTTGCGGGACATGGGCTGGGTACGTTGGGTGGGGTTTCCCGGCCTTTGTTGCACAAGGCCGGCCTGAGCGGAGAGCGCCGCGGCGTAGCAGGAGGAGTGAAGACTGGAGCGCCGCTGTGAAACTGCCGCCTCTGGCCTGCAGGAGGCAGAAGTTTTCAGAAGAAGGCAGATTAGTTTTTAGCACAATGCAATAAGTAATTTAACAGCTGCTTCAGAACATGCATTGGTTTACTATTATATCCAATTATCAGGAGCATTTTTGAAGTATCTGCTACCTTGTGTGCTCTTTCAGTTAGTAGATTATTTTTTATTAAAATGTCTCAAAAAGCCTGTGACTGGATAAGTTAACACTAAAAACGGCTATTGCGAAGTTGGTGCCTTTGAAGTGTTGTCCATTTGGTACTTTTGGACATATTTATAAATATGTCCAAGCTTGAAATCTATTTTCCAATGATGATGAAATTTCTGTCCATGGACAGAGCCCAGATTTTACCTGTGGCGAGAGCCATCTGGTGTTCTTCTGGCCTTTTCCTTTCCACTTGAAGCTGTCAGGCTCGCGGTCATCTCATCGGACGAAAAGTTCAATTCTGGTTCATGTGAGCTTTGTGGCAGGGGGTCAAGGTTCAGTCGTGGGATGCTGTGGTGAGTGTAGACGGACATGCTGGGGTGTTCGATTAGCAGGTTCTCCAGAGGGCTGGGCTCCAGGACGATGGGAAAGGTGCTACGCCCAGTGAAGCAGGGTGGGGGGGTAAGAAACCAGCTCTCCTGCAGAGAGCGGGTGTCCACACGCAGAAACCCACTCTCATCATCTTCCTCGTCCTCATCTGGACCACCGTCCGGGTCGGTGTCAGCCGTTGAGTTGAGGGAGGTGCAGGAGGCGTAACGGACAGGTGGGATGCCCATGGGTGAGGGGATCATCACCAGCTCATCATCTTCTTCATCCTCCTCTGCCTCCACCTCCTCGTCTTCATCTTGGATGATGGTGGATCCCGAGTGGCCATCGTTACACTGGCTGGAGCCAGCTTCAGCTAAGGGGTGAGATGAAGGTGTCATTAATGGAATGAAAATAGTACTAGAGACGCATCAGATTTTATGTCTTATGAAAAAAGTAACACCTGTATCTGAAAAGTACCAAGTACTAGTCATTCCCCACATGCTCTTACAGGCAACTTTTACGGCAGAAAGAGTCATGTGAACAACCTGTTACAAAAACAGGCTTTTAAGGCTTAAACCTATTCATTATTAAGGCATGGCCGCTTTGACTGCAGCAGGTGTCTTCTACTGTGAGTCATCGAACTGCACCTCATGACAGTGTTTGTGCCTTTTTGAGCATCTTTAAAGCCATCGTCTGTCAAACAATAAGGCCTGTTTTGTATTGACCTTCCAGGAGGCGGTGGTGGTGAATGTCGTTAACTTGTAGAAGCTTGTTTCCACAACTAAAAACAGAAAAACTATTTTTTTAAAAACCCAATAAAAACATAAATCCATTTTTAAAAATAACTTTGGGTCATTATCTCAAAATTTGGACTTTGACTAACTTGAAATGTTATTTTCTCATTTTTGAGTTATTTTCACAGAAGTTTGAGGTAATAAATCAAAATTTTAAAATACCAAACTCGAAGTTTTGAAATAATAACCCAAAACTTTGGTTTATGTTTTTTTTTTGAGTGGTGGAAAAAGTTCGTCCCTTAAACTTAAAATACATTGGTTATACACAAACCAGTGAAAAGAGATTCAAAAATAGGCGTCCCTCTCTTTACAGCATATCTTTGTAAACATGTTCTGCGCCCTACTTTTCTAAAATGTTTCTCTATGAGGTCTCGAACCATTTGGTTTACAGACATCATAAATCCAAACTCCTTTATGCAACAGGTCATTACTGTTCCAGCTGTTGTTTTGATTTTAAAGTAAAACGCCTGTGTAATGTAATCAGTGTACCAGCAGGCGGCACTGTGGCTTGGCCACGCAGCAGAAGGGAACCTGCCAGATGTAAACAATAATTTTCTGGAAGCTGATCAGCCAAACAGCTGCAAGCAGGCTGACAGCCTGACAGCTCAACATTGCATGCCCAATGAACCGCACGCACGCATGTTTCTGTTTGAATTTGCAAAAATGTCTGTCTGCTGTTAACCCCAGGGAGAGCAACTTAAGCTCTCTCTACAAGAAGCAGCATACACAACCACTGCTCGTTCCTTTGCACATAAATCATCGTGTGCAGCGAGCACGCATACATCCTGCCCTGCTAGCTATCTTATGCAAAACTGGAGGCTTGCCAAAAGCTGCGGGTCGGGCTCTTGTTTTGATCCAGCCACAGCTTCTAATGATTCACAGAGAAACAGGAAGTTGTGAGGTGGAAGGCCAACATGATCTCAAGCTTGCAGACTGGATGTTAAAAATAACTTTGTGTCAACACAGCAGACATCTCTGCTTGTTTTCAGTTTTCTTTAAGGATGGGGACTTACTTTTGTAAAGAACATGATTATTAGAATGTTTTAGTGGTCATCAAACACAGGAGGAAGATAAAGGTTTTTCGACCTCCACCCTTCTCCTCTGACCTCAGTGCTCTCACCCGTTTACTGTGAGAGCAGTGTTTGAAGCTCAATTTCTACACGTGACATTAACACCGCCCTGTGGCTCTGACTCCCTGGAGTTCACAGAGGAGTCCTTGTTTACCCACAACAGGCCAGAGAGGTTGCAGGGTGCTGACTCAGTTCGCAGCAGCTGATCTTCTCACTTTATCCTCTCAGCAGCAGTGGGACAGCTCCCACTGTCCGAGCCCCATCAGCTGCTGATCTCTTCCTGCGGAGGCTGCAGGCGTTTGCAAACACAGCAGCTCACGGTATGCAGTGTCAACTAGACAACAGGTCTCCAGCTCTAGAATGGGGTGCATGTAGTGTTTTGTACACTTGGGCTCACTGTACATTGGGTTAATGAGGTCAGTCCAGATTATGAAAGGACCAGCTGATCCCCCACATAACCCTGTCTCCTCCATGAACCACAAAGGCTCAGAGCATGCAGAGCATCAGCAGAGCAAACAGATAGCATCACCTTTAACCAGACTTCTTCAGCTCCTGGCCTCATTCAACCACATTTGCAACGTTCAAGCCATACTTTCTTATAACATTATTACTTCTTACTCATTTCTGACACTGTGTGTGGCACATTCATGAGCCTGTATTCACACTTGATAATATGCATGAGTGATGACAGGCCATAAAAACCTCTTTTTTTTAAATATTGCTCTTGACATGCTTACTTATGTGATAAAACCCAAACACAATTCTTTCACCACACAGATCTAAGAGCACAAATGTTTGTAATAGAATAAATAATAGGTCCCCCTTAAATCAGCTCTAGCCAGAGCTGGTGAGAAACCTGACAGAAAATGTCAACAAAACATTGAGTCACAAATACACTGAGCTTCTATCAGCCTTGTACAAAACATAGCATGGTGTATCTTTGTGATGGAGACACGGATATGATGTAGCCAGGTGTTTTTATAGTGGAGGGATGTTTGAGGAAACTTTCTGCCCATACATGTTTACCTCCTGGAAGCACTGGGACCTATTTTTACCTCATCTGGTTCTCCAGACACTTTTGTTTGACCTGTTTGCAGGTTGACTTGCCCATAAACTGCCTGACATCCAACCTCTTCACCCCCTCCAGCTTGAAGTGAGTCAGACAGCCTCTCGTTCTCACCAGCCCTCGTGCCAGAAATATTCACACGGTTATGGAATTTTGGGAGGGGGGGTCAATTCAAGTTAAGACCCACTGTGGGTTAACACCAAACCAAAGCTGTGCCAAGAATCATCCAGAGCCATTTGGGAGTCACTGCAGTGTGTCATGTTTCTGCATACAGTGTGTGGGTGGGTGACTTGTTGAACTCTTCTGTGTCGTGTCGTGTCTGTTTTGACTGGAATCTTTTTATGGTCTCAGACTGCACTGGAAACTTGGCATGGTTTTTACCTGCCATTACAAAACTCTAAAGTTATACACTGTCTTTCTAGCTGGTTGCTCCATGTTGGATTAGCTCAGTAGCCTTTCCTGAACTCACAGTCTTCATCAGGGGGTGGATTTTGCTCTAATCTTCCTCAAACTGATTGACTTTTTTTTACTTTTGGCATATATGCATGGCATTTAACACTTGCTATGCATATATCTGAAGTGTGTGTGTGTGTGTGTTTCTAATTTGTTTACCTATTTAACCCAAAGTTTTCACATATGCCATATAATGAAAGGCTGGATAAAACATTTCTGCTTGAGCCCTTTGTTCCTCAGTGTCCTCCTGTTAGAGTCAGCTTTCATTTCATAGTTTAGTTTACAGTGTTTTGAGAACAAAAATGCATTGTCTGACAGCTGAACAAGTGAAGCAAGTCTCAAAGTCGTTCTAAAATCACTGCTGCGTGTCAAAATGTTTATTTACCTTCTACTTTATGGTACTAATGCAAGGTGTTGGCTGATTACAGATTCTGAACCATTAACTGGTTCTTGTGAGAATCAGACTTACTCAGGTAGTTGACCAGGATCCAGTCTTCATCCTCCTCCTCTGTCTCCTCCACTTTGCCGTCCCCAGGTCTGCTGCCTCGACTCACCTCCTCCACATCGTCCCCAAAGAGAGCACTGGCGAACCTCTGGAACATCCTGAGATGTCCTGCAGGGGCGTGAGGATGAGGGAGGGGTCGGGGGAGGCGCGTGGCTCTGGGCGACGGCAGGGAGGTGTTGCGGTCGTTTTGGTCATCAGCTGCGGGGTTCACAGCAGGGGGAAGGCTCCGTAAAGGTGCTAAAGTGCATCAATAAGTTGTGGTCATAGATCATCTGAGGGCCAGCAGGCGCAGGCTGGACATCGCTCAACGTCAGGATCGCTTCAGTGAGTGCAAAAGTCTTCAAAAAAAAAAGCCCTGAGAGGCAGAGAAACATGAGGATTCGGTTATAAACATTTACAGGTGCTGGTTTTACACACAAGGCCTCACATCCCCATCCCTCATTAAAGATGTTAGGACAGAGCCTGAAAACACACCAGGGCTTCCCAGAGAAATGGTTTAAACACAAACACACACACACAAGAACGACTTTAATGACAAGCCTGTTAGTATTCGCCTCTAGCTGCACAAATTTCCGGGATGGATTAATTTCCTGTCAGACTTGATGGTCATGAGCAGCAGCTGCAGTTTCTTCAGTTATTGATCTGAAGGAAACGAGCGGAGAAAAAAGATGTCCTGTCTGTGTTTAATTCACGTGCAAATAAAGGATCTGCTGTGCTCAGAGGATGTACAGACACAGCTGGCTGGCAGCCTGTTTGTTGGCCTAACTACAGCCTTTCACATGAGGAAAGTAGAAAGAAATGAAAAGTCACAAGTGTCACTGTCACCCTACAGCTGCTGTGTAAATGGAACCCACTGGCACAATATTAGCAGATTGAAGCCAAGTGTACTCCCCCACCCACCCCTTATTTTGGCCTTCACTCTACAAATTCAGGTTTCTGTAATATGTCCAAATGAACTCTTTTACTGTCCAACATGATAGCCCTATAGAGTTTACTTATGGCTAAACAAACAAACGATGGTGCAAGATGCAAATGTATCATCTATAAGACTTCCATTACATGTAAATTAGATGTAAACTGAAGAAAATGTGGCAAATATGATAAGCAATTTCATCATACTTCATGTATAGGTGTGTCAGGCAACACATGAACACTGCATTAACAGGTGCAGTAGCTCAACTGTTGTAATAACAGCCTTATCTTACATCATTCACAACCTAATCATTTGTTATGAGTAACGAGCTCTCTCAGTGGATAAGTGACATTTTAATTTCATATATCTGTTGGCACTTTTTTCTGCTTACGCAAAATGACTCACGATAAGTTATGGTTTATCCACGAACACTTAAACATCTAGTTACAATAACTGTAATCACCGGTAGGAGGCGGAAACAAAACACGGCACTGGATAAAAACACTTAAATTCTCATCAGGAGCAAACAAGCCCAGATATCCGATTTTTTTCTCCCTACCCTTGAAGGCGCATTGCCTCTGGCTGCGTTGCGTTTAATTACCTCTCGTATTTTCCGGCACATAGCGAATAAAAAGCGCTCTTCTTTTCAAGAACAATCTAACCCCGCCTCTGTAAACATCGAACAGCTGTGAGGGACAGAAAACGCTTCTGACTGACTCACACCGACAACAGCAGGCTGATAATCTGCAGCACCTGTTTCTCATTCCCCCTGCTCACCCTCCTGCCCCTCCTAGGGCAGGTCATTTCAGGATAGGCCTAAATCATTTACACGACTTTATTCCTGTTATTATAATAATAACCATACACAAAGAAAAGCTCTCCCGGGCTTGGTTAATGCCTGATTAATGCTGTTAAACGGGTCACTGAACGTCAGCGCAATTGATGCATCTATTACATCAGATCGCGCTTTGTTTGGGTGTTGAGTGCGAAACGGGCTGTAAAAGAAAGATGGGCTGTTGCATGGTGTTTAAATCGGATGTCTATACAGTATGCAGTCTGCGGGATTAAGAATAAACCCATAAAGTGGGATTCAGTGGAGGATAAAATACAGATTACCCACGTTTTAGCTGGCAAACAAGAGTTAATACACAGCTAAACTCAAAGGGCGCACGCTTTTATCCTCACCTTAGATGATTTCTGTAGAAAATAGTTAAGATTGTTTGGGGAACCCATCTTATTTCGCGCACCCCCCCCCCAAAAAAAGAAAAAAAGATTCTTATTGACTTTACGGGACAAAAGCAGCAAATAGTCATTACCGAAAGGAATACTTGACACCTCTGCTTGATAAAAGACCAATTACCAAGTTAAGTTTGTTCTCAATGGAGTGATCGAAGCGCTAATGTGATTTGGCGTCCAGACTGTGGGGGGATAAAGGCTGAAGTGATTCGGTAATAATGTGGAGCTACAGCTCCCTAAGAGTGTTGGCCGGTTTCGATGGTTATACAAGGAAAGAAGGAGGAGGAGGCTGTAATTCTACCCGCACAGTGCTGGACCGCATATTCACTTTAACTTTTATCTCCGTATGATATGATATCAAATATTTTCCCAAAATAAACTTACTCCAGTCCAAGTCGAGCAAAGGCAGAAAGCTGTGCAGAGCCACAGCAACCAAAGCCACCGGCAGAGAAAGCCGAATAAAACGCACAGTTAAGGCTTAATAATGGAGCATAGCTTCTTAATTGCTGTATATCTACCAAAACACCAAGTGCCTCTCCTGTTATGTGCATGCAATTTATATATAATACCGAAATCAGAGGCTTTGGGGCCGGGTATATTCACCGAGATGAAAACAAAGAGCTCACCTGCGGCAGAAGGAGGAGGAGGTGTAAACGAGTCCAAACCGTGATTAAAATCCTTAAAAATGAGGTAGATGCGTTACTTTTCGAAAAATAGAAAAACTTGAGGTTTCTTCGCGGAAGAAATAAAATATAAAAACGTTACTTTAAGGACTGCACATCAGGAGTCACAGTGCGGCGTTTCTTTTCAGTCCCGTTTCCTCCTCGAGCCCCCGACTGCGCCTTCTTTTGTTGTTGTTGTGGAGCTCAACAGCTGATCGGCCGTGACGTCGTTAAGGACCACCTCTCTGCGGGAGGAGCCAACGGAACCCTCGAGGGGCCAATCAAATGCGCGTTAAGGGCAGTCACTAACCCACGTGACTCCCTCCTCCCTCTCCTAAGGAAAAAGAAAGGGACATGACTGGACAAAGCGCTCAGCTGAGCAAGACTATAGTTTGTTTCTTTCCCCCAAAACAAGTTAATGTTACATAACAGAGCAGATATCCGGGTCCAGCCGCTGGGTTTCCTGTTTTCTAACCGTTCAAACACCCCCTTAAAGTCATCAGATTTACAATTTTATTAAAATACGATTACACAGCGAGGTTTGAATAAAGTTTTCATCATTTACTTTAGAGTTAAGAATGATTTCATTAGTTTTGACATTTAGACATAAATAGAGCATACTACACAAGTTTTGGGGCTTTTTGTAAGTAATATGAGTATCTGTGACGTTTACAGTAGAGTAACTGTTTTTGCTTTAAGATTAAGAAAAAAAAATGCTACAGCAGCACTTAATATTTAAAAGTTTAAAAGCCAAAAACGGTTGATGTGCTTCCACATTATATTTGTCCCCTTCCAGTTTCAGCATAAAAGAAATGCAAAAATCCAGTAAAGATCAGTGTTGTGCTCAGCAGTCTCAATCCTCAGAAATGCAAAATGAGAAAATGCAGCCCTCCCCCATGTTTCACACTTCATCCTCTTATCACCCTCCCTGCACCCAACCGAAGAAGTGGAGGAAGGGCCATCAGTTCCAAATAAAAGGCCTTAAAGATACACTTGGATATCTTCACTGGTCTTTAGCTACAGCTGTAAAGTCGATACTCTTATGTTCAAACTGCACACTATGTTTTATTCTAGGCTTGGTAATAACAGATACTATGAACAACAACCAACAGTTGTTGGATTTAGACATGTCAAGAGTACATGGTATGCTGGATTTGTCTTCATGTTTAGATGAATGAAATTCTTCAGTGTGGCCTGCACTGTACTGTTTTCCATTTAAACTGAATACTTTCCCACTGATTCACTGACCCGTTTTTACAGAGAGCAGCAGCCCGATAAACATAATGTCGCCATTCTAATAACGGTTTTATTAACCGTTAACGTTTAACTAATTTACTCGTGCTGTATTAACCTTTAAAACTGGATTAATACCACTCTTTCTGAACAGCTGTCATAGGTATCCACTGCAGTTTCCAAGACACCACATCAAGTATCAGGGAATCAGATGAGTTTTATATTAACATGAATTTAGTAAGAAGGACAAATATGCTGCACCTCTTCCTAATTTTCACTATTTATAAGCTTCTGACTCGCATGCTTGGCTCCAAATTCAAAATCATGTTAACAGGATGGAGATAACATCAGTTTTGGGTTTTTTTGGTCAGCAGCAGGCTTAATAGGATCCACCTTCGGAAGGGTGGAAGTAGGAAACCTAGCCTTCACCCCTTCCCCTTTTTAAAAATCTCATCCTCCCATTGCCCTGCACACGACCCACACTGTGGAGGAAGGGCCATCAGGCCAGACAAAAGGCCTCCAGGAAGTTGTGTTATTCTTCATCTCGAACCACCAGTATGTTCTGTTCTTTATCTCCAGCTATAAAGTTGTTTTATGAAGATGTTATGGTGTTCAAAGTACTGACAATTTTTTTTCTCATAAATGCTAGTATACATAAGGTGAACATAAACATGTAGGTCTAACTGTATAACACGCTATAATGCAATTGTAGATAAGATAAAAGTGGTCTGTCAACTAGTATTTTCTATTGTGGACACCAGCAAGTGCAGGTAGCTTTATAAACAGATAATCAGTGGAAAGTACTCGCTTTTAAAAATGTCCTCATATTAGTACATTATGGGATATTGCTCACATCAATTGTCACGGTGGTCATAAATGCCAATGATAGGGACACGAGGGCTTTTTTAGAGCAGGACATTTAAAAAACATAATGATGAAAACAATACCACGAATGAAATCACATCAAATATGAAAGACTTAAAGACAATGATTCTCTTTTAAAAGAACTTTGTTCGTGTTTGTTTTTTAACAGAATTGGAACACAACATGTTCCCTTTTATCAGAAATGATTACAGGCATTTTGATGGTGACTGTATTTCTTTGTACAATGATTGTAGTACTTTAGATAATGTAGACAAAACAACTTGTCATTCCTTTCGAACACGCATAATACTTAAATTTTACATGTGGAATAAAAACACTTAATAGGGAAAAACCACAGACTGTATATAAAAGATTTACTTAGCCCTCTTGATGGTATCCATTAAGGTTTCGTAGTCATGTAACCACTAACCACATGGCATTAACTTTTCCTCCATTTTGGGCGTGTTGACAATTGTGGTGATAATGTAGGCTTAAGTGAATAAGGCCCAGTGTCACAGGCCTACAGACATGTCCAAAGCCATCTGACAAACACTGAGAAATCACCGTCTGCTTGGCAAAAACCTCCTTGTGATTGCGTTGGTTAACAGCAGATTGCCCCAGTCACCTTTAGTTTGCATGAAATACAGCGACTTCTTTATAAACACTCACCAGCTACTCTGTGAGCTGTAATAAAGGAATGAAAGCAGGTAGCAGGCTGTAAACATCCTTATTAATTGTACTACGTTGGGTATTTTAATACGTAACTCTATGGGGATTGATTCATTCTTGTAGCCAGCCTCAGCTGGCTGTGAGAGCAACTGGACTTGTGTCGGCTGTGGTTTGGCACAAATATCAAATAAGACTACAACACATGGCGCTGTTAGGTAGCTTGATAGCATTAGTGCCACCTAATTAACTGAAAACGTATTCCTCCCGGTCGGTGGTACCTCCACATAGCCAGTGTTGACTTTAACTCAGAAGTCGGATATCAGAACTCAGAATGACGTCACTTTTGAGTTGAGTGCATTCCAGATGTAAAGTCAGAACAACAATGAAAAACAGGATTCATTTTGCTTCTTAGCATAATAGAAAAATGTGTGTATCGCTAACAATGCAGCACAATGCTTGTTTTTTTGCTCTGCAGGACATTCATGGATAAAGCCTGATCAGTGGTCTACGCATAGCGTATTTAGCGAGTCAAAAAAACACAACAGTGGCAGCACAGATTTAAAGTTCACAGCTTTACTTCTGTTTACCTTCAATCCTGCCATATTGGATTGTTAACTCGTTAACTAATAGTTTTTACCATTATTAGTACACAGCCCAGGTACTAATAGTGCACTTTGGAACACTCAAAATAGCAAATATTGAAGTATGCAACTTGACATACAGCACGAGGCTCACTGCAGTCTTTATGAATAGATGTTTCCCTTTGAAATGTCCCATTAAATTTTTACCTTTTAGTATTTTCCTTCCGATCCATATGTTATATTTTCAAATCTTTTTACTAAATATTTACACTTGATGTTCATGCTTTTGTTTTTGAGGTTTTTGTAATATTGACTAGCTTAAGTTCCTCTCTTTTGTTCTCCCTCCAGCTGCTTTCTCTATTTTTCCTCCAAATGTGGAAAGTTTGAGTTTCAAAGTTGACTCATTGACTGTTAGATGTTACAGGGTTGGAATGCTACTGAGTATATTTACTCTTCTTACGTAATTTTAGACTGTTGTTCTTCACATATTTCTTCTACATTTCAGAACCCAACATGACACTCTTTAACTTTATTGAACACATCTGGCTACTTAGAATTCTTTAAAACCATGGAGTTTAATCAACTTGTGAAACACATAAGGGATCACTGGTTGTGCTGTCACTTTGTGCAGTCTTTTTGGATGTATTTTGAGTATAATTTGTTTTCCCTAATCTTGCTTTGTCTACCTGGCATTTTCTTTTTCTTCTCCCTATAGCTGTTTTCTATCTTTTTTTGTATTTCACTCATCCTTTGTGTGGCTTTGTGCGTCCCTTTGAGTGCTTTATGTCTGTTTGAGCTTGTTTTGTGAGTTTTTGTCATTATTTTTTGCGATTTGGCAGTGGCTTATGGGTCACTGAGGTTGTTTTGCTCCCTGTTGGGATCACTGTGTCTCCTTGTGGTCATTTTGTGCATCTTTGTGCAATTTTAGTTAGTTTTGAACTCTTTATAGTCAAATTGTAGCTCTCCGGATGAGTTACTTTTCAATAACAATTGTTAGGACTCACTTTAAGTGGACTCTCTGGTCCAGAGCCACCAATCCTAGCAGTATGCCTGACTTTTCTACAGCCGTCAACATCCACACAGAAGAAATGTGATTGGTTCAAGCAAACAGAACAGAAATTCCAGTGGAACATCCATGTCGAAAAAACATACAGGGACGCAGAACATAGGACCAACGTGTTAGCCTACCATGTTTTTCCATTTCCCAAAACACAAGGACGCACCTGTACCACTCTGACAACACAACGCTGATAAGATGTCCTCAACTGCTCTGTTTTATTTTTCTTTCTGAACTATTACATCACAGCTGCTGCATCCTCCCAATATAACGTCCATAATGCTAACTTGCATCATAAAACTAGAAGCATTCTTGGTATTGAAAGGACAGACAAAACGAATGTAGTGACATCAACCTGTTACAGGATTGTTAAATAAATACATTACAATGTTTGACTTGACTGAAACAATAGCATTATCTTTCTTTAATTTCTAAGTCTTATTGCTGTTTTCAACAGAACTCAGTGCCACAGAGTTTTATTGTTGTTGTGTAGAAACTCTTAATCAGTAAGCTATTCTGTGTGACTTGTTCCTTCATTATCACAAAAACACACACAGTTGACTTGACCACATACTCGATTCCCTGCTACCCCAAAAACACATACCAGAGGACCAAATTTTCTAAAAGCAGTTCCAAAAAATATGCTCTAAACTCTTCTATAATGACAAGCTTGTTTGGGAAGTTCCCGAGTCTTTTTTGAATTAAACCTCAACACTTGAGAGGTAGTGAGACATGAACTGACACTTGAAAAAGGAGAGTGGGTGTGTGGATGATGAGCTAATTCAGGTACTCACTGTCTTTTAAATTAAGGCTTGTTCCCTGCTTACGAACACTTGTTTGTTCACTTAAGCTGTTTCTTATTAACAAATACTACGGGACTAATGAGGCATATTCTCTGTCCTGTGGGTGTGTGTGTGTGTGTTTGCATTACCTGCACAGTGGGGACATATGTACACCTATTTTCATACAAACAAAAAAGATCTCAAAACTTAAATGGCTAAGATTTAGTCGTGGTTTAAGGTTATGATAAGATGAGGGTAAGATTAGATGCAGGTTAGACTTACTAAGGAATGTCATGTGGAGTGACGCAAACCCTGGTATGTGTAAGTAAACAGGAGTGTCATGAACCAAATGTCCGCTTGCCAACATAAGTACTGTGTGTGTTACACTACGCATTCATCCATCACAACAATGCACAGTCGCCGTCCTTCTGCTGCGGCTTTATGTAATCGAGCTAATGTTCACTGTCTGTGTTGCACAATTCTGTCCTCGGCGAGCAGACGGCAGAGGTCAATGACTTTGTTTTGATGTCATTCAACACACACTGAGTAACGTATATGCTGCACAGTGATCACAGGAACCTACCAGAACCTGTTTGTCCTCATACTAAAGTGATACTTGCTGCAGCTTTGAAAGGTGACCGTAAAGAATTCAGTTTGCTCCAGGGATTCCAGCAGTGGTGAGTGTTAAGGTGGAGCAAGGGTATCAAAGTATTTCTAAAACATCCGGACTCGTAAAACTATTGAGAGACCCATGGGGAAAAGACTGTAATGAACTCAGTAATGATTAAACTGTGATGTCATATTTGTAATTCATGTTGGCTAACATGACATAAGTAACGTGTAACAATAATTAAATGCAAAATGTGTTTTCTTAGCATGCGTGTGGATGTTTTCATATTAATGTGCAGTTTTTATGCATATGTATATTTACATGCACGGGCATTCATAGTTTATGTGTACATGTAAGAAAGAATGTGTTTTTTAGGATAGGTGTGTTAATTTAGTCCGATCCTAACATCAAGTGTAGAGCAAGATTTTGTTTGTGCTTTTTTCCTTCTTATGTTTTCCTTGACTGCGTATTTTATTTAATTGTATTAACAATAAAATGATTGAAAAATAGTTCTTGCAGTAAGTGATGTACAAACACCTTGAGTAAATCTAACTGGTCCCTTGTCATTAATGTATCTAAGGAGATGTTAAACGTTTCCATGTGTGGCATAAGCAAAGGTATAATCCTAAAGAACCAACATTAGAACATTATATATCCAACTTGGAATTTATGAAAGACATGGTGTCATTTGAGACATTGTGATCTTGATAAATTTCAAAATATGTAATTATGTTTTATTTTCCTTGATAAATCTATAACTAACTCTTATCTGTAAATAAAGGTGCAGTCTCAGAATTGAAACTACGAGGAAATGCTTAAACTCTATACAAGTTGCAGAAGAAGACCAGTTGTATAGACGTTTAGGAGAACATTTCTTTATCAGCGATCTCAATAAATACTTTTCTGATTGGTTTATGGTCTAGGTTGCTAGTTTCAAGTGTCACGCAATACAGCATCATATTAATTTAGTATATTATGGTCATAAGCAGGGAATGTGTCACAGAGCAGGCCACTTTGTGATTGACAAGCCACTACCATATGAGTGTTGTTCTCAGTCAGGTCCACCCCTTGCTTGCGACATAAGCTTTCAACAGTCAAGATGGCACAAATGGTCGAAAGCATCAACCCAATAAGCGATGTCCCTGTGGCCACATCCATCTTTTATAAACAGTGTGAACTTAAATCAAATTTAACACTTTATCAAAACAGTTCTTGTTTTACATCTGCAACGCCGAAAGAAGTAAACGCGCCCTCTCAGCATGTTTTCAGTATCATCTCCATGTTGACTGTTGCTATGGGGACAAGCTGTCTGTCTGTTGATTTGCACTTTAGATTCATGACGTACAGATGCAGAGAGGAATGTGGGCCCGGCTGGGAGTAGCACACTGACCTCTGAGGCATCAGAGGTCACAGCTTCACAACTAACGACGATCAATGACAACTTCTACTTTATCTTACAAAAATGTAGTAGTAAAGCTTTCAAACATAATATTTCTAAGTTCCTGTGGTTTAAAAATGGAGGGCTTTAGATTTTGAATAGATACAGTTTTCTGCAGATATTTCACAAATTTATTATTTGTCCCTCAAACAAGACTCTTTAGCAACTCTTTTGTATTTCTAAAGACTGTAATCAGAGACACTAATTGCATCTTACAATGATCACAGTGACAAAAGGGTGAATATAGCTGTATCTGATTTCATATTCCATTATTCTGATTTGTAGATGCCCATAAAAGCTGCACAAATGCACAAAGGTATTTGACCCACTTGAGGGTCCACAAAAGAACTTGTATGAAAAACACATTGCTCAAAGTCTGCACTGAAAATGATGTATCGTAAGTGACTACAGTAAATCCTTCTAGAGGGATGCGAGCTATACTCTCTAAATGTGTTGTGTACATTAGTCAGGGCTGTTGTGTGTTTTATTGGGCCTGCTATTTAAGGGATCAGCTGATTCTGGCCATGTAGGGTATACAGACAGAGGAGAGGACTATACTGCAGTAATTGTCTGAGATGTGTCCACTCTGAATGCATGAATAAGCAATGAATTCAAAATGCTGCTTGTTATCAACAAGGAAATTAAAAGCCTACAGGACCTGAGCGTTTGAGCTGTTGATAGATGGGGCGGATTATCACTCGAACTCGTTATAACCTTTACATGCAAGACCACAAACACAAACATGTATCCACACCCAGTGGAAAAATGCTGCTTTAGAATTCCGACAAGGGTTTGATGTGCTGGTATCAGAAACACATTGTGCAGATGGTTAACTTTGCAGTAAAGGAAAAGGTCCCTCCCATAGTTTCTTCAGAATAGAAAGCTTGAAAGCTGTTTTAATATAAACATCTGAAAAGCTGAAAGGTGACATCCTCCTCTCGAGTTGCATCAGCTGAGCTGAGCAGACTAAGGGGCGGGACAAGGTGCTGAGAACCAGCAGGCCATTGGCTCTTAATGCCCCTTTTCTGCTGGCTGCAGCTCCAGTCCTGCTGCTCATAAAGTGAGTTAATAATAGTGGTGAAGTTATAAAACACAGACAGTTTCCTTTCTGTTTTAGGAAATTGCAGGAAGAACATGAGTCACAGCTTGGGAAAAAGAGTTTGACTGCATGTAAAAAAGCAATGCAACTGTACACAATGACACTATGGTTTAATATTTTGCAAGACAGCATTAAAGGTTATTCAAATGTTGAAAAAAGTTAAGGAAGAAGCATTTAAATACTTCAGAAACATTACTGAACAGGTTTAAAAAAAAAAAAGGCATAAATGCATGTGAGTTTTTAAATTAGGTAAATGTGTTGATGAGTTGTTGTGTTGTAGAGGTGCGGACACTTAAATCCTCTTTTATACATGAATATATTTACTCACTAATGACCAAGCAGCATTTTCTGGCTTCATTTTAAAATGACTTTATAGAAGACACAAATAGCAGACACTTTTGAATGACTTATACATTTCCTCATTTAATTGAATGATAATATTAACTCATTCACTGCCAGCCATTGGCAGTGAATGAGTTAAACCCATTGACTCATTCACTGCCATTGACGGCTATAGACGTCAATGGCAGTGAATGACTTAATAAAATTCCTATTAGTCCAGAATGACACCACGTCTAAACTTTCTATACTTAAAATAGGGACCTACAGTACAGTACGTGGATAAATGTACCTTTAAAACTAACTGGTCTAGAATTACCAGGTAAATTGGTTGCATTGATATGGAGTTTCTATACAAAAACATTTAATCCCTTTTTAACCCATTCATACGGATACAATGAGGACAGGGTAGCATTTACAGCACCAGCCTAGCCATTGGATGCAGTGGGAAGATCCATTGTTTCTTCTCAATGACGCTTTTCTGAGTGAACAGCGAGGAGTGACCCACCCACCTTGAGATTAGAAGTTAGCTAATGGACTACCCTCCTACTGTGCAGCCGAGGTTGGGCAACAAAGAATTTGCATCCGATTTGCATCCTCATTGTTCTACAGCAGCTTTTAAAGGTAGAAAAGCCAAATGACTGCTCTCTGAGATGAGTGAAATCTGTAAATTTGTGTTTTTCATCAATAAGAATCATGTTGACACCTTGAGTTGTGATTATCACAAAAATTATATTATAAAACATTTTTTTCTTATTTCATGTATAAGGATGTGTGGCTTTTTTGCACAACTGTTTTCATCATGATGCAGAAGGAAGTTTGTGATGATGCCACATAACTGATGAATAAACAGCAGTTTTCTTTTTTTTAAAAATACATGTTACAATTAAAAATGTCGTAGCAAAACAGTGACATACCACGTTAGGGTAGTTTGTGCAGTATAAATCCCTGTATTCCTGCTATGATTGGCTGGGAAGCCTGGAATTTCAAAACTCTTAACAAGCGAGAGTCTTCTATCTATATAACCGGTTTTCCAGCTGGTTTGCTCGTGAACTTTTTGAGATGAACGCGGAAGTGAAGCCAACTAAGCTGCTGAGTCACAAACTGTGTTTCTCCACAGATGGTCAGTGCTAACATGGTTACTAAACATGGTGGAGCTCTGCAGAGCGACTGTCAGCAGCTGCTCAGTGTTAATATCCATTGTAGGTTAACTAGGAATGCTTGAAATAAAAGAAATCAACAGGAGAGCATTGTCAGAGAGACCGACAGGAGGTCCTCTACAGAGAGTCACATAACTTTTTATCCATGGAACAGAAACAATAAACTTGCTTGGTTCAGCTAAATTTGTCCTGGTACTGTAAACATTGATGTTACTTTGGTTCCTGCTGACATTAGGGAAAATATCTGTATTTATTCAAAAGCAGTATGATGCCTCTCGTGTCTCTCTGTTAAACGTGAAGCTACGGCCTGCTGTCTTTTAACCTAACTCAGCAAAGCAAACAAAAGCATTCCTTTCTGCAGACAAACATTTTTTTTCTGACTTAATATTCTATTGAATGCTTTTCCTGTTAGTTTCACAGAACCACAGCTGATGGTTTACAGTGAAGAAACTATTTGGATGACTAAGTTTAAAAGCATGGGTTTTCTTTGTCTGAAGATGAATGAGACTGAAAACACTCTTACATTTCCCATGCTTCCTGTACAGAAGTGTGGCAAATATCAAGTTGATAGGTTAGTGTAAGCATACGCAGTGTCCATACTCTTATGCAATGGTGCACTCGCATGTACTCAAAGTAAAAACAGGTCTGAAGGATTTTTTATTTATTACAAAACTAACTTACAGCTATGATTTTTTTAAATTTTACATGTGTAGTTGTCAGTAAATTTGATGCCTACATTTGTAAGATCTGGTTGCATAAGTTAACAAGCAAGTAAATAAACTGACAACACTGGTGTCCACATACCAGAGTGGCAGTGTATAAAGGACTTAGTGTCCTCTGTTTTTTGGTATACTGTGTTGATTCGATTTCATCTTTGTGACTGCCACACTGAGGTGTAAAGGGTGTTCTTCACTTTGCAGTTGCAATCAGTAAACATTGAAGGAGAAAGCATTCTATTAATGCAAATATCACCTTTTATTCAGTGTATATTATGCAACAGTGTGTCGGTCTAATGGCATGATGACTGCAATTTGTGTGGTTTAGATCACGTAAGAGCAGCTAATGCAGCACTTGTAAGTGGTGGAGTATTTGTAGCGTGTTTTATGTGTCCAGATGTCATATGAGTGGTGACCCAATTCTTCAGCTGATGGTATAATACTCAGATCCCCACAGCGCCATGGTGAACTACATAACTCGTTCAAATATTTTAACTTTCCTGTTAGTCCTGCTTTATCCTTCTACCCCTTCTGTAATCAGTTTACATTTGATTGCATAAGTTAAGGGGACTGTGCCTGAATGAGCTCCAGTTATATATTTTCTTTGCCTTCTCCTGTAACTGGTCTGCCCTTTGATTGCTTTGTGGATGCTTTTGGACCGTGAGTTTTGAACATAATTAGAACTGCATTTAAGTTTCTTGCAACTGCCTTAGGAAATAATTAATTTGGCAATTAAATAAAGAATCCATAAATATATACAGAGCCCGCAAATGATGAAAGTCTCATGTCACTGTTTATTAGGGACTGATAGAGAAAGAAAATGCCTTCCGGAGCTACAGTATTTTTCCCAGGGAAGGAAGAGAAATAATAGATTCTCCCATAAAGAATGAAAAATGTATTTTATTAATAGAAAATCTTAAGTCCATCATTTAGACTGCCTTACAGAGCAGAAATACAAATGTCCTCAATTCCCTCGTCTTTCTCAAATAAAGCAAAATAAAATGTGAAGCATTCAAGCAACACACAAAAAGCTGAAGATAGGAAACTCAGAACAAGTTAAAAAAAATCATCACTAAAAAAAAAAAAAGTAAAAGTGAAAGTAGGACAAAGTTATATAAAGTGACAAGTGAGCAGCTCATGGTTAAGGTCCGAGGACAACTGTATGCCCCAGTCACCTGCAGGTGAAGGTTCAGCCTGTTTATCTCTGCACAGTTAAAACTTTGTCACTGTGTAGCAGCACTAGAGTTTCCTCATGGAAACACAATGCTGATTTAGAACAACAAATAAACAAAGACAGGATAAGGCCAGTCAGTGAGAGAAAAAAAAAGACAAGTGCATCTACAAAATCGGCTTTAACAGTTAGCACAATGCATAAAATCACTCCATAAACATCCATCCATCCATCCATCTTCATCCGCTTTGTCCGGGGTCGGGTCGCGGGGGCAGCAGCCTAAGCAAAGAGGCCCAGACCTCCCTCTCCCCAGCCACCTCCTCCAGCTTGTCCGGGGGAATACCAAGGCGTTCCCAGGCCAGCCGAGAGATATAATCTCTCCAGCGTGTCCTGGGTCTGCCCCGGGGCCTCCTCCCGGTGGGACATGCCTGGAACACCTCACCCAGGAGGCGCCCAGGGGGCATCCTTGTCAGATGCCCGAACCACCTCAGCTGGCTCCTTTCGATGTGGAGCAGCAGCTGCTCTACTCTGAGCCCCTCCATAAACAGTTAATTAAAACATCAAAATGACCCAGTGCTTTCTCTTTGTGCCGTTTGACAGTTAGTGCAGAATGAAGAAAACAGGAAATATAAGTTTCACAAAACATCTAGCAACAGAAGCTAAGCCTGTTTTCCTGTTGGTTCACCGTCTTGATGAATGTTGGGTGGATTCCTCTCAGTATCCCCAGAATCCCACTGACTTTGGTGGTCAGACTTACTTTTCCCAAACAGCCAACTGAAGTCCCTTCTAGAGCTAATTCCATGCAAACACAATCTTTATATAGCACAGGACACTAACACAACCGTGTTAGCATGCTGACAAAATGATTTTACTTTTTGGCTAATGTTATCGTATACCAGTGAACCTGCAAACTCCAGTGCTGAACTGAAAACTGCAGTTCCCTCTGATGGCCACTTGAGGCTGGCTCCAGAAGACTTTCATGTTAAAATTCCCAATTTTACAACATTAAAAGCATTTTTAGCTCCGGATCAAATCATCGAACTGGATCTGAACTGAGTACTGTTGGTACTTTTGTATAAATTCATGCATGCTATTGGATAATATGGTCTCTTGTGAGATAGAGTCTGTCCAAAAAGTTTGCACTTCAGATTTCGTGAGAAAAGCTTTAGTTTAGTAAAGTTTGTTAATTAGCAGTAATTAGTGGATTTCTGTTTCAATGTATTACAGTTTACAGATACAGTTTGCTAACCAAGCCTGCTTGCTTACAACTTAGTACCATAACGTCTTGTCTAAATATGATTGGTTCAGACACCACAAAACCAACAAGTCAGTGGCCAAAACACTATTGTTAAAGCCTGGTAATGAAGAATCTAAAGACCAGTTGCTATAGTACCAGCACAAGTTAAAACTCAAGATCTTTTTGCTAGCTTACTCAGAAGCTTTAAAACACATCTCACTGTGTTTGCAGCTAGATTTTCTAAAAGGTCAACTCTTTTAGTCATTTATTTTTCCTGACAACTGTAGCAGTCAGTCTTTATGGTGGTGTTTCAGTTAGCATACAATATTAGTACACTACTATGCTAAATGCTAACGCACCGACCAGATGACGTTGCTTTTGCATGATGGTGCTGTTTGAGTGCAAGAGCAGCGAGTATAATGGCCCCAACAACTGTGTTAGGTTGAAAGTGAACATAGAAAGAAAAGTAAATGATTTCTACTTTGAACAACCAAAACTGAATCGTGATATTTACTTTATTTCGCTTAAAACAAAAATAAATCATCTCATAAATACACTCTGGGTGTCCGATTATGCTTATAAATGACATAGTAATAATTTTCTTAATAACATTTAATATAAAATTGGCACCTTTCTACACAGAAATTCAAAGGGATTATTCACATTTATCTCATAGATATCTGAAATTCAGACATGGAGCTCAGTGCAAATTGAGTAAACTCTATCATTTTGTTTAAAAATTGTCTGATTGAACCACATTTTGCTTGGAACATCAAACGTTTTCATCTTCGTCTTCTTCATCCGATTACATTGCAACACGCGGAAAAGTTTGTCCTATCAGGAATCAGTATCATAAAGTAAGCTCAACAGTCTGGGAGTTCTTTGGTTACATAGCTTCACTGATCTTAAAAATATTGCTGATGCGTTCAAATTAAATCTGATTCTAAAAAGTCAGCTATGAAAAAATATCCATCTGTTTTATACTAAGTGGAAAGATAGTTAACTGACATTTAAGTGAGATAACCCATTAATGCGATCTTGTAATACAGATTCCTGACAGGAGTTTAAAGTTCTTCACAACTTGAAAAGTTGTGGTTTTGCTGGAGTTTAGCTGGAATGGAGACATTCAGATTGCTGATCAAGTTTCATAGCTATAAACAAAAACCTTAGGCATGTATGTGGGTTAAAGACTGCAATAAAGCTGTTGGTGCTTTGTCCTTTAGTTTCAGTTTCATTTTATCAGGAGTGTTGATAGAAACCTGTCATTGATAAGAAGAGCAAATAAAGCAGAGGATTACAGAGTTCAGCGTTATCTTTTTGTGCAATAACTGTCTTCACTCACTATCCTTGGTCCTCTTGACAGCTACGACTACCCTGAGTGTGAGGAAGACCAAATTTCATCCTGAGAGTCTGAGTCCTCCAATTGAAGATCCTCTTTCTCAGCTCTCTCAGTGTTGCCTCTGGCACATGAAGTGACTCTGTTGATGTTGTTCAGTGGGACGTACGAATAATCCTTGCGCTCGGGAAAGTGAGATGCCACTGAAACGGCACGGCACGCCTGTACGAGGTGAACCAGCAGGCTGGCTGAGAGGACAGTAGCCAGGGTGAAGGTGATGATCAGCCACGTTCGCCTGAGGAGTGGAGGAGGTTAGATCATTTCAATGATGAATCCAGAAGCCACATGTATCAGTACAAAGCACTCACTGCCTTACTGTAATGAGAGCAAGCAAGGTTTCCTTACAGTGTGCCTTCATTTTAAAACTGGATTTTACTGAGTGACTGAGTTCAATAATGTCCACAGCTGTATTTGCACTTGTGCAGTTTCTCCTTCTCCTACAACTTTAAACAGCTTTTCATACAGGAACTGACCCACTTGTGTGGCAGGGATAATATAAAGTTGTGGGAAATATGTGCATGTTTTTTTTTTAAACATCAAATGTTTTGATTTTTAGGTTCCACTTTTATAGTATTTTATAGTGAACCGCTAACAGTCCTACAGTAGGAAGATTTACTGCTGCAGGGAGATTTAATGCCCAAAGTGACAATGGAAACAATGTAGCTGATGGACATCAGTTGGGAAAACTATATTTAGACTATTTTAAAACATTTACTATATATAAAGACAATGTTATGGGTATGCTAAAGAGAAAAAGAGCCATTAAAAATTACGTGTTCCTGAGTGTTGGTTGAAAAACCAAATCAGTTGCTAAAATAGCTGCTTTAGGGTTAAAATGTATTTTTCCAATGTATCTCATTCCTTAACCAATTTGTTAGCCTTCTGTTTATGTAGAATATGTAGAATATAGTTTATCATTTCCTGAAGCAAATACAAATACTTTTCCTTGTCTGATAGTAAGTAGTGAGAGGAAAAAGCAACAAGCCGTGAGAAGAAGTCTGAGACATTTCTCACATGTGGCACACAACATGAGATAGTCTGCTAAGGGTTTCTTCTGACCACTAGAAACTTTCTGTCAGTACTGAGGCAGTTGCCTGGAGGAAGCTGCGTGCAGGACGACTGCTCACTTGCTTTAAAAAGCTACTTTCAGCTGCCTTCTTATTCACAAAGAGGTCACCATCATGTGGAGCTCTGCATGTTAACAAATGTTAACAAATTTCCCACGTGTGGGACTAATAAAGGTTATCTTATCTTATCTTATCTTTGAATTGGCAGATTTTTACACTATTTGTTAGAGGCAGGTTAAAAACTGTTTAATATTCAATAAGACTGTGCATGAGATTAGCATATATCTAATCAGTTTAACTGCCAGACTGAAAAGTTGGTGGTATTATTGTTACCGTGGTCTTGAGTCAGTATCTCCTTCACATGCTTGTTTGGATGATAAGGGACAGAAACAGTTAAAGATAACAGAGCTCCACCTACTTTGTCGCAGCTGATCAATCCCTGCCTGAAGTGGGAGTTGGTTTTGGAAAGTTACAAGAAATGAATGACAAAGACAGCCCCATCTGGAAGGCCCTGGGGGAAGGGGATTTCAACGCTGACATGCACTTTGACTACTGCTGAATATAACAAATTGGAACGTGTCCAATTTTTTAACAAACACTGTTTAAAGGGATTAGTTCTTTTTAAACGTGTCCTTTCCTACATAAGTGACCAAACATTAGAAACCATAGCAACAACTAACAATCCCTCACTTCCATGTGAAAGGTAATGAGGCCAGTGAATGCATCCCACCCCCAGAGTGTCTTTTACATGCCTTGTTTACATGTAAAAGAGAGAGTGTGAGAGAAAAAGCCAAATGCGGGTCTGGGCTGCTTCAGATGTTTTCTATTATTATTAAACTGAACTACAGTATTTAGAGCAGAGGGAAAAACTGGATCACTTATTAACAGGATCTGTAATTTTCTGTATACATAGCAATACCATATATACATGGAACATGGCCAAAGCCTTAGATTTCACAAACAGCTTTTTAAAAGCTCTTGGTTCTGTGTGCAGCCAGTGTGAGTGAATAAGAATTCTCGAACCTCATTCCCATTCATATTCCTTCTTATTTAACACATTAATACTACGTCGAGAGCTGAAATCAATGCTAAAAATGGTATCAAAATGGCAAAATGTAACCACTTTATTTTTTAAAAGGGAGACAATTTATTGAAAAGACCTCAAGATGCACAGCAGGGTAAAAGGTGACAGGGGAGGGTGGGTTAAGGTTGTGTGATCTTTGACACTTACTCCGTAAAATAAGGCCGCTTTCTGTAAGCGTCTTCTTCTCGCCTCCAAGATATAAACATCTTTCTAGCCAGGCAGTGTCCAGCTATGGTGAGGTGAGGAAAAAGAACAAGAGATAAATGACAGAGGACACTGACTGTGGCTGGTCAGTGTTTTTAATCCCATCCTGCATGAAAAGGTAATTTTCTAACCCAGACTTCAGCCACAATTACACTGGCTGCTCCTCCTGTAATTGAAATCTCCTCCACAGCCAAACCTTGGATTTCAAATTGGTGTTTTTCCAAATAGAGCAGCATGGCCTACTTTTATATCAGCTCTGTGTGAAATTTAACCTACAGGCTGTCACCATTAAAGGGAAACTGGAGTAGTTATTAGCAGCTCAGGTTTCCAGCGCAGTTATAGATATTCAGACTATCACTGATATAGTTGGACATGTAAATTAGTAATCAGAAACTAAGGCAAGAAATCAAAGATAATTATATGCAAGTCACACTAAATTTTGCCAACTTGTTACTCTTAGAAAAAGGATTTCTGAATAAAGTCTCCCACGCCTGTGCACCTCTGGGGAGAGGTTTATGTTTCTGTGTTGGCTTTGTGCACACGATGCCTGCTACAGACCTCATCTCATAAGTTATTGTTGGATAAAATATTGCATGGACCAATGAGTTAAACTGCTTAGAGAGATGTATTTGAATATTAATTTACTACGTCTTTAAAACTGATATCATAAGTCAACTTTGGAAAATGTTAACAGAATCAGGTGAAGACAGTATTTAAAGCTTCACTTTCTCCCATGTAGCACACAGCTTTAGATGTGTTGTCACGAGACTGAAAACACTGGAGCGATGGATAGTTAGAGCATGCAGTTAGGAAGGTAGGAAGGCCATTTGGAAGTTATGAATTATATGTTTGTGGTTTGAACTCATACAGCGGTATCCGAGATCATTTTTTCTGTTTTTGTTGTTCCTATTAGAAACATAACAGAAGCAGTAAAAAACAAGTCTATTTATATCATGATGTAAGTAAAATATCAGACCTGTCAGGCCACATAAACAGTGCTTTAGGTCACAAAAAATGGCATTCCTGAAAACTCGTTATAGGGTCAAGATTTTCAGAAACTTGTTCTGCAATGACATCATGTAACATCAAAGGTGTGTGGCTTTATCACATTTTTATGCTTTTTTTTTTTGCTTTTGTGCAATGGCGGACATAGACAAAATACTTTTTCTGTTAACGATATTATCTGCATTTTTCTAAGCATGCGGACACATGCGCACAAATGCAAATCTCGCTTCTTCCTCTATGCACTGTCTTTTGTTTATATAATAACTTCCTGCCCCAGGCGTCTGATTGGCCAGGATTTCTATACAGTTATGGTCATATTACCATCTGTTGCTGCTATGGTATGCTCTTCACAGCCCTTGACACTGTGTTTTAATATGTTCGTGTGGGTGGAAATATTTTTCAAAACGATGCTTGAGAGGATAGGATTTAAGGAAAAAAAAGAAAGCTGAAAACCCCCCCACAAAAAAACAACATCAATGATAATAATAACATTAAAGGGTATAATGTAATACAAGTAGAGTGCAGAGTGGAATTAAAGCCTCTTTTAAATAAACAATGATTGAACATTACTAACTTTTATGAGGATATTCACTGTACTAGTTTTGGCTACATGTACCTAATATTCTGAAAACAGATTGTAGAGCAGAAAGACATAACCGTATGAGTTACAGTGGAAAGTTTTGAGAGCTGACATGCAAGTGAGTAACATTTCCAGTCCTCCCAGATGAGCTGACACGGTGCTCCTCTGTTTAGACAGACGGCAACAAAGACAGAGCTGCGTCTACATCTGCTCTCTGCAAATATTGAATCATTTGCTCATGTGAGAATATGCACACTTCAACACAATGATAAACACCATCTCTGCCTTTTCTCCTCACGCACACACATACTGAAGCTGATTTACATAGTGTCACATTACTTTAGTGTCTCCTCTCACACTGACTGTTTTTCCTCACACATATTCTCTCACTTTCTTACACTATGTTTACTATGTGAGTATCTCACCCTACTTTAAGGAGATGGGATAGAGAATGACTGAATCAACAAATGGAAATATATTTGAAACAAAGTAGCCACATTAACCAGCTGTAAGGACTGAGAGCTGGTTAATGTGTACATGTGTAGTGCTTATGGGCAGCAGGCAAATCAGTATTTAATATCTGCTCAGCTGTTTAACAGGAAAAAAAAAACGAAAGAAGAAAAATGTAAATGAGAAACACCACAGTGGGACTTCAGTTGCACTGAAACACAGTACAGATGACCACATTTTGAAATGTGATACAGTGAAACAGCAAAGTATGTTAGACAAAAGATTTGGTCTCCAACCCTGTGGAACTACATGCTTTAAAAGGTTGCTACTTGCTGTGATTTGGTCAGAAGGCATCTATTAAATAATACTTTAGTCTTTAATCTTTCTCCTCTCTTGTATGCTGGCTGTGAATTTTGCCCAGAAGAAAGCAGGCAAAGGAGATGAAACTGAGTTATTTGCATCTTGTTTCACTTCAAATTCTCTACAAAAACAACCATAAATGTTCCTGCTTTCACAACTAGCGGCATAATTAATAATTAAATATGGTGTAACAAACAGGCTAGGGATGAGGGAAAAGGAAGGAACAGAGGCGCTGTGCATAGAAAAAAAAATTCAAACTGTTCATTCACGTGAAAACCCCTGCAGCTAATCACCAGCTGCATGAGAGCTTAAGGACAGGGTTTCGTTCATCTCTTTACCGCTACCATCAACCACCATATGACCCTGTGTGTACAAGCAGTATGTATGCCTATATATGGGTCTGCACAGGAGTTATTGCAGTTTTGTAACAACTTTGTTTGCATTCTTTTTATTTCAAGCAGTTCTTTTAAGTTTACTTTATGCTTTACGTAGCTTTAAAACAAAAAAAATAATTTAGCTTGGTTAACTTTAATAACCTTGGTCTGTACCTGTGTGTAAGGTGTAGTTGGTGCTTCCTGGCAGTGTGGTGTGGCAGCTTCCTGTTTGTGGGTCACATGGACACCGATCCTCACATTGACACTCATGAGCGCAGGACAGACCGTAGAAACCCAGAGGACACACTGAAAGAAAGAAAAAAATGAAGTGAATTTACATTTTTTAATATTTAAATAAAGAACAAACAAATTTAGCAAACTAAATGGTTCATTTTGTGACTGAAATGGTCGTCAAGTTGATTTTTCTCTGTTTCTTTTCAATCAAGTTTAATCGTCGGATTTTTTAAATAAGTTCTGAAAAGTTTTAATACCCGTTTCATTTTTACAGCCAAAATAAAAGCATGAATGAAAACAAAAAGGTTATTGAGTGACTTCACTCACTTTTTTTGTGATACACCTGTTCAACTGCTCATTAATACAGCTATATAGTCAGCCAATCACATGGCAGCCTCTCAGTCCATTTAGACATGTAGACATGGTCACAACAAGCTGCTGAAGTTGAGTATAAAACTGAGTATAAGAGTAGGGAAAAGGGCAGTTTGGTGCCACACTGGTGGATTTGCATATTTCAGAAAGAGCAGATCTGCTGGGATTTTCCCACACAAACATATGGTTGTCTGCTTTACAGAGAATGTTCTGAATATGAGAAAATATCCAGTTAGCAGTAGGGCTGGGCCATACCATACTGTTCACAGTAATACCGGTATAATGTTGAGCAACGATAAGAAAATGAAATATCGCGATAGAATATGGGTAAAACGCGCATGCGCAGCGCCTTTGTTTTCATACGCACATGGCGGAGAATGAGAAGGACGAAAGCGGATCATTGAATGAAACGGATGAACCAGAATTGGTTTGTAAAAATGTTGCAACTTCAGTGGTGTGGAACTGGTTTAGCTTTCGTCTGTCAGAAAGCTAAACAAAGCACTATTTTTGGTAGAGCATGCTAGCGGGCTGTCGTTATTACCGTGTTCTTTTGAAAATACGGCACACTTAAAATCAATCCTTTTATTTTTCTGAAAATCGACAGTGCCCCTGTATAATCCAGTGGGCCTTATGTATGAATTCTGTTTGTGTTTACTGACCTCGAAATGATTTTATGTGGTACACGGCGCTCGAAAAGCTGTCAAATGTTTTAGTACGACTTTGCTAAGCTACGAAGCCGCACCACTTGATGGATTGTTGGAGCATTACGGCTATCTTAGGCAGGAGCCTCACGGAGTGATACGTACTGTGCTTCAACATAATATTACCGTATTGTGTGTGTATAACCTCTTTTTAAAGTTTTGTGGATATTATACATGGTTATGCTGAGGATATGTCAGCCAACTTCCACTGGAAATGCCTTTTGGTTAAACTGTCAGCAAGGAATTTGCATTTGCACTGTTATATTTTTATATAACTTTAATGCACATAAAAAACAGCTGCTTGTTTAAGTGAAAATACATTGTTTTTTTTTGCACTAATAAAGTTGAGGAGTTGTAAAGTATTTTGTCTAGTGTCAATTATATTGTCAGTTATATCGTTATCGCAAATTTTCAAATGTATATCGTGATAAATATTTTTGGTCATATCGCCCTGCTCTAGTTAGCAGTGGTTCTCTTTTTGAAAATGCCTACTTGATGCCAGATATGAGAGGAGAATGGCCAGAGTGCTTTGAGCTGACACAAAGGAAACAGTAACCCCAATCACCACTTTTTGCAAGCAAGGTTTTCAGCAGAGCATGTTTGAATGTTCAAGAAGTCGAACTCTAAAGCAGACATGCTACGGCAGCAGAAGACCACATTGGGTGCCATTACTCCTCCCAAGGAGAGGAAACTGTGCCTACAATTTACACCTTCTCACCAAAATTGGACAAATGCTGCCTGGTCTGATTATTTTTAGTTTTTGCTGTTACATTTGGATGGTAAGGTTACAATTGAAAGCATGAATCCATCTTGCATTATATCAATGATCTCTATTTCTGGTGGTGGTGTAATGGTGTGAGGAATATTTTCTTAGCACACTTTTGGCCCCTTCGTACCTGACCATGCCTTGAAGACCATAGTGTGATCCACATGTGACACATAATACTAACTTGTATTAAGTGGTGTGAATTCTAGCCAACACAGCAAAGGTTTAGTTAATGATTTCCTTCTACAGCATAAATAAAAATGGATGGAAATCAAGTTGCAGTTCAACACATGTGACAGAACATACATGCAATAGTTCAACACAATAGTAAAGAAAATCCTTTTATTTCCACTAAAATTCCGAGTGACTTTCAACAGGTCCGGGTGAAGTGACATTTAGCATGCATAGCTCTACCTTGCTCACAGTAGTTGCCATGGAAACCTGGAGGGCAGGTGCAGCGTCCGTGGACGGGGTCACAGGAACCGCCATTAACACAGGAGCAGGTCTGATTGCAGCCGTCACCATAGAAACCAGCGAGGCACTCTGCAAACAAAAAAACAAAACAAAACAACAGAGACATTTCATGTAAGGAGCGTGTTTTATTTTTGGGTCACAGGACAGCAATCAAACAATGTGTGAACATACATACACATTTAAACAAAATATAACACAAATGAAAAAAAAAAAACAACATGTAAAGGTGCAGTGGGATGACCAACAGACCCACACGGGTGGGAAAAATGCCACATTTAATCAAACCATAACTCACCATTAGAGGCTGGTGTTGGTGAAAGTTAATGAGGTTGCGTATGTGTATAGAAGAACAAAAACATGTGTTTGCATTCTTGCGTACGTGTGACTGGATGAGGCTTTTGATTACCTTGGCTGCAGTTCTTTCCTCTCCAACCAGCATCACAGACACAGCCATCTGCAACACAGATGGAACAGACAGAAAGACATGAATCACAGAGGACAAACAATGAGTCAACAATCAGTGGGGAAAACAAGAAGTTTGATCTTTCACTTATAATACCCCCTCTAGGCAGGCTTGAAATATAACTGTAAATACTGTGCTGCTCTACGCTTCCACCACTCAAGTCAAACTGCAGTTTGTATCCAATTCTGGAGTTTGGAGCATGTCTTTGCACATTGAGCTGACAATCATTGTCAGCTAGACCTCACATCTGTTAACTTGAGTCATCGGACTTCTTAATTATGTTTGTGAAGTTTGGACTTCAGTTTTGAAATTCTATATTTTATTAGTCTGTTACTTTGCACTACTTAGCTGATATCCATGTCTGCGGATTTCAAAAGTACTGTTTATTGTGGCAGCTTGCCAGCCAAGCTTACTAGCGTTTGCTGGTAACTTAGCACTCAACCCTCTTGTCCATATGTGGTAACTTCTGGGCCCAAAATACTCAAATAGCAGCAGCCAAAACGGTAAGACTGAGGTATCAAAATGTGAACAACACAAGCTAAAAAAAAGTAGGTTTTTAACAGTGTTTTTAAATGATTAAGAGACTGGGCAGCACTTATGTGAAAAGGATTGTTGTTGCAAAGATTAGAAGCCACCATTGAAAAGGCTATCACCTCTGATTTTAAGCCTGGATCTATGATATCAAAGACCTCAGTGCTCAGCTAGGATTTTGCTGTCACCAAACCACTGACACTCTTAAAAAGAAGCAATCAAATTTTAAACTGGATCCTGAAATGGACTGCAAGTCAGTGTAAAGAGGTCAGTATAGGTGTAATGTGTACACCTATCTGTAGGTCCTCTAAAAAGCAATGAAAGGAGATGTTGTTTTTTTAAAAATGGACCCCAAGAGAAGCATATATAAAATGAAAAAAAAATGGAGAACCCTTAGGTATTCCTCAACCAAGTGGGGACACACATAATGAATACTGTCCTAAATGCACAGGGGAACTCCTATCTGACAAATATGACTGGAAATTTTTAAAGGCTATACTCTTAATACCCAGACATTGGACAAAGATTACTCTTAAACCAGCTGCAACTGCACTAAAAGCTTTAAAACTCAAATTTTAGAGGAACTTAGAGTGCACTGATGTCAAATTCAGTACATCACTGATGACATGTTTACAGGGCTAAAGGTTTAGAATTACTGTACTATAAGTAATCCTGCTATTTTGCTTTATCTTTACCAGCACTTTCATACTTACTGGCGGTACAGATGCCATGGGGTCGGCAAGCTGATGGCTGACACACCAAAGAGTCACAAGCAGCACCCTGCCAACCATCATGACACAGACAGTGTCCGTCCACACAGTCACCGTGCTCGCTGCAGTTTGCTGGCTGGCATAGTCTTTTATGGATACACAAGATGGTGGAGACCTTTCGCTCACAGCGCCACATGTTATCTGAAATACTGGGAGGGAAGGAGATGTGTTGACAGCATGGAAGGACAGAAAAAAGTCTATTAAAAAAATCAATCATTTATTAATTATCATGTACACCTATATGCACACTTTAACATTAAATGTTGGAGAATAAAAAAGTAAGTGTAAAGTTTCACAAGTGTGAAGGGACAACTCACTCACCAATGATCAGATGGATAGCTGGCCAAAACGCCATTTTTAACATAGGTGGCAGATCCGCCCCCATCCAGATTAATGGCATTGATCACTCCATGCTCCTTCAGGAAATCAGCCATCTCCCAAAGACTCAAACTGTGTTAAAAAAAAAGCAGCACTGAAAAAACTGAAGACAAACACTGTGGCCATAGAAATGTTGAGGACTTTAGTCATACTGGCAGCGTGTCAGAATCAGTGACTGCCAAACAGCCTGGTGCATCTGTTACTGTCCTGTCTGTCTACATTTATTTGGTTCTGTGTTTTGTGTTTGTAATTATGTAACTACCATGTTTCTCTCACAAAATCTTGTGCATGAGTCATTCAGCTTTGTGTATTGTATGGAAACAAACTTGCATGGGTGTTGCATTAGCTTGGGCTATAAATTCCTTGGTATATGCTGCTGTACATTGCATACTTATCCCCACATACAAAAACAATAAAACAAAACAGATATCCATTTACAAGAATATCTCAAATAACTGTATACAAACATTCATAGTCCTCGGAAGGTGAATCCTACTGACACACAGGTAAAAGCTTCACGTGATAAAAAGATCATTTTTGGAGCAGATACAAGGTAGTGCTGACATTTTGCAAAAATGTCCCACAGATCACCTCTCATGGTTGGATATGAATTGCTGGCAATGTGGATAAGTGGCAAGCTTTGGTCAAAGATCATATATTTCAGACAGTAGAAATTACTTCTAAAAGTTATGTAAAAGCTTAGTCTCCAATTTGTCTTTTGCAAACAGTGTTTTTGATCTTGATTCTGTATGATGTCAAAAAGGGGAGGGGGATATACTTAATATGGTCACCTCAGGTACATGGTAGCTCTGGGTGTGTGTCTCCACAGAAGCCCCCCTCTGTCATTTAAATCTTTTTTGAGAGGCAGTCATGCAGAAGACAACAGGCCTAAATACACAGTGTCCTTTAAAGGAGAGGAGCTATCATGGTTTGCCTCAGACAGAAGATGACCTGGGGCCCTGCACCAAAGTCCATTATTTTCCACTGTGAATGATGCAAGCAACTCTAGCGGAGTCACAGTTTGCCACAGGTTTTCATGTGTCACCTGCCTGCCAAACTTAAAAAGAGTGAGTCTTTTCAAGGATTCAAGGGTAGAGAAGAAAAGAAAGGTGTGGGATGCTGTAGATGACGTAACTTTAAAATTGAAACTGTGACAATAGATGACAAAACCTCATCTCAGTAGTCTGGCTTAATTTTTGTTTTGTTAATCTAAATGGAATGAAACAACCATTAAACTCTGCAAATAATTAAGATTATGCAGATTAAGATAAAAATGATAGTCCCTGAAGAGAAATATGTTCTTGATCATGAGAGCATGCAGACCTGCCTGTGTCAGAATTAATACAAGAAGAACAAATACCAAAATATATTGTTTTTCATTTACTCAGTATGACTTACCATCATCGTGGTTACAATGGCACTATAATATGAGAAATAAAGTATATACAAAACACAAAATCTTCAAAAGCTAATGAGTCAAAAACACTGCAGTCAAATATTTTCATGTTGTTGGCATTTTACTTTATGTTTGGGTTTGTCTGGCCAAATTTCTAAAACAGACGCCTGATTATTTCACCAATCGCGTGTAGATTAGGCTAAAAAGTCCAAAAATGGCCACTGTACTGTGGATAAGTGGTTCTTTGCAGTTAAGATGTCTCACAATTCAATGCTAATCAATGCATCACATAATGAACACAGAATGATTAATTAATTGTGAAAATAATCATAGATTAAGTGTCTGACTGGCTGATCATCTACGGCAACCTCCACTAGAATTAGTTGAGAATTTCAAAGAACTAGCATGTCGTTCATGGAAACTAGAGGTCAGTTTCTGAGGTCACAGCTTCCTTCGACCTGACTTTTTCATGTTTTATTGAGTGGGAGGTGGCCCTATATTGAGCAGAGATATACAGAGGGCAGCAGACATGTTCAGACGTGTCCGATTGTTGTGCTTTTCAAACCCCGATCATAAACACAACAATAGAATATCTGAAGTCAGTGCAGGTCTGTGGGGTCACAGCACTAAAGGTGGAGGGAAAATTAGATCAATGCAATTGATTGGTGGAGTATCTAAGAGGGTTGAGCTAATATAAGTCTGATAGTGTTATCGAATCTCTGTTTACCAAAACCCCTGTTTACTACATTCACCGTCAGCTTGTTTTTATTTTTCAGCCTCCAAATGACCTCGACCTGCATTAGTCCATCATCTTGTTGTTCAATGCTGTTGTTATTGATTAAACTAATCTATAATTAACAGCTATATTTTGAAACAACTTTATATATTTTTTTTTGCATCTTGTGAAAATATCATTTCTCTGCAGAGTTTGTGGACACATTTTTACTGTTGCTGCTTCTAAAAAAAAAGATGTTTTGTTGTCAAAACAAACCTACAAGACAGGAAACAAGCAGGTCGAAAAAGCTGTGTGTTCATGTGTGTTTTGTGTGTTTACGCTTGAGCATCTGTTTACATTTGTGATGTGTCTTCTTAAGCCTTTTCCCACCAAAATACCTGTGGGGGTTTTGTGTGCGCTACGAGTTCAGGAGCCATCCCTGAGGGTCTTCTTTCTTTTGTTTTTTTTCCTGGGGGAGGCAAAAGCAGATCTAATCGTTTGTAGGCTCTGGAAACTGCTGTTCAGTGCTAACTTGGCTGTTTCTGCTCAAAGCTGATTGGCCATTTCTGAACCTTTTGTCCTTGACGGCCAGAAGTCTTCACCTCTTCAACCTCGCCATTAACAGTGTGAAGTTTTACTGACTGACAACAAAACAACAATGCAGCAACCTTGCCTACATTTATAAAACCCGGTGCTGTACCCTGGTGTTGTGACAATAATTCCCTCCATTGTTCTCATTGTTTTTATGGTTTAAAAAAAGAAAGTCATCAGAAAATAAAAACTGATTAGTAGGATGTTGCTGCAAAATGTTTGCAATACCTTACAGCCAAACCAGTACCTGTTGTGAAAAGTTTGAGAGGGTCTTAGGGCTGCTCACTGAGCCCAGATCAGCCAAAATGTCTTTGTTAGACGGTCGTTAGGTAATTTGTCTTGCTTATTCTCTGATATTTCCTGACCACAACAAGGAAGCTGCCAGTGTTAGGCTGTAGATGCTTGTGTCACAAGATCAACAAAAGATAAACACTGATGGATTAAGTTTGGTGTTGGTATAAAACAAATTTTAAAGATTCACTTTTTTCAAGGTTTTAAACATCTTTAGAAAACCAGCAAGTGGAAAATATGCAAACAGTCAACATGTCATTTTCATGGTCATGTCAAGTCTTTCAATGAGCTGAAGTAAACTGGAGACATTCCAACGTACATGGAGGTTGTTTTTCTCTTCACTGTGTGTGAAATCGGTTCCTGGATAATAAATTCCCACTTGGGACATCCTGTGTTGACTCAAAAACCAGTGAATCACTTCAAGCTAACAGGATAAATTGACTCTTTTCTTACATTTACACCCGTGTTTGCCGTTTCTTTTCTAATGGTTGGAGTAGATAGCTTCCCACTCACTGTGTGTAATTTTAAAAACAAATTGTTTCAATTTCATCACTACTTCTTGCTTCAAATTTCTTAAAAAGAAAACAGCATTGTAAACATTGTTTATCACCTTTCCTTTTCTTACCCTCGTGCTTTTGTCTGTCCATCAAAATGAAACAGGATTAACCTTCCCTCTGCATCGTGGCCCACTGCCGTCCTCGCTGAAACTACATCCACAAAAGTGCGGAAACCCCCTGTGAAAATATGAGAAAATGCTTTTTTAATTATGATGTACGATTAACAGTTCAATAAAACCTGCTAAATCAAACTGTCTTGAATTTATCCCACCATAGAACTCAGGATCTACAGAAATGTGCACACCAGTATGAACCAGTTATTCCAGATTAGGAGTTTTGTGATTAATTAACTCAATATTTTGTCTTTTTTATGCTGACCTCACATTTGGGAATTTAAAGTCTAACACCTTTTCCTAACCATGCCTTTACATCCAAATGATGCATTATAAAGACATGACTCAATAATGCCTCAGTGCTGCTATTTCAAGCTAATGGCTGATTTAAACTTCTGCAGTGAATGCTTGTAGAGCCTACAATGTAATATGTAAGTCCCCAGCGTTGCTGCTGGCATTTATGTTTGTGCTTGGTGCATTATGTGTCAATTACCTTGTGGTCATGTCCCTGTGTTTTATATTCCCTATTCCCTCCTGGGTCCCTACTCTTTGTTGTTTTTGGGGGCCAACATACTTTTCCCTCAAGTTCTACCATTCCTTTGTGCACCCCTCACATCCATACTGACAGTTTCATCAATGTCCTTTCAGGAATTTGCTGACATTTGTGAGTCCTTATGTTGAAGCTGACATTAATATTCCTTATAGTGAGATGATGATTGTTTTTCTCTCACTGATAAATTCAAAAACTGCAGTGAAAATTAGCCAGAAATGTGTTTTAATCATACATCCCCAGTAACAAGACCAAACATTTAACCGAACGAATGAAGAAAAAGCAATTACCTTTATTAGAATGACCAATAAAATTTGATAAAAATATTATTTCAATGTTGTGTCTTTGCTCCAAAACAATGTTTAAAATCACTTTTTGTTTCAGTATGGTTCGATTGAAGAGTCAATCCAGGGTGCCAGTTCAGTTCAGTAAAGTTTTAAATACTGTAATCAACTGTTGGCTACAGGAACAAGGCAGCAGCTATTGAGACAATAAGGTCGTGACCTTTGAATTTTTTTTCTGGGAGCCAGGTGCTCCAACACTTAAGGTTGCTGTAAGTGTTCCCTATACACAACTAAATTAAGGCAAGCTGCATGACATTGAGTAATGTGGCTTTTGGCCATTACATTTAGTCATTACTAATATCTATCAGTCAATACTGAGAACTACTACTTATTCCAGCTAGCTGGTACACAGAGACATATTGTACTGGCTGTTAATGGGCAACACATGAAAGGCTGCACCATGTCTCTTGCACTGCTCTATATTTTTCCATGTTATAAATTCAGCCTTGAAAAAATGTATGGGTTGATAGATAAGGCTAAATAAGACAAGATAAAAATTACTTTAATAACGACTATAGTGGCTTAGGATTAGTTTGCTCTTTGTGTAAGACAAATGACTCTAGACGTGTCATGTTTATCATCTGGCGCCATGCCACACCCCCCGTGTTAGTTCAGAGCTAGATTTAGAAAACCTGGGTCTACACACATGATAGCAGCTGTTAATTTTAGTGAAGACAGAGAGTGTAAGCACAGACAATGTAAAAGAATTAGCTGTCTATAAATGTAAAGACATTGTGGGCATTATGAACAGGCCTCTGGGTTATGCCAGTACTGAAGCACTCTAGCCAGTTAGTTACTGAATCTGATTGAATAAGCCCCAGACAATTCCAAGGTCAGAGAAAATGATGCTGGACAAGCAGAGAGTAATCTAAAATAAATTACCTCCAAATGAACTCTGTTTTTTTTTTTTTTTATAACTGAAATCCTGAGAAATGTTTTTTTATTTTATTTCTTCATTTTTTTGGGGGGGGGGTTGGTTACTGACAGGCTGGATCCTTTTATGTAACAGTTTAACGTAACCAAAAATCTGGGTCAATACCGGTCCTAATATCAAATTTTCACTATGCAAGTATCGTGGAATAAGACTTTACAGATAATATCGCAATATCCATATAAGATTTTAAAAAATTCTACCAGTCAGAATCAACCTTTACTTTTATTTGCTTAACTTCAGTCACCATCAATATCAGTATACCGTGACAAGATTTATAAATATCTCTATTTCTCAAATCCTAAAATCTTACGATTGAAAACCTTTATACATACATGTGGTCAAAGAAATGAATCCAGCTGGATGTGGATTTGCATCATTACCTGTTTCCTGTGTCTTGTTGCACTCGGCCTCAATGCTCTCATTGATGTAAATCTCGCCGTTTCTCAGTAACCACACCACCCCGCTGACTAATTGGACAAACGGATTGGACTGATCCAAAACGTCATCCTGAGATAGATACCTGAACGGTAAGAGGGGAGAAAGGAATTCAAAAAATATATAAATAATAAAATAAATATAATACTACTGTAGTACATATTATAATTTCATGTTTCTATATTTGATATTTGTGGTGATAAATAATGCTGGTAGGTAATCCTCTACTTTAGTCCAGGCTGAAATGTCTGACATCAATTTGCACAGTTTTTTATGCACCCCAGAGAAAACAAAGAATATTTTTTTACTTTTGTGTTACGACTACTAACAAATCCTCTTTTTTACCACTTTAGGTTCAGGCAGCTTTATTAACTTTAACAGCATTTCTGTTAACTTAGAGGGATAATGTTAAAACAGCATAGCACGGTGGTTCCCACATTTGTACTCGCTGTAGCTGTTTGATGCGTCTCTTAATAAAAATAAAAAAAACACACAACCCACACACAGATATCAACACTTCAGTTATCTAACAACATATTAGTCATAGCAAACAGCTGTTTGGACTCTGTACTTGATTTAGTTTAGTAGACCAAAGCTACTGAACTTTTGGACACTGTGTCTACAAAGAAAAACTGAGCTCGGCTCCATCTGGAGGAGTAAACAGCCCAACAGTCACTTCAAACTAGGACCCAAAACTGTCATTTTGTGGGCGAAGCAATGAGTCCTATTTTAAATCAGAGGTAGGTTTATTATGAGCTCGACTGACAGGTCATGGACGGCACAAAGGGCCCAAGCAGGACTGTGAGCAGGTTATTTTTTTACTGAGGTCCACTCGCTCCCTGGGAGTGTGACCGACGACACAAACCACATCATGTTGCATCATGTGCATTTCTGACCTCAGTTATCAAACAAACAAGTTACATAGAGTACTTCATGGTTTAAAGATAGACGATGAGCAGATGTTTTGTTTTTGTTCATCGAGGAAAATGTGGTGGCTTCACATATGAGTGTTATTTAACTTCTAGTTCAATTTTAATGTGATTCTCTTTAAAGCATTAATGTAAAGATATGCAGTTTTCTTTTTCTACAACAATTTGATGATAGTTTAATGCATTTCCACTGATTTAACATGCTACAATGATAAACACTAGTTAGATCAGTGAGTGATTCAGACATGAGCTCATCTTCTTTTGTTTTTCACATTAAAAAAGAGCAGAGGTTATAAGCTTATGCAAACAGGAAGTCACTGTATTGCAAATGTGCATTACTTGGGACAAAACCTGAAAAGAGGCCAGTATCAGAGGCAGAGGTGAGAAGATATTTTAGTGCCATGATGTCAGGTACAGTTAAGAACAAAGAGGGAATGGAAAGAGGTTTGTTTTTATTCACGGTGTGGTTTCTGGCTGTTTGAAAACACTGATGATACAAACTGTGAAAGTGGGCTGTACCTTGTAAAAATAAATGCTGGCTTGTACGTTGAATATTGTAATCTGAGAGCTCAATCTAGCAGTAATTCTACAATTATTGGTAACTTCACAGCGTGTCTTCTGTCCTGTCTCCCTCCCTTCACCCCCCCTAACTGGTTGCAGCAGATGGCTGCCCCTCCCTGAGCCTGGTTCTGCCAGACATTTCTTCCAGTTAAAAGGGAGTTCTTCATTCCCACTGTTCCCAAGTGCTTGCTCATACCAGGATGTTTGATTGTTGGGGTTTTCTCCATATTATTTTAGTGTCTATGCCTTTAAATATACAGCACCATGAGGTGACTGTTGCTGTTATTTGGTGCTATATATAAAATTGGATTGACACGAACATTTGTTACTTTAATTCTGCATCTTTTCTTTTTCCTTTGTTTTACAATTTTTATCTTTTTAGGAAAATATCCAACAGTCAGCCATATAAAGCACAGATGCCTGACAGAAACGGTACTTGAGACACACTTGACAGAGGAGAAAACGTGCTGTCTGGAAAATAAAAACATACTGATATGTATGATCACACTTCTTAAAAGGTTTGACTTTTTTTGCCTCCTTGCATACTGTGTGTAATATGCTGTTTAAAGGGTGTTTAAAACTGCATATAAAACATTACCTCACCTTGGATCATGTCTGTTCATGCAGATATCTTTGAGTATTTGGATGAACTCATCCTTTGTCTTTGGGGCTATGATCTAATGGTGAATCAACAATCACTGAAACGGATTTCTCTGTTTTACATTTTCAAGCCACATTTCTTACCCAAACACTAGGCTGCCGTCTTTTCTGATTCCAAACTGGGCATTTTGCAGTCCTCCACTGTCCCGCACCACCCTGCTGTTGCTCACCACGTTTCCCAGACACTCCCTTGTTACTGTATTGAAGAAACCAGCATTTTGCGCATACAGGCACTCAGCCGCTTCAGCCGTCTCTCGTACTGTTGCCCTCACTCTCATTTCGCAGCCGCCTGGCCCCCCTGGCTCCAACACGGACACCGTCCTCAGGGGGTCGTTGACCACTGTCATGTGTCCTGGTAAGAAAGCCGCAGCAGGATGAGGTGAAATTGAATCTTCAGTGATATATAATAAAGGATTCTTGCCAACACTTTGAGATGAAGGTGGGCGAGTACAGAAGTAAAAAGAGGGATCAATAAATCAAACACCAGAGATTGATATTATTTTTTGTTCCTTTAACTTATGATGTCATCACTAACCATAAACAATTCTGGAGCTCCCCGGAATATTCGACACAAACAACTTGGTCTCAGCAACCGGCTGCCCGCTGCGGTTACTGGAGGCCCAGCTCTCATAGGTGGTGCTGCCATGAATGATGGGCTGACAATCCCTGACATAGCGATGAGAGTGGGAGGGGCCGTGGCCTTGTGTGTAGGGCAGCAGGATGTCATCGTCCATAGCCTCTCTGCAATGAGAGAAGAGTTGTTGGTCTTAATTGAAAGTGACAAAAGTCAATTAGAAAGTGCCACCTGTGTACGTTTGTGTACGTTTGTGTGCAGAAATGCCAAACATTTTCTAGTTCCATCTTCTCACAACAAAGCTCTGGTGCTTTGCTTTGTCATATACTGCCAACCTATCACATATCATATTATTCTGGACAGTTTTTTGATCAATGCCAGCAAACTGAATATTACTATGGGTTCTTTGAGATTACAAGGGGCTCCATGCTTTTATAACCAAAACAATAATAATAAAAAAAATAAAATTATTGAAATCATTAGTAATCATTAGTTAGTAGCCAACAAATATGTGTTAAAAACAGACACCTCGACTAATATTAGATGCTGCAGTTTCGCTAGAAAAATAACAGCAACAAAAATAACAAATCCTGATATCCACTGCACCAACATGTAATGTCAATAAACCCTTTAGTAGCTCAGTGTGTCCCATTGGCTCTCTGTGAGGAAGAAAAACATTCCCACATCTCCAAAAATAAGAGCTACAAAAACCCCTTCCCCTTAGGGACGCTGTGGAAATAAAAATGCATTTGCGTGTTAATCTTTAAACAAATAAATCATGTGAGGACATATTTTAATGGAGAAAATTTCATCACAGCCTTAGCTGGTCAAATCACAGTTTCATCACATGAAGGAATGTGTTTTCAAAAGTGCTGAGTTGTGGTTTCTGCTCAGGGTCATGCAAAAATAGTCCATGCACAGCCTGTTTTTTTTCCTAAATCTTCAAAGATCCCATTATTACTTGAATGTTAAACTCTTACTCCTTAATTTGGTTTCTTAGAATTCTTATATTCTGAAGTATATATACAAAACAAATAACTTGTATGTATGCCCACTGCCCAGTAAGAATATTTTGGTTCTTTTTACTATATTTTTTTATTCAGGTTTCAATGAAACCAATAGCCTGATGGCCCAGAGCCAATAAAAACGATGTCACTGGCCAGCTGGCAGTTTTTCCACCATTTGGGAACTTTTGCTGTAGCCAGTATTTTTTCCACTAAAAGGGCCATAAATGTTCTTTCTCAAACCACCTGTTTGGACCTCCTAACATCTACCACTAGTTTCTTCATTAAGGTGTGTTTTATAGTGTCAATGCACAATAACATCAAGTTGTTTTATACTATAAGGTAAAGGTCCTGCAGTATTTAGGAGAAAACCCTAACATTTAAGCAACCACCTATCAGCAAACACTTTGAGATCGTGGAAAGGAAAAACCCCACGACCACTTGGGGAAGAGAAGAGAAAAAAAGCTAGTCCAACCTAGAATCTATTAACTAGTTTTCAGCTTAACACTGAGGCAGGATGTCTCTAATTTTAGAGATATTGCTTACATGAAAAAGGAAGACCTACACATTTGTTTAATGTGAGCACTGAAGGAGATATCCTGGCAATAAGATTTCTCACAGTGTTGCTAGGTGAGTATCTGGTTAATTACATCAGTTCTCTCTGAATTTAGGAAAAGAAAATTACAGGACATCCAGATGTTTATGTATTTAAGACGTGCCTGTAGCTTAAATGTGTTATCTGGCTTCACAGATAAATATAGCTGGGTATCAACTGCATAGCAAAGATTATGTATGCAGTATTACAAGCATGTATGGATAGTACTGCACATAGATATGTTTCAAACCATTCCAGTGCAGTTTCTTTTTAATAACAGCAGTATGTTCTAATCTCTGTAGTAAAACATTGTGGTCAGTGGATGCTGCAGTTAAGTCTAACAGGGCAAACAGAGTCCACTGCCCGAAGCATAGGAAAATAATTTGTAACCTCCACTAGTGCTGTTCCTTTGCTGTATTTAACTGAAACTCTAATAATATTATTTAACTATTTCTTGCAGATATCTTTAATAATAGTGTATTCGTAATACCAGTTGAGCTGTGCTAGGAATGTTTAGAACTACTAGGATTTATTGTATAACCAATATATAACCACTGCAACCACTAAACACAATCCTTTACTTCTTAATTATCAATATTAACATATAGAATATACAACTTTCTTATTGCAAATCAGTATGTGCATTCAAAGCAAAGGGGGTTCCATTTCAGAGAGTGTTTAATCTCAGCTGTTCTGAGTTAGTTTCATCTCATTAGGTGTAGAATACTGGCTTATATTTTGTTTGTATATTTTCTTACATTGTGAGTTCTTGTGCTTTGCACCTGTCAGCGCTGACGGACTCGTAATGTACTTGAATTTATATTGTACTTTTGTAGTCTAACTGACCTCAAAGATCTTCTAACAACAAGTCACACTTTTAACTATACATTTATATAACACTTTAATACATACACTTCATGTGCCTGTCAGTACAGAATTCCTACTTATTCAGACACATATGTATTTAGACAGTGGAAAGAAGCTAGGCTACCAAGAGAAAGCTCAGTACCTGTCAAGGTTTTTCCCTCAACCTCTGTAACTGCTGTCCCATAAAAAAAAAAAAAAATACACATACATGATTGGTGAATCTAAAAACCATCTAAATAGATATGGGTCAAACTGACCCACATTTATTCAAAGAGTGGTGAGCCTCTGTGTACAAAAATTTGTAGCACCTGTACAATAGCACAAAACCTTAAATTATTGTAATTTTTGTGTATTTTGGTTAATTTTAGGAGAAGTCATAACGTTTCTGGCTAAAAGGATGACATTTAGGCTTTACTTGCTACTGTCAAATATCAAAACTGATCCAATTTAAGTTTCAAGTTTATAATACATCAGCGCCGTCTTGCGGCCAATAAATCCAACTGCGTCAACATTTTCTCCAACCGTCAACTTCCGTGTTAAATGAAACCAAAAACGTGACGGCTCGTCTTGTGACCAAAAGTTTGGGTTAAATAAATATTATGTACAGTTGCAATCACAGAAACACGGGAAAAGTTAAGTGTAAAGAACACTGTTAGTTAGTGAGAAGATATTCAATCGAGCCAACCACAAATGACTTACACGTGTTTGTTAATGCTGTTATTATTTATTATTAGATGTATTTAAATAAGCACATTAAATTACGTACTGTATTTGCGGTTACTAGTGAATAACCGCAAGAGTGAATAGTGAACTCTGGACTCTTCTGATAAGACTTTAAACATTGGACACTGTTACCCAACAGCTGGCAAGTGACCTTACCTAAGTTTGTATGCTGACGTGTAGGTAATTAAACACTGCACATTAAGTCAACTTCATCCCGAAATATCGTCAGCCACCTACCTCAAGTGATTTTTTATTTTACCAGAAAAAGAAAATGAAGAAGACACGTTTCTTTTAATCTTTATTCTTGGCTAACAACAGTTAGTTAGCAGTTGACTATATATAACAGTTAGCTCAACCAGGAAGTAGCGCCTTACCGGGTATTTGTGGTCTGGGACAGCCGGACACAGAGCCACAACAGCAGCCAGACACACGTACATTTCACCGACTGTGTTGCCATATGAAGAGGAAAATTAGCCTGTCAAACTCCTGTCTCCTCCTGTGGATCCCACATCCTTATCAAAGCCAGCAGAAAACACACGGCAAACTCCTTTTCCTGCTAAATTTCAAAATAATGGTTGCTATGTGGCACATCGTTGTCAGAAGAATAGATATGAAAGTTATTTCATGTCTATTTTGCAATATGTTCGTAAATCATTCAAAAACAAACAGAATCTCCCCTTATTTTAATCATCAACTATTTGTGGTAAATGTGAGTATAGGATACCGGCTCTTATTTTGGCAGCAGAGTCATGCCATATCCGGTGGTGTTACCGGAACACCGGTAACTACAATCAGTTCAATTGGACTTTTATACCTATTTAACAAATCAGATGTCTTTTTTATATTTTATATTTCAAATATTCAATGGAAATTAATTAACAACATGGGCGCTGGCTATTTTATTGATAAATAAATAAATCTGCTGGTTCAAGGTGGTCGGTGAACTATTTTGATGTAACACAAGGTCGGGGTGCACGCTAAAGGGGAACATGGCGGCTGGTGTTAGTGTGAAACATGGATTATTATGCAGCAAAGCCCGGCTGGTTTATGGTCTTCAGAGGAAAATATCACCTTATAGTGTTTGTATCCAGCGAGCAGCCGAAATACAGAGTGTGAGGGCATCAACCAGCACGACGGGAGACTCACAACACACTCAAAAGTACTGCCTGGATCTGGTTAGGTGGGTCTGACTGCTAGCAACACAAACTGGGTTAGTGGTTAATTAGCTAATCTGTGTTTATAGAAAGCAGATATAATCCGGTCACTTATAGCAAGAAACTTCGTCCTGTTATTGAAAAAATAAATAAATAAATAGAAGCAATCTAAAGTTTTTAAGTTTTGTGGGGACACTTCTCTATGCAAGACTTCTTTCAAATATCGCACACCTACAGTTTACATACACCAATTATTCAAATGAATATAAATTGTATGTCATTTTAATGATTTCTTTAATGCGCCAGCAGTTTATAGTTCATTCATATTATCTCACTCTTATTGCCTGTTTATGCCCTGCCCTTATCTTCAACGCTCTGCTCTGTTGTATGTTAATTGCCCCTTGGGGATAAATAAAGTCTTTCTGATTCTGATGGCAGGGTTGGGCCTTGGTGTTTAGTGGGTTTCTTGAACATCGTTAAGCAATTTCCTTTCATATGAGGGCGACAGTTTAGGTCAGGGGTCCCCAATCCCAGTTTAAATCCATCACAGCTGATTTAAATGGATAAATTACCTTCTCAACATGTCTTGAAGTTCTCCAGAGGCCTGGTAATGAACTAATCATGTGATTCAGGTTTGTTGACCCAGGGTGATATCTAAAACCTGCAGGGACACCGGCCCTCGCGGACTGGGATTGGGGACCCCTGGTTTAGGTCTTCTTCCAGACCTTTGCCAAGTGGTGACAAATCCGAATAACTTGTACTTTCATACATTTTTTAAGCCAATGATCTTGGAATCTGCAGTTGTTTAGAAATGGCTCCACGAGACCTCCCCAACCTGTGTAAATCTACACTTCTCCTTAGATCTGCACTGGATTCCTTGGACTTTCTGGTTCTCATTGCTGGTCAGTTCAATGAGGCCTGTAAAAACAAAGCCCTTTTAAGCTTGCAATGAGAAACTACCAGTTCTATTCTTGTTATGAACTGATATGATCATAATTTAAATCATGACATCTTCAGAAAATGAACTAAAATGGAAACAACAGCTGTAAAAAAGCCACGAGGATCACATACCTCCCCTTGTTGTATGTATATGATCATTGTTATTGTCCGTCACTAAGATTAAACAAAATCTGCAGCGCTGACTTTCTTTTCTGTGTTATAAAGCTGATCTCTAATATTCTAATTTCTAAATGGTGCTAGAAAAAAAGACATATTGTGCCCTTATTTTCTCCACCCGTTAACATTGGTTGCTTGAGCTCTTATATGAGAACTTACAGATCAAATGTTTTAGAAAAACAATCGTTTCAAAATACTATTATTTTGTAGGAATATGGGTGGGTCACTTGAATTTTTTTTTCTTAAAAGAATCCCTAACAACTAAGACTTTCTAATATTTTGGGATCCCGAACTGTTCCCTGGGATCCCTATTTGCAGGTACTTTTGTTTAGTTTTTAGTAAAACTGTCAGAAACTCACTGGAGGTAACAAGCTCTTTCGGTTGTGTTTGATGTGAACTTATTTTTGTTTGAACATATTTAAGAGAATTGGTTTGTTTAATCTCCTATTTATTTATTATTATTTTTAAAGTGTTTGTTTTAAAATGTGGCTTTTGAAGTTATCTTGTCCAACTTATGCAAAATTACAGTGTTGTCAAAGGCTATACAGAAGTAGCAAGTTAATGGGACTATTTTGTTATATGGGTATGAAAATGTTTTTGGATAAAACATGAAATCTCATCTGCTTCCCGGCACCCCTATCAGCTCGTTCTCTCTCTCCTCCTCAGGTCCAGAGACTATGATGGTTTCCTGTCCTCTCTCCTCCTCCCAGAGAAGGCACGGCGCTCTTCTCTGGCTCTGAGGGCCTTCAATGTGGAGCTGGCACAGGCAGGTATTGGTACAATCAGGCTGAATGCAGAATGATTACTGATAATACTGCTGTTTTTCTACTACTTGCGTCACTGCCGCTGCTACTACTGTTATACCGCCACTATTCCTGACTTTCCTCTTAATTAAAATTAAAAAAGAAAGGAATTTAATGAAATCCTTACAGTACTTACTTACTTATTCTCAGCTGCATTTAAATAAAGCACCAAATCCACACTTAAGCTTAAATTTCAAAACTTACATTTTAACTACTGATTTTATCTACTGTTCAGATTTTATCTGTTTTGATTTTTGATTTTATATACTGGTTTGTTTGTTTGTTTGCTTGCTTGCTTGTTTTAATCAATTTTAAATCATGCTTTTATTTGTTTTTGTTTCTAATGTCTCTGTAAAGCACTTTGAATCACCTTGTTGTTGAATTGTGCAATACAAATAAACTTGCCTTGCCTTACAGTGGCTAATTTCAGGTCCTTCTCAAACTGGCTCGTCAACCAATTGTTTTGCTCATTTGTTTCTCTACAAGGTGAAGGACTCTGTTTCCCAAAAGACCATTGGTTTGATGCGAATGCAGTTTTGGAAGACGGCTATAGAAGAAATCTACAGAGATGAGCCTCCGAACCAACCAGTTAGCACTGAGCTGTGGAGGGTAAATATTAGCCAACAGAATACAGGGTATTTTAAGATGTTTTTTCTTCATGTTAGCAATATATAGGGGAAACACTGTCAGGATGTTGGATGTCTTATTTCAGTTTTAAACATGCCATGCAGTGTGTCGGATTTCTGTGTTTCTGTCCCTCGGCTTCAATTAGCTGAGGGGCACCAATCTGAATCAGTGTTGCACCTCAGCTAATTAACAGTCTGTGTGGTGTTTTTCAGGCAGTGAGGACACACAAACTGACAAAGAGATGGCTGCTGAGGATCATAACAGAGAGAGTAAGACAAAATTAAGATGATCATTAAATTCAAATTGCTGCAAGTTTAAATTGTGATATAATAAATGAAGTTGCTGATGAGTGAAACTGAACACGAATAACTGCTTAAATGTGACAATATAAACTTGTCTTTGCATGTGTATATTTTGCTTTTTTTCAATTTTCATTTATTATTTTCGCTTTGTGGGTTATCTACAAGACCTGTCAGATGGTTGCATCCTGTGCCCTTAGAGGTTAAATAATGGCTTATTTTAATGGAAATAAAAACGAAACTTGCCAGCTGCTGTTTAGCGTAATTAAAAATGGGAAAAGTGACATTTCTGTTATTAAAACTTTGTTTTACCAGGAAAAGGACTTGGATGACAGAGCCTACAGGAACCTTCAGGAGCTGGAGGCGTATTCAGAGAACACACAGTCATCCTTGATTTACCTCCTGCTGGAGTGTTTAGGTAAGAAACTGTGTTGATAGCTAAAAGACAAACAGTAATTATAAATTGAGGGGTGTCCCGAGTCCCTCCTAAAGACCTTTATCTGGGCAGATCCATCCATATTGTATGGGTCATTGTTTGCTGAAACAAATCCAGTCAAAATCCAGTAGTTTCTTTTTTTCAGCTCTGCTGTGTGTTGTCACTTCAGTGTGCCCGTGTGGCTGCAGGTTTCTTTAATCACAGCCGGATTCTGCACAGCAGCATTTCACTGGATATGAGAGTGAAAGTTAACAGAGTGTGAAAAGGAAAAAATTATCTGGTCAGTGATTGTTTCTGCTCTGACAGCTGTGCCGGCCTAAGCCAGCTCGTCTAACCCTCTTAGCAAATTCACAAGTTTCATTTTAGCCAGCACAAATTCTGCTTTTTACCATTTAAGCCATTTAAAAACTTAAATATAGGTCAAAATAAATGGTCTGTTGTTCATTTTGTCTTCTTTCTGCTTTCTGTATCCTGCCAAATATTGTTTCTGGTGTTTTGTGCTGGTGGATTCATCATTCTGTAATACCAGCAGGCCCCTCCCTCTAATTGTGTCACATTGTGAGTAAATATGCCAGGAGGCTAGAAGAAGGCTGTGGCTATTACTCTGTGCCAAATACATATTTAATCAACACTGAAGTAAATTTATAGGTGTCAGATTGGATTATGATTTGGAGACATTTAAAATGGAAGGACTGTAGTTAGGATTGGGCCCCTCAAAATGAGAAAAGTCTGTTTTAGATGCTTTAATTGGTGTACTTTGGTGTTACGAAAAAAAATTAATGGTTTTGATCCACACAGCATTTTATTTCCAGAACAAAAACCTGTTTTTTGCCTCAAGTGAGGAGTGTGATTTACCTGTGAAAATGAATTATAGTAGGTGATGCCAAACTGTGTGGCTGTCTTTCTTTGCAGGTGTCAAAAATGTCCAAGCGGACCACGCAGCGAGTCACATCGGTAAAGCTCAGGGAATCATAACATGTCTGAGAGCGACTCCTTATCACAGCAGCCGACGGAAAGTCTACCTGCCCATGGACATCTGCATGTTGGTAAGTTGAACTTTTTCTTTGATTTCAGGCCCAAAGGAGCGAAAAACTTGGGTGAGGTTTGAGCTGCAGCTGTTGAGACTTTAATGAAGGTGACACGTCTGATAAACTGTGGTTTTGTTGACCCAAATCAAACCCAGGAAATCAACAAATTCAGGACTTGAGCCAGATGATTTTTTGGTATCATCATCAGCAGATTAATGTGCCTTTGTTATTTATTTCTTATTTATTGTGTTAAATTCATTTCTCAAGAGTCATACCCTAGCGTTTACTTTAATGTTGCCTTACTCAGGCAACTAAATCAAGTCCCGTGAAAATCAAAGGTTTTTTTGTGTATGCAAGCAGGATGTTTTTGAATTTTTATTAACATCACATCCAGTTTAGAAGCCAATCATGGTCCAGTTTACACGAGAGTGATGTGAAAACTTGAAGCCTGAATTGCATATAAACTTTGCAAGGCTTTTTCAGAAGGCATGGATGTAATTTAAGCATTTCTAGCCTTGTAACAGAAACCTAAGAGTACTTTCAGTGAAGGATCTTTTAAGTGCTACTTCATATTTAGCTGAGTCTGAATCTTCCTCACAAAAGTAACATAAGGCAATCCCACACATGCCAGCAAACATTTGACCGACTCATGGCACGACTCTGCCGCGTTGTCAGTGACGTTCTTGTTGGAACAGTGTTGAAATTTTTGTCCACCATAAACCGAAAACAAAACTGTGAGGCATTATTACACAACAACAATATGGCAAAACCCTCTTAGTTTGCATATTTGCAGGCACAGCAGAAAAACAAAAGACACCTCGAACAATTTGCATCCACACGCTGAGCCATCTGTCGCACACCCAGAACAATAACAGTCCGGCGATGCAGAGGGAGCCAGGATGTGCTGGGCTGTATTTGCTGTGCAGATGCGTTTGGACTATTGAATGTAGCATGCATCTTCGAAGCCTTGTGACAAAACCTACCTCATGTCATTGCCCTCTGCTGCCTTAAGAGGGCGCTGGTGGTGTGCTGTAATACCCTGCACATGTACACATGCACACTTCGGCTCATATTATCCATGCAGGGTGACTTGCACATCACTAATGAACTAACAAAATGTTATAATGTAATGTTCCCTCAATTAGCAAACAGGAGTTGAATTTCTTGGACACAGCAGGCAGGCGCGATGGAATAAATTGTCCCGATACTCGAACAATCACTCATGTTTAAAAAAGCACAAGGGGAGCAAGTTGAGGAGGGAAAAGGGGCTGGTAAGTAGACTGAAGAGTTAATGTTGTTTAAACAGTCAATCAAATCACTGCAAACATTCACAAGGGGATCTGATTTTTTTTTTTTTGATGCAACATTCATCTTTTGAATTGCCATAAAATCTTTTCTTTCTTGTTTCTATTTACAAAGATTTGCTTGATTGAATTTCATTAAATTTCCGTTCATATATGAGTCTTAAGATTTAATCAATTACCAAAATATAATATTCAAACTTAATTGGTAACCTCTTCTTTTTTTGGTTTTGCTGGATAGGAAGGATGGAGCACAAAGACAGGACAAAAACTTTTATGTTATAGCAAATTGTATTGAAGAGCAACAGAAAATGCTTTTCCAGCACAGCTCACTGGTTAAGCTGGATTTATAGTACTGTTAGAACAACACACCACAGCCTGATGTGAACCTTTGCAGTTAAGTCACACATTGCACTTACACAGGCTTTAAAAAATCTGATTTGATTTCATGGTTGTAATATGCCACATAAACAGGGTTTATTGATTAACACAGGGATAATGTTTCTGTTCAACTAAGTCTAATGGGCTGTAATTGTATCTAATTTGTTCAAATTGCTGTTACAATAGCTGCTGTTCTTCCCCAAAGAGGGTTTTTAAGCTCTGACTGTCCATGTATAGGTTCCACTGGATCTAAGAGGTCTGCTCTCTTTTGCTGCGTTTTAGTTTAAAAATATTTCATATTTATTTGCTTGTTAAATTAATAGGTTAGATGAGGTAACAACCCTGTTTCCAGGTCCAATCACCTGGATTAGTTAGAAACCGACAGTGTATGCTGCAGCTGATGGGCTCACATTGTTCTCCAATGACTCTTTGGCAGGGTCGGCATGAAGCTTGGGGTCAAAACTTTTTCACAGCAAGTAATCCAAACCACACAGCTGCATATTAATGACATCCTTTGTGTTATGGATGGGCTAATTTCACAAGCTCTGGCATTTATCTCTGCCTGCTGAGCATCCTTGTGTATATTTATGGAGGAAAATTTAACCTTCATCCTAGAGCTTCACTGTGCTAATGTACTAGTCTAAAAAACACTCTGTAGCTACCCACAAGATGGCACATTCTTATGTCAGCCAACTGCAGTAACTCTCCAAATGTCATTGGTAATCTCCAAAGTTATAGTTGTGGTGTCACAGTCTTCACAGTCTTGTGAAAATGGGAACCAAAACTGAAATTACCCCATAATTCAGCAACTTGTAAAGCCACCACTGGTAGTATCATTTTCTGTATGACTTTATCAGCATCTCAAATCATTGTTGAGGAATGTGTTTGCGGCATTATTTCAGTTCATTGAGGTTTGCACATTTCTGTTCACAGCTCTTTTGAGGACCTGTTACAGCATTTCAGTCTGACTGTAGAGTTCTTTGGTATACAGAGCAGTTCAGTCAACGCACAATGCAGTAAACCCAAATCATCACACCTCCACCGCTGTGCTTGACAGTTGGCATGGGGCGTTTGTGCGGATGTATCACATCAGGCCTGCAGAGATGTAGCTCTTGAGTTTTTTGCAGTTTCTTTCACTGAGCAGTCAGACCTTTGAGTCAATTTGCTGGGGCGTCCTCTCCTTGGCATTGTGTTAACACACACGTGAATGCGCCTATCTGGCAAACTGCCCAAACATCTGGCTTTTACACAGGTGCTCACACTTGCTGATTATTAGTTTACCCTCTCAGGCTCAAATTAAGTTTTAGTTGCTAATACACAACCACGTCCTGCAGGGGTACTTCTGAGTAAAAAATCAGGTTGTTAGTGTTTAACTGTTGCAAATCTGCAACACCTGCCTTGAGAGTGTTAAGTGCATGTGACTAGCAGCACCTGTAGCTTACACTCTTAACTCCCTTGGAAGCTGTGTGGGTGTACTTAAGTTTTTTTACCCGACTGCAGAGATTCCTGAAAAAAATATTTTTTTCACATGACTGCAGGCATGTCATCTGTAGCTGTCACCTAGCTAGCTAATTTGCTGTTAACCTCTGAATCACCTCAATCTCATAAAACCTTTTTTTTTTTTTTTTTCACAAACAACTGGAGTGATTAATACTCAGTACTTTATCCGATACTTTATGCACTACATGGATCATTTTATTGGTTGAAAGAATTTGGACTGTTTTTAATATTTGGGACAACAAGCCTACAGTTGGTTAAGGAGCTGTGGTTCAGATTGTCCATAAATTGTGAGGTTGGTGGTTTGATCCCCAGTCAGCATGTCACAGTACCTTTGGGCTTTGGGTTAAATCCTCCCTTAAAAATAAAAACTTGATGTGTGTCATCTTTATGTGATGGCGAAAGCACCTCGTTAGGTACAAAATGAAAATACTATGCGTGTGGGTGACTGTTACTTGAACCGTAAAAGGCTTTGAATTGCCTGAGTCTGTAACAGAACTATTTACATGCAGGATTACTAGAATGTACAGTCTGAACAGTGAGAGTTTTCTCTCATCTTTTATTCATTAACACTGACTGACGTCCTGCAGTTTATTTCATTGTGAGCTCCATTCAGTTCTGTCACAGTCTGACAGGGAGTGACGCGCATCAAAATCTGCAGGATTTAAAGGTAAACCCTGATAGGTTTGTAGCTTGAACCCATCCGCTGGAACGTTGAAGACAATATAATTACACTGCAAAGCAAGACACAAGTAGGCAAGCTTCTTCATGTTTCTCGTGCACGGGAGAGAACCGGACAGGCACCGTTCCTTCGCTTGACCCCAGTTGCTCTCGTCCGTTCTCCCGTACCACTGTTCTTTTATTGAGGTTACATGAATATGCATAAGTTCATTAACATATGACGTCTACATACACACAAAGAGTACCTTGCCTGTGTGTGTGTGTGTGTGTGTGTGTGTGTGTGTGTGTGTGTGGACTGCTGATCAAAGGGTCAAACATCCTTGGTCAGGAAGAGGGTAGCCTCCCCCTCACCCTAGATGGTTCATCCTAGATAACACGGTGAGGAAGTCCTGCAGTTCATCTAAGCACTTAGACTAGAACAGACGCAACTACGTTAATCCTACCATAAAACAATAAGACACGGTATGACCTCTCATGCTCCCAAAGTGCTGTCTAATACACACAAAGTTTGCAGACTATCAAGGATCAAAACCTCTACCAATCTACAACTAATTACAAAACTCTAAGCATATATAAGTAAATATTTCTAAGCATAAATGACAATCAACAATACAAATCTAACAAACCCACTCACTTGTTGCACGAGGTCACAGTGTATTTAGTTTCATTGAAATAAATTTAATAGTATGCACAAATGTTAATTGTATTTTATACACTTGTCAACTTAAATCAGATTTAGTTGCAGGAGGCTGTTCAGGGCCCTTTGTGGAATTTCAATCACCATAACTCACTGCAGGAAACACTGTGATTGGTACAACACATAGAAAGCCTGATGTTTATAAAGGGCAGCAAAAAAGAATGGATGCAGTAATCATCTATTCTATTTTATGCTACTTATGTGGTGGATGTTTTAATTAAATGAAGTACAGATTATTCAGAGTGATTGTTTTGCACTGATTGAGTGGAAAGTAATTTATTTTTTTTATTTTTTATTTTTTTATTTTTTCTAAATGACATCAGAAACAGCAGTATGCGACATTACGTGATGGCAGAGCTTCAGTTCATCCTTTGTCATTTTTTTTTTTTTTTTTTTTTTAAATAAATAGGACAGGGGGAATGAATGAGAGAGAGAGGGGGAGAGAAAGAAAGAAAACCAAAGGGGAGAAGAGACGGTGAGAAGGGGGGGGAAGAGAGAGAAAAAAAAAAAAAAAACTCCTGGGTCACCTGTATGGAGAAAAAAAAAAAAAAACAAACAAACAAAAACAAACAGAGGAGACAGCAAACAACAAAGAGCAACATAATAATAGAGAAAACAAAGCACCATCACAATAAACTAGCTAGTCATAGATATCAGTATTTACTAAGTAATAAACGATATTGTGCAGCACGCAAGATAGACAGCGCACAGTGTGCTTTGAGGCAGCAGCCAAGAAAGCTTTAGTCCGCGTCTGTGAATACCCATGTGTGCATACCTGTGTGGATCAGCATGCTTGCATTCCAAAGGTTTCTCCATGTAATGATCTGCTAGGGAGTGTGGGGGGGCCACAGCCCCGTCCTCCAGGGTATGAAGCGGGTATGGAGGAGATCAAAACTCCAGACATCCAGAGGCCCCCAGAACACAAGAGACCATGGAAGACCAACAGAGGGGCAGCCGCGCCACTGTCCCAGTAAGAGCTGAGGAGAGTCCCAGATGAGGGCTCGCCCAGCAGCCGCGGAGCAGAAGTCAGGGGGAGTTGCAGTGACGCGCCCGTGAGCTCCGCCGGCCCCCAGCTGCGCCTGAGTGACCGAGCCCTAGGCCGAGAGGCCGGGGGCACCCCACCTCCAAAGGGGCCCGAGCGAGCCCCAGGCCCCGACAAGCGGCCGCCAAGGAGTGAGCCGGTGTGTACCCGGACGCCCACCCCCAGACACAAAGAACCACCAACACACCGACACCTGAGGGAGTCCGCCACCGGCAGGGGAAGTGGTGGTGGGTGGAGATAGGCCTCCAAACCTTGGAGGGCCTGAGGTGTCCCCAGAGAGGTGGCGTCTGATACCCAACCTGACATATAGACACAGACATACAGGCACACACAGACACAAACATCCATTCCCACCCTCATGCTCTCATATGCACTCACTCCACACTCAACCAACGTGGAGACAGACATAAAGAGACGCTGTACACACAATCACACTCCCCAAGCGTACTCTACAAACCGGGTCTAGGTACCCTTGCCCCTGGAGGGGGGAATTGCACCCAGACCCAGGTGGTGTTACCCTTTTCCCTGCGGTGGGGAGAGGCAGACCACCCCGACTCCGCAGCAGCAGGGAGGCCCCACACCCCAGACCACAGTCGGACGGCCAACTCCTCCCACTAGCCCTCCCGCTCCAGCAGGCCGCAGAGAATGGGGGTGGGAGAAGACTCCAAACCTCCCTCCACCCGCTCATTGTAGTGTTGATGCATATGTGTTCTAAGGTGCAATTAAAACCCAGGAGGGCATGAAGCTACCTGCCAAGGAGCAGCAGGTAAGCGCATAGTCCCTCCTGCTAACCCTCAATGACTAAGTGTATTTAAAATTGAGAGGTGGGCAACGACGTCAGGGGTGAGGTATACACCCTGATGGTGATTTGGACTCCGTGATTGTGCCCACCCCCAAGATCCTATATGTATGTGTAATGAGAGTGTGAATAATGTGAATGTCTAAGTTGTGGGATAAAATTGAGGCAGAGGCAGCCAGAAGGGGACAGGGGGGGGGGGGGGTAGCCTCCTCTGCACCCTGGTGACATACCCCCACTCCAAGGCCCTGCATGTGTGGGTGGTTGTGGAGGAGCGGGAAGAGGGAGGCAGCTGGAGATGGGGAGGGAAGGAAGGGAGGGGCAGGTGGAAAGTAATTTAAAAGAGGATATAGGGCTGTAAAAGTTGCTAAACTGAGATGTGAAAAGTGCCGTTAGTGGGATTTTTTTTTTTTATATAAAAGTGCTCTGCTTTGCCTCTAGTAGCCCATAGACTTTTGCAGAACTGCAAAGGATGTTAATTTTATGTTTGGTTCCAGGTGCCTTGCTTCAGTGCGCTGTCTGCTCCCAAACAGCACCAACAGTGTGCGACGTTAGCGCCGCATCATTTCAAGTCACAGAGTCCAAAACCAATGTGTGTCAATCTTTTTATATACAGTCTATGGTCACATGCAAACATGAACAGGATACTGAGTGCAGGCCATTTAATGACCATAGCTGTCTTTAAGAGCAGAGGTTCTGTGGATGTTATACAGGAGCCTGTTGTTGCTCCTTGATATTCCTCTATTGGAGCCTTTAGTAGCAAGAAAATAGTATTAAATGACATTCTCGTTTTTTGAAGTATAGTGAGTGTGAGTGCATCGAACAGTCCACTTAAAAATACAGCAAAAACCTGGCATATGATAAGCTTCTATCATTTTCTGAAATTGGCACAAAGGACTTTCAGAATAGCAACAGCTTTAACAGTCTGGATTGTTCCATCCTTTTGTTAAATGAGGCACATGAAATATTGATTGAAGTTATGCTGGCAGTGGAGATATCATCACCTTTGTGCTCTTATTCCATTTGGCACCATAAATAACACTTGAACTACAAGCTGCGGCACAGCTTTTGTAGGTTGTTTGCAGTCATTCTTCACTCTGCTCAGTATCTGTCTGCCTCTGTCGAAGTTCTGACATTACATTCATAAATATTATGTTGTGAGTGCAAAAATAACAAATCCAAACACAGGACCAAATTGCTTCGTCTGGATTTTGTCACCTGACTTTTCTCACTCACACAGTGTAACAGCTGGGCAGTGTGGGTACACAATTTGTGTTACTTTGTGTTTCATTGATGCTTGAATTCTGAAAATGACTGCGAAAAAGGTAGAAATTACACAACTGATAATAGGCAGACACTGCAGGTAGTCTGGTTAGAGGTAATTGGATGGTCAGGAACCCCTCATCATCTTTCCTGGAAATAATTTCTCATATTCAACGTCACTTTTATTATTGCCTTCCACTTCCCCCCCCCCCCCCCCCCCTTTTTTCTACTTTTTTCCATTATTTTCCCGCAATAGCTCATCCTTCGCAACTCCCCCCCCCCCCCCCCCCCCCAGCAGACCTAGAGCTGAGAGTCTCAGTTTAGTCCCTACTATCTGCTTGTCTGAGATGTAAACATATAGGGCTGTGCGATATGACCAAAATCTCATATCCCCATATAGAATTCTATCGTCCGATAACGATATAAATCACAAAAATGTAACATTTTCTGTAAATTCTGTGAATCTCAGGCAGCTCGACTTGCGGGAAGTGTTTCCAGCTGCGCGTCATGTAGCTGGAGTCGAGTGTTTTAACCGATGCATGAAACGATACATTTTTAGACATAAGTTGTAACGGCCGCCGTTTTCTTTGTGAGTATTTATTACACGGCGTGCTGCCGGGAAAAGCCTGTTCTAACGTTTGAGTCTAAGGTTTATTTTTTAGCACCTGGCGGCTCTTTTTTTACTTCTCATCCGTAAATAATCTGCTCTTTCATGTGATTCAGTTTATTTTGAAAAGTCTCAACAGGATCTTGAGCTTTATTGTGAAAGGTTTATGTGGAACATAAGCAAGCGGACACGCAATGGTGCTACTGTCGTTGTTGCTAACCACAACGCATAAAAACAGGCGCTTGTCCGTCCGTCGTGGTTATATTAAATATAAGAGAAAGAGAGAACTTTAAGAAATGAATATAGCCACTACAGTGACCATCAAAACCATGAAAAAATATTGCCGTAAACAGTTTATTTTGCGACACCACGAAACAAACGATAGCGTAAAATGAAACTAGACGTTTTTATATCGTCATCCGATATATATCGTTATATCGAACAGTGAAGATATCAATTTGCTAAATTATGATTCCTGCTACTCAAATAATTTAAAGTAATCCAGAATATCATATATAGGGCTAACAATACTTAATAATTACTATTAATCCAACAGTCATTCATTGTATGTGGTGAATATGCTAATAAAAGCTTATGATAGCTGATTTTGTCAAATGTCTGTTTTTCTTTTTTTTGGTTTTTGGTTTTGTTTTTGTTTTTATCGGAGCAAAATGAATCTCCTCATGTGTCCAAAAAGAAACCTGTCTTGATTCAAAAAGATGCTGATTACAACAAATGACAATTTAACTAATGATACAGTATGTCTCCATTTTCCAAATCAAGCCAGCTTGTAAATTGTTTCATGGTTAATATAAATGTTATTGTTACGTTTTTGTACTGTGTAATTATGCAACATTATACTGGAAATCCCATCATTTATTGAAGAGGGATTTTTTTTTCTACACCACCACAACAGATTTTAAATAAAACAAAGATTTAAATAAAGAGAAGACAGATATACTCTCACTGGTCACATTATTAGGTACTGTTGAGTAGCTTGGTAACACAAATATCTGTTCAGCCATTTGCATAGTGACAACCCATACCTGCTGGAGGAAGTGGAAGGAAGGTGATTTAAATGACTTTGAACAGGGTGTGGTTGTTGGTGTCAGATCGGCTGGTCTTAGTTTCCTACAAAGTCTCCAGGGTTTACAGAGAGGTCTGAAAAAGAGAAAATACCTAGTGAGTGGCAGTTTTAGGAGATTTTAAAATCGTTGTTTGGTGTGAGTTTCAATTCAGATGTTAAGTTCAAAATTTTTTAGTAAAACAGCATAAAAGCTTAGATCTATCCTGCCTCGCGTCCATACTTTAGGCTGATCGCTACAGTTCGTGTCCCTTAATACTAATACTAACTGATTTATCTTCTGATTGCTGCTTACAGCAGGGTAATGTGCAAGGTCAGGAACTTGTTTCTTGGACATGACAATGAATCAGACGGCCCACAGAGTCACCAGATCTCAATCAGTGTATGATGTGGTGGTCAGGAGGTTCAAATAGTGGATGTCATGTCAATGTGGACCAGAATCTCTGGGGAATGTTTCCAGCACCTTGTTGAATCTGTGCCGTGAAGAATTAAGGAACTTCTGAAGACAAAGGAGGTCCAACCTAGTTGTGATTTACAGGGAGTCCTGAAAGATTTCTATGTATTGTATGGTCAATGCCGTATTTGGTTAAAATCCTTGAAATAAACCCGACAGTCTAAACTTCAGTTAAATCTTAAATACGTTATTTTAGGTGACGTACAGATGCCATATCACAAAAGACCAACACTTTGGTCCGGTTTCAGAAAAATTACATGCTATGTGCTGAAAGTTGAAAACTTTTAATCACACAACCATGTGGTCTGAAGGCAGTTTGTTTCTTTCTGTGTCGGTCGATTTGCAAATATGAAAGAAAAAAAAATTATTTGATGACATTTGTTTTGTTTTTTTTAGCTTTTCGTGGCTTCCTGGGCTTTTTTTTTTTTCCCATTGTTTTGAATTATTGTGACATATTTTAATGTAATATTGTTGGTACACAGCAAAACTTTCATAGTTTTTGTTCTCTCCAAAGTCCCAGTGGCTACCAGGCTTCCAAAAGTTGCCTATCATGTTTACAGAAACAGTTATTTTGTGCATCTCCCAAAAGCTCATTTAGCACTTTCTCAAGTTTTCTTGAAGTTTAATTTATTTATTTCAATTCAAAAACCCTTGAACACCTGAGTGTATATATATATATATATATATATATATATATATATTTTTTTTTTTTAGGTACAAAAAGAATAGATCATTGTTACCAACCAAACATACGAGTCTTGAGATATTCACTAAATAATCGCAGAACAATATAAAGATGTTACAGACAAAGAGAATTAATCTTTGTTAATGTAATGCTGTTTGTAGGGAATAATTTTTCTAAATTCTGCTGTAAATATCACTTTTGTTCCTTTTTATATCTCAGCTTTTAGGTAACCTGCAAATGGTCGTGCATGTAAGATTTTATATTCTGCTGGAGGAAAAGTGCTCATGGTGCAGAGGAATCAATGCTTTCAGTTTATGTGAAATAAATAGAACAGGCTTTGCTGCTTTAATGATCCATGTAAACTGCAGGATGTCAATAATGGACACCAGTCATTGATTTCTCTCTTCTTCTTAGTGGCCTTGACTTTCTGTCACATCATTATGTGTGGCCACATATGCAGACGCACCAGTGGGAGTTATATTATTATTACATTACATTATTACATCATCCAACAAGTTGAAAGAACTTATTAAAACGCGACATGTCTGCAGGTGTGGAAAAGCACAACATTTAGTTCCTTGAATTAAAGTCTTGAATAAAATTTCAATCTTAGCTCATGAATGTGTTTTCCACCTTGGAATAGGCTCAACATTCCTGCTAGACTTTCAACATCAACAGGAATACTAGTAGACATTAAATGTGGGATTGTAACAGTGGATTATGTTCACTACTTTTTTGTTGAGTTTCATACACAGTCGCTAGTGTCGCTGGAAAGGTGGGAGGTATTCTGAAAATCATCAGTTAAAATGACCTGTTGTTATCTTGTCAGCTCGTTGTGCTTATCTGGAGCCAGGGTAATACATTTATGGAAAAATGGGAATTAGTCTGGGATTGAATTGGTTGTTCTGATATGCATTTCTGCATACAGTATACACTTTATTATTATTTCTACCAGTGACCTGTGTTGTTGTTGTTGTTGGTTTTTTTTTTCTTTTTTCTTTTCTTTTTTTTCTTAAAAGGGGTGTGGGTGGGGTGTTAAACTGCATTTTGTGTGATGTTAGTTACTGCACTAAACACCAATAACTGAAGTGTTTACCACTTTTAAATAAATTGCAAAGGATTTGATGCTTACATTATGTTAATTAAAAAAATGTATATTGTCATTGAATTGTAAATAATTTATTTGAATTAAATACAATTGCTTTAACTTCCAGGGTAAAAATAATCGCACCCCCTCTGTGAGCAAGCGCTTGGTAAATGGTGGGAATGACGAATCCCCTTTTAACAGGAAGAGACCTCTGTCAGGCGCAGCTGGTTCTCAACAAAAAACTATTATATCGTGCAAAAATTTTCCACAGTAATAACATGGTGATAACACGGAAATTGCCATGGTTTTTAACAGGGTAACTACTTATTTATACGAAAATGTCATTTAATACAGTTTTCTTGCTACTTAAGGCTCCAATATAAGAATATCAAGGAGCAACAAAATGCTTCCTGTATAACATCCACAGAACCTCTGCTCTTAAAGACAGCTATGGTCATTAAATGGCCTGCACTCAGTATCCTGTCCATGTTTGCACGTGACCATAGACTATATATAAAAAGATGGTCACGCATGGGTTTTGGACTCTTTGAAACTTTGAAATGATGCGGCGCTAATGTTGCACACTGTTGGTACTGTATGGGAGCCGACTACGCACTGAGGCAAGGCACCTGGAACCAAACATAAAATTAACATCCTTTGCAGTTCTGCAGAAGTCCAGGGGCTACTAGAGGCAAAGCAGAGCATTTTTATCTATTGACAAGTTAAAAAAACAAAAAACAAAACCTGTAATGTAAACACTGCTGCAGTGTGTGTGTGTGTGTGTGTGTGTGTGTGTGTGTGTGTGTGTGTGCGTGTGTGTGTGTGTGTTTGTGTATTTATTTATTTATTTTTTACTATTCAAGTGTGGGGGTGATATGCCCCCATAGCACAATGTCACATTTCATTGATAGAGCTCCAGGAGCCAACTCGGTGCTTTTTTCAGCATATTAAAGAGAAGACTCGGCTCGTGTGGGAAGTGGAGCTAAAATGGAGACAGCTGAACTGCAGAGATAGTTTTTGTTGTTAAATTGAAAGAACAGCTGTGAACTCAATGCACAAACATCACCGTTTTTTGTTATTGTGTGTCTCTCCAGCACGGAGCTTCTCAGGAGGATTTCATCCGGGGCAGCCGGGAGCAGAACATTCGGGATGTTGTGTATGACATCGCCAGTCAGGCTCACGTGCACCTGCAACATGTATGTACTTCACCTACACAATAAGGTCTACATTGCATGCACATGCACATGGCATATTCCTGTATAGATGTTTCACATGGCAAAAACAAGTTCTTTTTAGTGCTACTTTTATATATGATTCGCTAGTTTATGAAACTTGGCTTCTGGGATTTACATATGCATCGACATGTACTCAGTTGGTTCAGGCTTTTGTCCAAAGTAAGGGACAACAGATCAAAGAAAAGCTTTGAGAATAATTAACTCAACACTCAGCACCATATCCCATTTGAAACAAGTGCAACAAGCCTGCAAGTGTATGAAACAACATAAAGTGCATAGCAAATGACCTTTTTTCATTTTCTCCTGAGAGGTAAGGTAGGAGAGCAAGAGAGCACATTAGATGAGTAAGCACCCTTGTGTGGTTTTTGAAGTTTGAGTGGGAGTTTGAGGGCTAGTTGTTGCTCATTTGAGAATATGGTACCATAGGGGAAGCCTGAACAACAGAATTTGAATATTTCTCATCATCCAGCCACTCTGTGACTGCCTTGCTTTTGCTTAAAGCTCATTGGCACTTATTGTTAATTTCAGGAACTGTTCACGAAAATAAACAAAAACAGGAGGCCTAATTTCCTCCTGTTTTTTCCTCCTCTTTAGATACATAGGCCTAAAAAGAGGTCAGTGACCCCCTGGTGACTAGAAAAATGTGTATTTCCTGACAGGTCGGTTGGTAGTTGCTGCAGGTGAAATCAGTCACAAAGAGGGCTTTAAACCAAAAACAACCTCGTGAATGCTTTGATTGCTAGTAGGTTGCTGATAGTTTGCATGAAAGACACCAACTTGTCTGCAAACATTTTCCAACTATGGAGAAAGCAGTAGTGAAACCCGAGTAAGTTCGAAGCAGTCGGGAAATGGAGAATATCTCCTTTCAAAATAAAAGTTGCGCTTTTTAATACATAACTATTGCAGTAGTAAAGGCAACACAGTTTCAGTACCAGTTAGCAAGTAGTTGGCAGTTGTTTGCATTAGAGATGGACCGATCCGATATTACGTATCGGTATCGGTCCGATACTGACCTAAATTACTGGATCGGATATCAGAGAAAAATAAAAAATGTAATCCGATCCATTAAATATCACGAAAGCACCTCACAAAACTTGCAACAAGCTGTAACTCACCTCAGAACGTTAGCAAGTCGGAGCAGTATGCATCACGTGATAGAGCGGCTGTGGCATGCGGGACCTGTCGGTGGTCTGGATAGCATGTGGAGCTTCGCTAGCAACGCAGCATTTCATCTCCGACAAAGTTATCCCGAGAGAAGTAAAGCAAGTGTGTAAGTCCATCTCTGAATGTTTGTAAAGCATTCCTGCGTTAAGCTTAACAAATGATATATGGAGCGACTGCCTCTTCTTGCTGCTACTTCAATCATGAAACTGCTTAACGATCAGCTGATCGGCTTTTCTGTCGCGAGTCCGTGTCTCTAGTTTGCTTTTGGCCCACTTTGCACCAGAAAGAGGAAACCAGCGGCTGAACAACAGCAGCACGTTTAAGCTTGATAAGCTGTTGTTAGAATTTATTTATTATTACTTTCTACTCGAGGATCTTTTTCTACGCAGCTGACGCTGGTAACTGTGCAGGGGCGGATCTAGCAAAGTTTAGCCAGGGGGGCCGATAGGGCATTAACAGGGAAAAGGGGGCACAAAGACATACTTTTCTTTCTTATTCTCATTTAAAATGTCTAGCTTTTAATAAATAATTATCTGACACCCAAAGTTTTAATTTGATGTAAAATGAATAGAAGTCAATTACTGTATATAGTAACTATTAAGTCTAATATATATACCCTAGTAAGCTATAGTACTTTTTCCTTTGGGAAGGTACCATCTGTGCAGTCTGCAATCTTGTTGAAGAAAGATGTTGAATCTATTTAATATTTCTTGAAAAATAATTGATTTCTGTGCATTTTTTTTCACACTGCATCAAATTAAGGTTGATTACGTCGATTAAGCATCATGAGGTGGAGCGTGAGGGGTGGTTCCCTATTTTTTATTTATTTATTTTTGTTGTTGCTGGGAGTTGGAACCCTATTAGTTAGGTTGCTTAATATTTATGCTAAGTACTCTTTAAAATACCAGAATAGGGAGGATGGTGTAGGTTTAAGTTTATTAGATTGATCAGTATTGCTGAACTATGAAATATTTTTTTTTTGCATACAGGTATAACAGAATAGCTTTAGTGTAGTTGTTGTTTTAAACTTGAGTATGAACTTATACAAAATGCAGCAAGATATTTAAAAAACAGTTTTGTTGATTAAAAAACACTATATCGGATTCATATCGGTATCGGCAGATATCCAAATTTATGATATCGGTATCGGTATCGGACATAAAAAAGTGGTATCGTGCCATCTCTAGTTTGCATGCAAGATGCTAAGGGAAGATGCTAACTTGCACACGAGTTAGCATCTTCCCTGCAGAATACAGGCAACTACAGCAATGTGATCGGCATATATCAGTTTGCGACCAATTTCATATAGTAACTGGAACCATGAGTGTATATTTTATATACATTCATGTATATAAAATTACACTTTTTCCCCTAGCAACCCATTGAATGTCCGTGGGTCTGTAACCTTGTGTGACTGGGGCTTAAAACAGCTGACCACAGTAGCTTTTAGAAATATTCTAATATTCCGCAGTTACAAAGTGTATTTTAAGTTGCATACTAAAAACATTTGGATCTTTCACAAACAAATTCCACACAACATATGCACGGTTATGTCGGCCCTTTGAACTCCAAACTGTGTTTAACTTCAAACAAAAACAACATAAAATTTGTTGGTCTTTACCTCTGCCATTGTGTTGCTCTTCCTCTAATTTGTCAGTGTTGTCCAGTATGTTGCCCTAATGAGTACTGAATATTTTCAGGTGACAAATCAACATCGAAGTACAGTTCAATTGAGTTACAGTTAAAAAGAGAGATGGATATTTTTTTCATATGTTCAGTCAGCACTGCACATGAATATGTTTGCTGGATTGCATTCTTATAAACTACATGTTTGTGTTCACCCAGTTCAAATGTAAGCTTACTTTGGATAATAGTGGTGCTCAGGGGAAATAATCAGGCTTTGTAAACCTGTTAGTGGGAGACACTCGTCTTTCAGTGCGGTATTTCTACAGTATAGAACATAACCAGGCTGATCTGTTAACACACTCAGGATTTCCACAAAGGCCTTGAACTCAGCAGCAGCATCACATCGAGGCTGGCCAAGCTCACAACATATTTTTGCATAATGCCTCTGCAGCACCTGTTGATTGAAATTATGACTCGTTTCAGAGACGAGATGAAGTAAAATTCTCCTCTGCATTACTGTGTTTTATAACACTCATGAACACCTCTTAATCCACTCAAAACAGCATGAACAAAAAGCTGTGCTATAATGTAAATGAACACCAGTGACACATAATGCTTTGACATGCTGTGATGTGCGTCTTGCACATTGAAAATGCCCTGGAAATGTCTTCAGTTTGAGTATTGTCTAACTAATGTAGCTCTAATTAGTTGGGAGATTTATTAACCTCCACTTACATGCCTCATTGATTTTTGTACTTTAGGAGGCTTTTTCATTAAGTGGCTTCCCAAACATTCATCAGCAGTTACTTGTTTTAATTTGAGCCTTTTTTATACCAGTTAGGAGTGTCGCCAACAGTTAAAGGACGTGTGATATTAAAGTGTAAACAATAAAATGTAAATGATTTCTCTGCCATGAATAGATGTAATGTTATTTTTTTTCCTATTGTGGCTATAGCCATTAACCAAAGAGCCAGTTTACACAAATTATGCAAGTAATGACCTCTTTGTGTGTGTGGTATGTTTACATATGTTTGTGGGGATCAAATGCCCCCATTTTGAAGGCATTTTTAAGAGTCAAAATGTGGTTTTAGTGTCAGGACTACAATAAGTTAGGGTTACGCGTTCATTTTTGATTGTAAGCGGCTAGGGAAAGCATTATGTCAATAAGATACCCCCACAAAAGTGTGTGTGTGTGTGTGTGTGTGTGTGTGTGTGTGTGTGTGTGTGTGTTTGTTTTGTTTGGGGTTTTTTTGTGTTTTTTTTTTATAATTAAAATAAATGCATATTTAAAATGATTAAAACTGGAAATTTTAATTCAGACAAAATGTTACATTTAATTATCATAAAGTCAGTTTTTCTAAATGACTTCTAATGTTTTTTTTTGTTTGTTTTTTTTAATTCACAGTGTGCTTAAAGTCACATTTGTCTTTTCTACAGACTCCTTTCTAGGTTTAAAAGAAGTGGTACTCTTCCTACACTGTTGGTCATTGAAACAAGATTAATCCGTCCTTGATGTGTTTCTTTTCAAGACTGACTTCTCAATGGGTCTTAGTTCTTATTTGCAGTACTTGTGTAGCAACACCAGTGATAGGAACACTTACTGTGAGCCAGATGAACAACTACATTGTTTTTTGGTTTTAAAATCTCTTTAATGACACTTTAAATTAAATATAAGACCAAACTTGAATCAAAAATTAATTCATTAAAAGGATAAAAAACAAACTATTCTCTTTACAAGTCAATATTTTTATATAATCTCAAAATTAACATTTAGGAATAATTTAAAAAATGGTTGGGTTTAAACATGCTGTGCATTTGTTATGGTGTTCTGTATTTTCATATTACTATTTCTTTGAGTTACAAGTAAGTTGGCTAGTAAGGTCTCACACTTCATCACCGTATTCTAAGCCTTGCTGGATCTAAGTGTCAGGTGCTTTCCTGTATTAAGATGTTTTTAAGCTTGACCTGCAGCTTGACCTGCAGCGCACACTGTGTCTGAGGAGGATGTGCGGAAGTGCTTCAGGAAGGTGAACGCACGCAAAGCTACTGGTCCGGACGGGATTCCCGGCCGCGTCCTCAGGTCATGCGCGGCTCAGCTGGCTGGAGTGTTCACGCACATCTTCAACCTTTCCCCCTCTCTGTCTGTAGTCCTAGCCTGCTTCAAAATGGCCACCATCGTCCCTGTACCCAAATCCTCCACCATCTCCTCATTGAACGACTGGCGACCTGTAGCCCTGACCCCCATCGTAAGCAAATGCTTCGAGAAGCTGGTCAGGGACTTCATCTGCTCTGCACTACCCGACTCACTGGACCCTCTACAGTTTGCATACCGCCACAACAGGTCCACTGATGATGCCATAGCCCTGACACTACACACTGCCCTGTCACACCTGGAGAAGAGAGACACGTATGTGAGGATGCTGTTTGTAGATTACAGCTCAGCATTCAATACCATCGTTCCCTCAAAGCTGGACAGGAAACTGCAGGATCTAGGACTGAGCAGCTCCCTCTGCAGCTGGATCCTTAGCTTCCTGTCTGACAGACGCCAGGTGGTCAGACTGGGCAGCATCACCTCATCCCCCATCACACTGAACACTGGTGCTCCACAGGGGTGTGTACTGAGCCCTCTCCTGTACTCACTCTACACCTACAACTGCACAGCCACTAACAGCTCCAACATCATTGTGAAGTTTGCGGACGACACTACAGTGGTGGGTCTTATCACCAACGGTGATGAGACGGCTTACAGGGAGGAGGTCAGCGCCCTGACCCACTGGTGTCAAGACAACCATCTCACCCTCAACGTCGCAAAGACAAAGGAGTTGATAGTGGACTTCCGGAGGTGCAGAGAAGTACACACCCCCATCACCATCAACGGCGCTGCTGTGGAGAGAGTGAGCAGCTTCCGGTTCCTTGGAGTACACCTGGCTGAGGATCTTACGTGGTCAGTACACACAAACAAAACAGTGAAGAAGGCGCAGCAGCGCCTCTTCTTTCTCAGGAGACTGAAAAGATTCGGCATGAGCCCCCGCATCCTCAGGACCTTCTATCACTGTGCCATTGAGAGCATCCTCACTGGATGCATCACCACCTGGTATGGCAACAGCACCGCCTACAACTGCAAAGCTCTCCAGCGAGTAGTGCGGTGCTCTGAACGGATAATTGGAGGTGAGCTTCCCTCCCTCCAAGACATCTACAGGAAGCGCTGCCTGAGGAAAGCGGGGAGGATCATCAAGGACTCCAGTCACCCCAGCCATAAACTGTTCAGACTGCTTCCATCAGGAAGGAGGTTCTGCAGCATCCGGTCCCGTACCAGCAGACTGAGAGACAGCTTCTTCCATCAGGCCATCAGACTGCTGAACACGTCATAGACACCTCAGCTTCACTACTGGAACTTCAACATTATGCACTCCACACTGTATGTAAATGCCACTTGTTTTGCACATATTCAACTCTGTATATTTTATATATTTTATTATTATTATTATTATTATTTTATTTTATTTTATTTTATTTTATTTTTTTACTATTTAATTTGTAAAAATGTGTATACACACACACACGTAGGAAAATATTTAGTATACACATCCAGAAATGCATACACTATTATATATTGTACATATATTTATTAGTTTCAGGTTGGCCATTCTTGTATTTTGCTCGTTTGTGTTGTTGTGTTTGCACATCTCTGTTGCTTGTGGGGCTCGCACACAAGAATTTCACTCGCATGTGCTGTGCCAGTGTGCCTGCACATGTGATGTGACAATAAAAAGTGATTTGATTTGATTTGATTTAAGTTAGCCAGTGTTTCTTATCTGCTTATTGTTACTGTTAAGAATCAACTGCATGAAAATTGGGTGGCCCAAGATGGAGCAATAAGTCTAACCAAACTACTTACAAATTGATTTGAAATTCAGGGAGATTTGATTAAGTGTGGAAAAAGTATTCAGCCTCCCTAAACGCCCAGTAGGAGTCATGCTGCTCTGCAAGAACATTGATGACACGTCAAAGTATAAGATGGAACTAGTCGCCATCGCTTTTGACTTCCACTTGTCCCGATCAAATTTTTAAAAGATACACTGCATACCATCGATATGGTGTCTGAGCTGACAAGCCACTCTCCCAAGAAACCATGAAAAACAAATTACCACCAAAATAATGCATACATGTTTCATCTTTGCTCATTGTAAGAGTCTCTACTGTCATTCTTGGTTACTGTGTAGTATACCACAAACTTCATTCATCTAAATCGAATATGTCGGATTTATTTTTGAAAATTAAAGAGAAGCCAATAACCAGGGCGAAAATCGCAGAAGTCTAGCTCCTAAAAAAGTGATTTGATTGACGTCTCAGTGCAGCAAGTGTAGTTTATGAGCTGCCAGTGTGTCAATATGTTCACTTGCTCCTTTGTATAACAAGAGAAGCACAAAAATGTGTAAGTTGTGTCCATGAGAGAACAAAAAAAGACCTGAGTTCTTCACTGTAACCAGTCCGTCCCACAGCTTCAGGTATGTGCTGTGTGACGGCAGACAAACATGAGATGTAACCGTTTCCTGTTGTTTCTGTGTGGGTGAACGGTCTTTAGAAAAGCAACCCTAAAAGGCCGGTGTGGGCGCGTTTTAAAATATTTGGTGTGGGCGAGTGTAGATAATTTTTTTTTTCTTTCCATTTAATTTCTGTTTATTGTGCTCTCTCCTTCAGGCACAATCCTTTAGCCACAATGTTCCAGCAGCTGCCACTCCAGCCTTCCTCCCCACTGTAAGTCAAATAATGTGGTCATGGTTTTATTCTTTGACAATTTGATGCTGACATTCCTCTGTATGCCTTCTGAACTGCTTCGTATAAAATCGCTCTATATTTATTTTGGAGAAAAATTCATCTGAATGTCAAATATGCCAAAAAAAATGTCTTAAAGTGACTCAGAGCTTTAATTAACCTCCCATGAAAAGCTTTTAAGAACTGAGCCCATCAATTTATTCTAGTGGATTCCTCTTTTTGTTCAGACTACCAGAAAAACAGACTTCCACTGAGGCCAAGGCAAAGCGATTTTTCAGGCTTCTGTTGCACCCAAATATAGTATCCTCATCACTTCTTATCAAGAGTTAAATTGACTTTTCAAACATTCCTTTAGGCTTGAAAATTACGGCTCTATATCTGTAAGATCTATTTGGGGGGGTTAAAATAAGATAATGAAATTGGAAATCCACATCACCTCTCTTGGATATTAATGAGGTGTCCAGTATCCAGAATATTAACAGCAGTGTTCAGTGCAGTTCAGTCAGTGCACCTCCAACACCTCCAGCACCATGACCTCAATTATGGACATAAAGTTGTATTTAGTTGAGCTTCTGCATTGGATTACGTTATATTTCCCAGTTGATTTCCCACTTTTCTGTCTTTAGGACAGATTACATATGGAGGTTTAAAAATGTTTAGAAGTCTTGCTTATTAACTAAAAATGAATGCAAGTCATTGTTTGTAAGAAGCAATCGCAGTTTAAGCCTTTTGACAAACGAGGATCCGCAGAGAGGCGATAGATCACAGAACTGATTATTCTGTGCAGCCATGATGTAAGTTGCGAGAATTTATTTATTTATTTTTAAAAAAGCACGATGGCGTTCTGCTTAAAGACGAAAACATTTAAAATTAGGGCACAAAGATATGTCTCTCTTTAGTTTTCCAGCTGTTACATGCGATATCTCTGGAAGCGCAACTTTTAATTTGGGAAAAGCCTAAACTTTTTAAAATTTGCATATTTTTAAGATCTGTTAACTTTTATGTAACGCTACATTAGAAATCGTGGCGATTAAGAAAACATATTATTCAGTGGGAGAAGAAACCACATAAACGGTAAACCCACTGTGCCAATGAGCTGCCGTGCCCAAAGATGAGTTTGAGAAAACTTGATTTTAACTGTGACTGCACAGTTAAACCAGATCTGCAGGTACAACATTATGACTACTGACAGGTGAAGTGAATGACACTGATCATCTCTTTCAAGTGAACTTTTTGTCCTGAACATTGATGTGTTAGAAGCAGGAATATATGGGTAAGTGTAAGGATTTGTCAGGGTGCCCATGCTGACCCCCCATCCTTCACTGAAAGCACCAACCCTTTCATAGAAACTGGATAATGCATCCAGCACAACTATGAGTTTCAGGTGTTAGGACTTGGTCTCCTAGATCCCCAAATCTCAATCCAATCGAGCATCTCTGGGATATAATGGACAAACAAATGCCAGATACCACAGCACACCTTCAGGGGTGAAGAGGAGTCCATGCCTCACTGGGTCAGGGCTATTTTTTTTGCAGTAGAAGGGGAACTAACATAGTATTAAGCAGGTGGTTCTAATGTTATGCCTGATCATTGTATACCATATACAAGAAAGAGTGAAAACAACCCTTCAGATTGGCTGTCATTTGGGGAAAACAACAAATGGGGGTTACATCTGGCCACTGGGCCTGGTAGTGAGCAATCATTGCTTATGGCCAAAAAACTCAGTTTAGGTCATTTTAGCTGAATGTCCTTTCTCAAGATGCCTCAGGATGTTACTCATCATTTGCAGTTTGAGCGAGGAGGAAAATTGATGGCACACAATGTTAAAAACAAAAACATGAGCATGCTCATCGTTGCACTGCTGACCTTATTTGTTGCCTCTGGACTTGGGCACTGGACTCTTCATCAAAACACTATTTGGACAGTGACTTGTAGCTACACAGGCAGCTCTTATCTCCAGCAGTGATCTTCAGCATGAAAGCTGGGTCAGTTTGACACAGAAGTTGATAGATAAAATTTGAGGTCAATGTTTGAATCACAGATTCAGCATGATTCAATTATTCCAATGATTCAAGTCCCGCAAGGTTTTAATCACAGATGGTAGTTTAGAAATTCACTTTTAGAACAGACAAGTATGCAACAAAGTGTTTTTCTCATGACGCAGATAGACGTTGTAGTCAAAGTTGAGTGTCCACAAGAAAGACTGTGATTAAGCTGCCTGCTTTTTTTTTTGTTGTTTTTTTTTTAAGTGTTATGTGTTTATGTGTTGAGTCCTTTGCTGTGTGTGTTTTCAAAGAGGTGAAGAAGGGTTTTGATCCTTGTTATTTGTAGTCTATCTCCAAAAAAATGAATAGCTTGAAAAAGTTCATTTTAATTTAAAAAGTAAACTGTCAAATTCTATATTTATGACATGTAAAGTGAAAACTTCAAGCCTTTTTGTTAGAACTATTTAAACAGTGCGAATACACACAATCACAGGGATGACACTGACCTGACAGTTGTCCAGATGACAATCATCAGCATCTTTCACAACGAGGGTAAGTCACAGAAAGTTCTGGAAAGGCTGGCTTCTCAAGTGCTGTATGAAAGCAAGGTAATGGAAAATCGACTGGAAAGTAAAACTTTGTCAGAAACACAGGGAAGGGTGCACAAGCAACATGGATCACTTCATCCTTGAGAGGATTGTCAAGAAAAGTCAATACCAGCTTTACAAGAAATGGACTGAGGCTGGTGTCGGTGCATCAAGGGCCACCATGCTTCAGGAAAGAAGCCACAACTGTCACATTCCTATTATCGGCGCACTCCTGAATGAGAGAAGACAGACGTGTCATACCTGGGCTAAGGAGAAGAACTACTGGACTCGTGCTCAATGGTCCAAAGTAGCCATCTACCAGGAGATTCTAGACCACTTCATGCTTTCATCTGCTGAAAAGCTTTATGAGGATGCAAAGTCCTTTTCCAGCAGAAAAGTCCAAAATACTACCAAAGGGTTTGCTAAGCATGCGATTACTGTGCTTCAGTGTTCCAGCCAACTCTCCTGACATCAATCCAATAGAACATTTAAGAAAGATGAGAAACAGCTGAAACTGATATCGTCAAGTCAAGCTGGGCTTCAGTAACAGATCAATAATAACTTAAGTTGAACACCTCCATGACTCATCACTGCAGTAATTTGTGATAAAGGAGCCTCAACCAATTTTTTTTAAAAGCTTGAGGTGTTTCACTTTTTGTGTTGTGGATATAGAAGATGTAAAAGTTTACCTTTTTGACATAAATTATTTTTTTTTTAAAAATTTTTTCACAGTCGAGTTAGTTGAGATGCACTAGTACTCTAGCGTACTGAATTTAAAGTAATACGTGTTTGGTACCATGAGAATGAAGCACAATATGATTAATCAAAGCAATCTGCTTTATTGTCCTCCAAATATGTTAGACTGTTGCCTACAAAAAACTAACAACTTATGGAATCAACACCTGTTTTTAATTATTGATGTCATTATGTTGCTGCTACCTGTGTAAAATCTGAACAATACATCATCAAATATCTGCCAACTCAGGATGTATCTTGTGTTTTCAGAGTAGATGTATTCAGATGAAAATGTAAAGAACTTGCACTAAGTGCTGTGTAAGAAAACTGCAGCTCATCTCTTTGGAGATGAAATGGCATCATTATATGACTAAAGCTGAATTTAAAAAAAAGAAAAATGTTTCTAAAATTTTATTAACAGCATTACTAAAGTGTGAGTACCTGGAAATTTTTACTCTACAACACTGAAGTGATGTAATTCACCGAAGGGTTAGTCAATACTTCCCAGTAGCTAAAAATGCAGCACTGCTTTTATCTCACAATTGGTTCCTAAAAGGAATACACTGTTTTAAGCTGACTGTTTATACCTGCATGCAGAAGCTGTTTTCTGAATCTAAAACAATGATTTCAGATGATAATGATGCTGATGTACTGACCTGCATCTACTACAGCACAAAGCTGAAAAGCTCTCCAACTCTGCAGTTTGCAGCAAAAATCACTCTGCACTCCTGAGTGTAGATTATGATGTTCACGCTGCAGTGGACTTGTATTATTTGTCCATATGCATGTGCTTGATACTTTTCCAGCTCAGTGTTCTTGCCCGCACAAGAAAGCCGGCACAGACACTCACGTTTCTCACCGCGCCGACGATTTGATTTAAATGAACGGCAGGCTCGGATGAGTCATGTGAAACAGCAGGGTAAAAACAGAGTAGTCCTAGTGAAGCCTGAGGGACATGAAACGCACAACCGCCGCTTAGGTTCTTTTATATTAACACATGAGTAGTTTATTTAAACCTTACAGTTGAGAGGGTACCTTTTTAGAGCTGAGGACAAATACCATAACAATATGAATGCAAAGTTCTTTATGACATTGATCACTCAGATTTCTAAGAGAGCTAAAATGCTCTTATCTGATGTAGTCATGCAGATGGTTTTCAAATCATTTGGTGACATTTTGTTTGTTTTCCTACTTTAGTCAAGCTGCAATTTTGTCCTCTATACCCAAATATAAAACCATAGAAGTAGCATTTTTAAGACTCAGTAGTGTACATCTGTGGCCATAGTCAATTTTTGGCTAGTTTCAGGTTTCTGACTCACCTCCATTTTGCTCAGTGACTCACAGGATATGGAGGGGCAAAAAAAAGACATGGCCAGTGGTGTATGTGTTTACTTATTTCTACTGCAATTGCAGTTAAAAACTTGTTCAAGTACCCTAACCAACAACTAAACCATGTTATGAAGGTCTGAGTCATATCCATATGAACAACACCTGTAGGAGGATGAGTCGGTGTTTACACGGGAGCTTGTTAGGTCAAACCTGTTGAAGCCGAAACCAAACTCTCCTGTGATGTGTGCTTCAGGTGGTGTTGGAGGACTATCTTCACAGAGTGAGGAGGGTGGATTTTGATGTTTTCCACAAGAGTCTACAGAACAGAAATCCCCTTCTCCCAATCCAGCTGTACATCCGCTCCTGGAAGAAGACTTATTGACTTCATTTCTCTTCTTCCTTCAGCCTTTTTAAGGACTGCTGCAGGAAATGAAGTGCAGGGGATTTATCTCACCACTACCACCAAAAAACCACAAACCATACCAGACCAAGTCTGTGGTTCCCACAACAGCTTATATCTTTGAAATATTTGTTTAATCCACAAGTTCACTGGAGGTGTCCTGCCATCCTGATCAGAAAATGCTTGTGTAATGTTTTATTCACAATGTATGAAAACTTTGATCAGATGTCTTCTCGTGGCTTACAGAAAAATCTAATTGCAAATTGGGTCAGTTGTTGTTGTTGTTGTTGTTGTTGTTGTTTTTTCAGTCGTCGTTTCTGTAATAAACACAAACTTACAAGTTGAGACCTGTGGGATGTTAGAAGTCACCTTTGCCGAGCTGGACTTGTACGTTGTTTGTATTAACTCTCTTCCTACAGTAAAGTCTATTTTTAGTAACACATAAAATTTTTACATCTATGTAGCTTTTTAGTGTTATGTCAAGTTGTCTATTTGATGAATACGACGCTGCTACTGTGCTGTTGTTGTGGACATGTTCACTGAAACATGAAACGCTGAGGTATGACTTCAAGCTTTAGCTTCTGAGATCTGAGAAAATAGTGGGTGATAAAACCGGAGCAGTCAGGTGGGTTGGAAACAAACCTCTAGGTGAATATTTAATAAAAACACTTTGAGAGTACCTGCAGACAGTTTTTTTTCAAACATTAGTGACCAACATCATGCCTCCCCAGGAACACAATACATGTAGCAGACATGTTAATTCTGTTGTGAGCTGTGCTACCGATATGGTTTCTACTGTATGTGGAATTGACAGGAGCCTGAGGGACAGACCTCGGGACGGTTACATTAAAAAAATAAATAAAAAGAAACTATGGAATTTTTTTTTTTTTTTTGTCCTTGTTTCCCTATGATTCTCTTGTCTCTTCTGCTCTTACAAATGCCGAGTGCTTTCTCATAGGAGCTGGGGTCTTCAACTTGCAATATAAAGCTTGGGGTAACTGATGAATTGAAGCTAAGTAATGCCTGCTTGACTACATTAACACGTGGATGTTTCTCAGTAAAAGTCTGCCAGACCAGGGTTGGACAATTAATGTTCTCAAGAGCTTACATAGGAAACTGGGACTGTTATGGAGGGCCACACCAATAGGCTTATGAAGAGAGAAAAATAATATGAGCAAAATTGAGTTAAGCTTGTTGATGTGGCCCTCCAGAACAGTCCTAGTTTATTCTTTGACAGTACAGCTGTGGACTCATCACATGAATGTCATGGTAATTTGGGGCTTTTAATTTTTTTTAACTGTTCTTTTCCCAGGGCAAAATGATTGTACAACATAGTAAAAACAAGATTTGGGTGCACAAGCTTTGGCAGCATAAAAGGATCTGTTTGACAGCTCTCACTAGATTCACCAACTTGGGAAGGTCTCTTCGAGCCATTTTTAAACAACTGCAGATTTAGAGTTTATCTGTTCAAACAAGTGCAAGTTATTCAGATGAGTCACAAGTTTGCCAAGGTTTCTGAAGTAAACCCAAACTGTCACCCTCAGATCAGAAATTGGTTAGGATGTTCAGAAAAAACCCAGTAATAGCAAAGGTTAAAGTGGTGGAGTTAACATCATGCGCTGGTGCTGTTTGCTGCCTTGGATGGAATAATGAAGAAGGAAGACTACTTCCAAATTCTTCAACTTCAAATGAAATCAACAGTTATATGGTTGGGACACCCACCAAGACAGTGATCGCAAACACATATCAAAACTATAATTTTGACCCTATGTGGATTAGAGAAAATCAGAAGTAATTCAAATTTGTTGTTTTTATGATTAGACAAGTTTTATAATGATTCCAGTATGGAAAAAGAACACTTCAAAAATCATTAATAGCCCGAAATTACCATAACATTCATGTCCATGAAGCATGTGAGCATATGAAAACTTTTGACTTCAACTGTATGTTTCTTATTGTCAGTACCTTACCTACAAATACATTCACTCTTCTGCAACTGTGTCAGTTCAGCTTGCTGCAAAGGGACCTTTGACACACTAAACTCTTATACCAGCCTATAGTACATTAGACCCTTTTGTTAACTCAAAGAGCTGTGTTTTAATGCTGTTGTTTGGCAGCTGTAATGTCAAAGCATCAGAGTTTCATATGGGCAGAGTGAGTATTCTGGTCATAGGTCACTTATAAAATCCCGAGCAGCTGTCAGCCGAACACACATCGGACCACAATTGATGAGATTGTAGCAGAAAAACTCCATTAAGCCGACTTCACACAGCACTCGTCGACCTTTCACCTTTTGTCATTTTTTTTATTTTATCATTTTTAAGTTAGATGAAAGTTTACTGCCAACAAGTCCTGTTGCTTTTACCGGCAAAAAGTAAGTAGACTGTGAGTCTTCTCACATTATGCTATATGTCACTAACTTAGGTGTCTTTATCCATCATTTGGGTACTGTTGATACTTTGTACGGCTGGTCTGTTCACAGCTTTCCACGTTGTCTCACTGTCTTGAGTACACTACAAACTACAAAAATACAACCTTATAAAGAATACAAGAAAAGCTGGGGAAAACTTTTGCAACTGTAGCAAATTCTGCAAAACTTTTATGCATTATTCTTGGGAGACAGTCTGAATTGTAATCCTGTTATTTTTGTCATTGCCAGTAATTTCAAAAACTTCCCATTTGTTTGATACAAGGGTTTTTAGGCTGCTTTCCTACCTTTAAATGCAGAATTACTGAGGCAGGAGAGGAAAATATGACTCAAAGCTTTCATATAGTTTTGTTCCTGGCTTCAGGAGGCCCATGGAGCCTCTCAAAGAATGGAGCCACATATAAGTACAGAAACTCAAAAGGTAATGAGACTGAAGATGCATACGTAAAAAGCAGGCAGTTCAAACCCGAAACATTTTATCTCTGAACAGCCCTGTGGAGAGCAGTCTGAAGTTTTCTACGGCACAATACATCGGCGTACTCAGACAGGTTCCTCTGTCTTTGTGTGTTACAGTCACTGTATCAGCAGGTGTCTCATCTAAAATAAATCTAATGTTCTGCAGCTGTTATCAAACCAAACAGCCCCGAATAGAAAAGAAAGAACTGCAGCACGTCAGCTCAGTTTCACACTGAGGCTGGAAAACATCGAGGAAATTGCAACCAATCAAGTTTCTCTAGACTGAAACAACCCCCACATCATGGCTGTTGTGTCTGTGGGATAGAATACCGCTGGAGCCTTTAAATATAATGAGTTTCAGCTATTTCTTACAGAGCTGACCTGCCTGTTATTCTTGTCGTTCGATAAATGCTGCAATTCTGAGATACGTGGAGGTGCATTACCTACATTTCGATGGCAAAACCTTTTACTAAACTTCCTTTTTTTTAGTTTTACTGGAAAAATATTCGTTATTTCTCTCAAGCAAAAATACATCAATAAGTTCAGATGCAACCCACGACCCTGGAAAGGATAAGCAGAAGCGAATGGTTGGATGGATGGAGGTCATTCACTTACTAAAATACCCTAAAAAATCAGATTTTGCTGTTTCTAAGATCCTGCACGTGGTTCATACACCAACCCCAGCTAGAACAAAGTTGCTCTGTGATTAGTGAATTTCTAAGTAACCAATGATGTCCTAGGAATGTTGTTGTTTACCTGGAAAAGTTAAGATGTAGCTAAGTCGCTCAGTTATGAATTTGTCATTGGTGGTGATCCCAACCCAAATCTTAGAGGAGCACATTCTGCTTGTCAGATCTGGGTAAAAACATAAAAAGTTTTTTACAGCAGAACATCCCTTTAGCTAATCAGGTCTGAAAAAAATTATAAGAAACTAGCAATTTGTTTGCAGCCTCTTGTATTTCATATTTTATTTAAATTTACTGTACTTGCTAAAACTGCTTCAGCTAAATCTTGGCCGGAAAAATCCAATTTGTACCTGAAAAAAAAAAAGACTATGATGGCCATTCTAGGAACATGTGGGCTACATGGGCTCTTTTTACATCAAGGACTGCATATTGCAATATTTCATTAACTATTGCAGAAGAAGCAGCGTTGTGTTTTTTAAAGGAACTTCACAAATTCCCAGACCATCTGGATCGATTTGGTTGCTTCCTTCGTGTCCACAGATATCAGCAAGCCTTTAAGCCTCTCTGACTCCACAGCAGTTGCTCTGAGCACCTGTTGAAATGTTTGAAACAGGTTGATTATAAAATCAGTTTATGTGGTGAGGAAACATTGCCTGTTTAAAAAAGGAGAAAACACTGGACAGTACATTATGTGACAGCTCGTAGCTCAAATGCAAAGATTTAAATACTGAAATCTTCTTGCACAATCCTGATGCTGTTTTTGTGGCTCTGCGTGTCATTTTGTATATTTCATGAGATGTGCATTTATGATAAAAAGAAATCACGTGGGAAATTCACCTCTGGGCATCGAGCGACCCCACAGTGCCACAAAATGAATAAAAATGAAAGTTATTTTGAATGCTTGGAATGCTATTAGCATGTTAATTTGGTCCATCTATGACGTGTGTGGTTTCAGATGCTTGGCCTTTTTGTGCCAAACCTGACACAGAGACTACAGATATGTTAGCACCGGCAAAGTCATGTTTGTTTATTTATTTATCAAACTTGCAAGTTGTAAGACATAAAGTCATTATAATGTACAAAAGCACCGGATTAGACCAGTTAAAAATCTGACAAAAATAACAAAAATGTGGCTATAAATTGTGAAAAAATGTAAGTAAGAACGGAGACATACATCTAGAGACTACTTCAAATATTTTTCATTAATGAGTTCTTATTTAATTATTTACAGCAAACCACATGCAGTTCAGTTTTAGAATAATTTACATAACAAAAGAAGGTCACAGGAAGATGATGATTTTGGTTTATAGTTCTGTATTTAACAATGTAATAGTCTCTTTGGACTATGAGGGTCACAGACGACACTTTGTCCTGCTGTGTAAGTAGGGAGTGGGTGCAAGAGAGCCTGGAGAGGTGGAGGTATGCTTTGGAGAACACGTTGGAATCAGAGGGTCAGGTGGGAAAGGTGAAAATGCAAGGCTGTGCACTGGTCAGAGTCTGTGTAAACCATTACCAAGTTCCAAGAGTTCACTTTCTAATATTGTAGTGTCTTTATCTTAGTGAATAAATTGACTTTGTTGTGAACTGGCTACACAAATATAATTTAATTTACCTTAAAGAACACACAAAATAAGTTTTGACCAGTAAACATCGTTTAGCACGACCTGAACCACAATCTGGAGATTTGTTTATGTAAATTAAGTTTTGATGGCTGAGAAGATGGGCATAGAGAAGACGGGACTTGTGTGTAGCTTGTTTATGAACGTGCAATTACTGTCAGCTGTAGGACAGCAGGGACAGGCCGTTCATAAGCATAAAGAGGCCATTCAGATGCCATTAAAATTAATTTCATGCAAAATCTGATATATTACCTCATGGACATTCATGGATTATTGAAACACATGGACAGAATTTTATATCAAGATTAAAAGAAGAACCTCACCTGGGTTCAGATGTTCAAATGAGTTAATGAAAACCTGAAGTCTAACTTGACCATCCTCTCACATTCATCAACATATAACATAATTAGAGCTCTAAGAGGTTGAAGACAATTTTTCTATAGTTTTTTAGGCTTTCTATAATTTCACATTTGCATAAAATTCAGCTCCTCAAAAGGAAAAAAAAGCAAAGAAATGTAATGTGTTACTCTGCAAGTATATAAGAGAGGAGGTTGAAGAGATTTTTACTGAAAGCCAAAACAGATAAATGCATGTGTAACGCGATTAAAGGACCAGGGCGCCTGACTGCAGCCTCATAGACAATGAGCTATCAGAATAAGATTCGACTATGGAGCCTGAGGGTGTGAATAAAACACAGGAAACAAAAGTAGAGCTCAAATATATATATATTATGTTTGTTATGAGAAGTGTATAGACGGATGTACAAAAGAAATAAAAACATATGCATATATATCACAAACAAAAATAATGTTGACAATACAAAACAGCTTAGTAGGTTCCAAAAGGAGGTGGGATGAGGTGTAGTCCAGTATGTGATTTAGTTTAGTTCCATGGACCTGTGATAGGTCATTGTCAACAATTTGTGATTCAGTCCATAGGTTCACACTTCCTACCGCAACGTAGCGGTGGTCGGGTGGCTCGCCATCTCGCGCTGATCAGGGCAGATCGCGGGAGAACAAAAAAACCTGACCGTTGAGTCGAGTGTGAGGTAGTGTAAAGATGAATGAATCGGCCGGGTTATTGCACGCTGTCAACTGGCCTGTAGTGCAAAATTTGTCGATATCTGACAAGTACGCCAACCACAGGGACAACAGCAGCCAGAGGAGCAGGGACATGCAGCTGATTGACCCGGAACTTATACAGGATTCATTCCCGCCACAATAAAGGGACTGGCGGAAGTGGGGGCAGAAGTTACCGTGGTTAAGTTACCGCACGTTCCTCACAAGAACTCTGTCTCCAACATTCAGCTGTGATGCAGTGACATTTTTATCAAATCTGTTTTTGTTACGTTTCCTCACCTTTTCTGAGTTTTCGATGGCCAGCTTGTAACTTTCTTCTAGGTGGGACTTTAGTTTGTCCACATATTGTGTGTGGGATGTTGATCCTTCTTTGGCAAGGGGTAGTCCAAAGGCCAAGTCCACCGGTAAGCGAGGTTGGCGGCCAAACATAAGCTCATATGGTGAAAAACCTGTAACATCGTTTCTTGTGCAATTGTATGCATGCACCAGGGGTTTTACAAAATCTTTCCAATGGGATTTCTGTTGAGCTGTGAGTGTTCCTAGCATATCCAGTAATGTTCGGTTAAACCGTTCAACAGGATTGCCTCTTGGATGGTATGGAGTGGTTCTTATTTTGTGGATCCCAGCCATTTCACAAAGCTCTCGGATGATTCTGGATTCAAAGTCAGGGCCTTGGTCACTGTGCAAACGTTCTGGGATACCATAATGCACAAGAAAGTTGTCCCATAAACATTTGGCAACAGTCCTGGCTTTCTGGTTTGGTGTTGGCACAGCAATGGCATATTTTGTGAAATGGTCAGTTATGACAAGTATGTCTTTGACTCCACGATCTGGTTCCACAGAGAGAAAATCCATGCACACCAGTTCCATGGGATGAGAGGTTTTGATATTGACCAGAGGTGCGGCTCGTTCAGATGGGGATTTGCGTCTCACGCATCTTTCGCACTGTCTTATTTTATTGACCACATCACGTGTCATCTTAGGCCAATAAAACCGGGAACGGACCAAGTCCAGCGTTCTGTCAATTCCCATGTGACCCATTTGATCATGTAGGTGGTTAAGTACAACTGGTCGATATTCCTCAGGTAGCACTAGCTGGTATGCGAAGTCACTTCCCACTTGTCTCTTCCTGACGAGAAGGGTGTTATGGAGCTCCAGTTTATTTACTTCTCGCAGTAATAGAGGTAGATCGGGAAGTTCTTCCCTCAGGAATGGCAGTGGTGACTCGCCTCGTTCAACCTGAGCTATGACATGCCGGATGACAGGGTCAAAGCGTTGTTTGGCTGCAAGGTCAGCTGTTGAGATTTGGGGGAGTACCATGGAGGTGAACTGGATGTCGTCCGTGAAACTGTCAGGCAGACTGTCGACATTGACAGACATGGATAACACCAGAGCAAGATCAGGATCCGTGCTTGAACTGTACATCAGATGACGGTCACAAACTGCTTTGATGGTATGCTGGTCAATAGAGACATAATCTGGTTCATTGAGATGTTGCCATGCAAATCTCCAGATTCGCTCACGTTCTTTCTGTGACAGAGGATCATCAGACAGTTCACCATGAGGTCGGCGAGACAAACCATCAGCATCCGAGTTCTGCTTTCCTGCTCTGTAGATTAATTTGAAGGTGAAAGTGGACAAAGCTGAAAGCCATCTGTAACCGGTAGCGTCAAGTTTTGCTGATGATAAGAGGTATGTTAATGGGTTGCTGTCTGTCACAACTGTAAACTGAGCACCATAAAGGTAGTCGTGGAATTTTTCAGTCACCGCCCACTTCAAAGCAAGAAACTCCAATTTGTGGGCGGGATACTTTGACTCACTCCGGGAAAGACCTCTGCTGGCATATGCTACAGCTCTATTTTTTCCATCCTGCTCTTGATACAGCACCGCACCAAGACCTGTGGCACTGGCATCAGTGTGGAGTGTGTATGGTTTCTGGGGATCAGCAAATGCCAGAACTGGGGCAGAAGTGAGTTTGTCAATAATGGACTCAAAAGCTTGTTGACACATTTGCGTCCATCGTCCTCCAAATGGCTCTTTGGGGTTGAGGTAATTCTCTGGCTTTACAGTTCGTCTCAGTTTCCTCTGAGAAGGTGGATAACCAGCAGTGAGTTCATGTAACGGCTTGACAATGGCCGAATATCCCTAGACAAAACGTCTGTAGTACCCAGCAAAACCAAGGAAAGATCTTAATTCCTTCAAGTTTTTTGGCACTGGCCAAGAAGTGAGTGTGGAAATCTTGTCCAGATCAGTTTCAACACCAGCCTGGGACACTACATGGCCCAGATACTTCACCGATGTCTGGAAGAACATGCATTTCTCAAGTGAAAGCTTCAAGCCAAAATCTTTGAGTCGGGTGAGAACTTTCATCAGGCGAGCTTCATGTTCCTCAAGAGTTGGTGCAAAGACAATGAGATCGTCAATGAAAACCAAGACTTCTTTTAGATTTAATTCTCCCATGCATTTTTCCATCAGCCGTTGGAAAGTGCTTGGTGCGTTGGTAATCCCTTGTGGCATCCGATTAAATTCCCAAAATCCTACTGGGCAGACAAAGGCAGTCTTTGCCTTATCCTTCTCCTCCATTTCGATTTGGTAGTAACCCGACTTGAGGTCTAGCACCGTGAACCACTTTGATCCTGCAAGTGCGGAGAAGGTGTCTTCCAGTTTAGGCAGAGCATAAGCATCTTTGATTGTTTGCAGATTGAGTTTGCGGTAGTCAATACAAAGACGTATACTGCCGTTCTTTTTGCGTGCAACCACAATTGGAGAGGCAAATGGTGAGTCAGATTCTCTGATAACGCCAGAGTCAAGAAGTTCTTGCAGGTGCTTCCTGACAGCATCAAGATCTTGAGGGTGAATTGGTCGTGGTCTTTGCTTGAAAGGAGTTGGATCGGACAATTTGATTTGGTGTTTAACTTTGTTGGTCCTGCCGAAATCCAGATCGTGTTTGGCAAATACTTCAGGAATAGTGTTGAGTTTTTGAACAATGCGTTCTTTCCAGTCTGGAGTTAAGGGGGAATCTCCAAAGTTGTATGGTGGTTGAGATGGAGGTAACGACTCTATAGACTGGTCTGAATACTGGGTGGGTTGCTCTTTGGAAATGACCTCTTGGAAGGCGCTGATTTCTGCAATAATAGCTCGAGCTGGAATGTGGATTTCATGGTCGGACTCATTACTCACTACAACAGGCAGAGAACATGGCCGACGTTTAGGTAAGTCCACAAGGCAGGTTTTTACTAGGAGTCCACCAGGCAGAGAACTGGAGGTGGGTTGTTCCAGAATAACTGCTTTCTCACCTTGGAATAGCCTTGTGACCAGGCATCCCTCAAGGACAGTGGTTTGGCCGGCAGTAATCGTATGCGGTTGGTCTGACTTTAAGATTACAGGAGCATACTGGTCATTTGAATTCTGGATGTGGCGACACTGGAGGATTTTATAAACTGCAATGTAACCGGAACCAGATGGCAGGAATGACTGCTCAGAGAGGGTATCACAGTGTTTGCTGTACGCAACGTCAAGAGTGTTGGTACCAACAAGTATCATTGGGGGTGATTGCTGGACGTCAGGCACAACAAGCGCAAGTGTATCAACATTAATGGATGAGCCAAGAAAATTAGCTGGGAACGTCATGTTAATCTCAATGTATCCCAGGTAAGGTACGGCTTGTCCATTTGCTCCTTCTACTTCCAACAGATCATCCAGTGGTTTGATTGGATGGTCTGAAAGGTAAGTATTATAGAAGGAAAAAGGAATCGTAGTAACCTGAGAGCCAGAATCAAGAAGACAGTTGAAATGGTTGCCTTTGATTTGAACTTGGCCTGTGCTTTTAGTCCCCACAAGCCCTTTTGGCAACAATGGAAATTTGTTGTGGTTTCTGGGACTGTTCGTGCACGCAGCTCCTGTGTGTCCCACCACAGAAACTCCTTCTAGTTTAAAGATGAAGTATTTCTAGCGTCCCACTCTTGCTGTTTTTTTCTTAATTGGCTCTTTTTCTGTTCAACAAGACTGGAGTTTGCTCTGTTGTTGCAGGTGGAAGAAACATGGCCATCTTCTCCACAGTTAAAACAGTACCATGGCTTGGGTTTGGTATTTGACTGAGGTGAAGAATGACTGGATTTGGTTTGTCGTGGCTTAAACTTTGACTCGGTTGGACTTTTTTGGGACAAAAGTTGGGACATTTGCTGTTGGAGGGTTTGGAGTTGTTTTTTCATTTCTTTTAGCTCTTCATTGGCTGTAGAGTGCCCACAAGAACAAGTACTTTGGGATTGGATGTTAGCTTTTTGTTTTGATGAACCGATGTATTTCTTCATAAGTGACTCCTTAGCAATTTGTCTGTCTTCTTCTGTCCGTAACGACAACAACAAGTCAGAGAAAGGTGGTGGGTTGTCCTTTTGCTGTTCTAATTGTAGTTTGGTTAGTATAGTGTTATCCCAACACCCACGACAAAACTGCTTCAGCAGATGCTTATTCATGTCAGCAGCTGCAAGTCCTCCTTGCTTTACAACAGTGCTGAGGGTTAGCTGCAATCTTTGGAGGTAAGCGGATGGTCGTTCACCTGGATTTTGAAGAATATTTAAGTATTGAGCATACAATTCTTCACCATCTTGAACTGTTCCAAAAGCGGAGTCAAGTACACTTAGTATGACTGAAGGCAATGTGTTGGGACTTAGACCTTTAACCAAATCAGCAGCAGGTGACAACAGGCTCTCTATAATACGCCTGGCGACGTATAGAGCTGACACACTGGGGTCGGCAAGCAGTAGATCAATTTGGGAACGCCATGATTCAAAATCTGCTTCACTACTTGGCTTAGGAATCCTTCCTGAAAAAGCACGGAGACGTAGTGAAGTTGTGGTGCTTATGTCTGGGTTTCGGACCACATGCTCAACAACAACCCTTTGTATTTGTGGTGGGTTGAGATCAGGGGCTGTGAGTGATACTCTTGGAGTTGGTCCAGTCTGGCTTTGACGAGGTCGTGCCCCCTGCTGGTCAGTGGAAACCTGTCTGGCAGAAGGTGAAGACAATTGCTGCTGCTCCAGTTCCCTTTCTTCTTCCTCTACACCAATGTCCTCATCTACTCCATTTTCCTCATCATATTCAACTTTTCCATCATCACCTGCTCCTGCTTCATGCAAATGTTGACCAATCTGCCTCATTACTGTCTTCAAGACATCTTCAAACCGGTGCCCGCTGCGATCAGCAATATGCTTGAGCTCTTTGAGGTAATTGGGAGGGGGACTGCTGCTGTCCTCCGTGGCGGCGTACTCACAGGCCAAAGCTGTGACGCGGAAAACAAGGTCGGCAACACTTTTAGAACAGTGGGTGTATGGCAGAAACGGCTCTAGAGTTGTAAAAGCAGTGGTATCTACAAACTCAGCGATCAGGTTTTTGAAGAAAGTACTTGCGGGATCATTTACGTAAAAATGACGGTTAAGATTCCCATAAGTACGCAAGTAGTCAAGAATTTCATTATCAGATTTTGTGTTAGACACACCGGAGATCATCACAGACTGTGATATATTTATGCCAGAAAGTGCAACTGAATCCATTTTTGATTTTATGTTCAGCAAAAGCGAAGTAAATAAGTAAAGAAAATTGTACGTAAGACCCCAAAATATTCACACACAAAGGCTCCTGGCTGGCTCGCCACTTGTAACGCGATTAAAGGACCAGGGCGCCTGACTGCAGCCTCATAGACAATGAGCTATCAGAATAAGATTCGACTATGGAGCCTGAGGGTGTGAATAAAACACAGGAAACAAAAGTAGAGCTCAAATATATATATATTATGTTTGTTATGAGAAGTGTATAGACGGATGTACAAAAGAAATAAAAACATATGCATATATATCACAAACAAAAATAATGTTGACAATACAAAACAGCTTAGTAGGTTCCAAAAGGAGGTGGGATGAGGTGTAGTCCAGTATGTGATTTAGTTTAGTTCCATGGACCTGTGATAGGTCATTGTCAACAATTTGTGATTCAGTCCATAGGTTCACACTTCCTACCGCAACGTAGCGGTGGTCGGGTGGCTCGCCATCTCGCGCTGATCAGGGCAGATCGCGGGAGAACAAAAAAACCTGACCGTTGAGTCGAGTGTGAGGTAGTGTAAAGATGAATGAATCGGCCGGGTTATTGCACGCTGTCAACTGGCCTGTAGTGCAAAATTTGTCGATATCTGACAAGTACGCCAACCACAGGGACAACAGCAGCCAGAGGAGCAGGGACATGCAGCTGATTGACCCGGAACTTATACAGGATTCATTCCCGCCACAATAAAGGGACTGGCGGAAGTGGGGGCAGAAGTTACCGTGGTTACACATGACCTTTACTGTAAGTGTGCCAAGTAGATCCTACAGGAGCGACAAATCGAAATGGTCTCATGTTGGATAATGTTTTTTACGGATTTGATGAGCAGGGTTGTTCACCCTACCCTCACCTTGACGTGACACGTGTCTCGTTAGTCCATAATTAAGCCTCATCTCTTCTGCCTTAAGCTGTCATTGTCAGCACCAAGACCAGTAATTACTAACTATGACCGAGGGAAGCTCGCTGCTTTCATCAGCAGATGCACCTACTTTTCACTAAGAGAACAGAAAGCGTTAATTAATTCATATCTGCCTCATCGTTCACAATTCCATTCAATATAATTGTGAACCTTTTTAGAGTCACTGAAATGCTGCTCTAATTTACATGTGTTTTCCATTATGAGACTGAAGACCTCAATGAGAATCAGACCACGAGAGCCCTGACACACACCAAGGCCACATTTGTTCCTATAAGTTGGGATTTTAAAAGAGAGAGCCCTCCTACATACTGCTGCAACAAGACAACAAATGTTGTGTTTAATTGCAGTGCTAATTTTAATGATGCAAAAAGCAGAAAAATATTAATATTAAAGAGATTCGCTGCCTCCATTTCCCCCTTTTCCTAGAATCCTACTCTGACACACCAAGCCTCTGCAGTTATTCCTACATGAACCCTCTCTGTGGTCTTCCTCTTTTTCATCTTGCCTGGAACCACCGTATTCTACATCCCCAATATATCGACTATCCGTCCTCTCCTCGTGTCCAAACCATCTCAAATGTAACCTCATTTCTAATCTTGTCCATTCTGATCACTCCCAATGAAAATCTTGCCATCTCCAGCTCGGCCTCCAGGAAGGTCTCACTACCATGTATAGTTCCCCTCTTAGCACCCTATTATATGCTTTCTCTAGATCCATAAAGATTCAGTGCTGCTCTTTCTGACCTTCTCTATCATTTTCCACGAACACTCTGTGCTTTTTCACTGCATGATGGCTACTTTTCAACCATATATATTTAATTTGTGTTATACACTGGGGTATTTATAACTATTTGTACATATTAAAGATATTTTACTATATTTTGGAACTTGGTGATATATTGTATTATTTCATTTAGTTTAGGCAATTACATAATTTTCTCAGGGATTAATAAAGTATTCTGATTCTGATGCTGCTGCTCACTGATTGTCACCTCTCTTTTTAAGCTAGTGTCAACAACCCTTTCTCATAGCTTCATGGTTTGGCTTATCAGCTTTAAGTGAAGACAGATGTAGGCACTATTTAAATAATTTACAGTTCCCTCCATAATGTTTTTGACAAAGACAATTTTTGTACACCACCATGGTGGATTTTAACAACAATCAATATTAGATTGACATCTTCAAAAATATTATGACAAACTAGCTCAAATTTCAATATAAAGACTGTTTTTAGTACCTGAATAAAAAAAAAAGAAGCTTTGCAGCCAATGACTGCTTGAAGGCTTGAACCCATGGAATATTGCCAAATGTTGTGATTTAATAATGGAAAGAAAATCACAGGTTTTCTTGTCAATGGTTGGTTGTTTTGTACAAACCTATGAGATCCACTGAGAACAAAGGTGACAAAGATGAGCACAGTTTGGGTAAATACCCATTGGATGATCATCGTGTGCAGGTTTCACTAAAATCTGACCAATACCCTAGAAGGAGGAGTGAACTGTAATATGATAGGTTTACAATGTTTTCTGCCACAAAGAAAATAAATTCATTAAAAATCTAAGTGAAATTATCCAAACATCTTTTTTGTCAAAACGTATTTACAGCTGCCACAGGTGATGACTATAAACAGAGTTTATAAAATGCTATAGGTGGTAGATTTGTTGTCATGGCATGATTTTAGTCTATGGAAAAAACTACCAGTTGCTCTGACTGAACGTTACATGCATAGTTCAAATGCAGTTCTGCCACATGTGGTGCATTCAGCATTTTAAAGACTTTTCCACAGAAGTTTCCACAGATCTAATTCTATGCATTGTCACTTGTAATACAAGTCACCAATTTCCTCTTTATGTCATAGATTTATGTTTTTAATACTTTGGCCTACATTTACCCAAGTTCTTTTGTTTTGAGTCTTTTATTTCCCAGTCATATGAAATCCAGTGGACTGTTTCTGTGACATCAAAGGTTGTTGCTTGAGAAGTCCAACTGAGTCTATTAACAATTGAAAGCTTGTGGCAGGAGTTGAGACATCATGTTTAGATGGACTTCTAAAATCAGACTATAAAATCGTGCCAATTTGGAGAAACTGAGACATGCTTTCATGCTGTGAGTATGGGAATGGTAACCTAAGGTTATATAGCTTGCACATCACATTATCAAAGCATTTCCAGAGGGGGTTTTTATATACTGCAAATCACTCTCTGTAGCCAAACCGGGTTGTTAAAAAATCTTTCCTATCAGGGTCGATACTGACTGTGCCCAAAACAACAATCCAGGCACAAGTTAGCTCTGCTTGTACGGGGGGTTGATCTGAAATCTAACATAAGCACAAAAAAATCCATTGGGTTTTACTGATATTCAGTAATTTTAAATAGATTAAAAGAACCAAACATCAGACTTTTACACCAAACTCTGAAATTCCCTGAAATAACAAACATTTGCATTACCACCAGGTAGGGGTGCAACGATACTCGTATCGATATTGAACCGTTCGATACAGTGCTTTCGGTTCGGTACGCATATGTATCGAACAATACAAAATTTGTAATTTATTTTATCAACTTTCCTTCTGACGATGCTGTCTGTGTTGAGCGCTCAGTGAATCTGCGTTCGACTACTCCGCCTAGGCTGCACTGTCCAGCGCAGATCCACTGAGCGCTCAACACAGACAGCATTGTCAGAAGGAAGAGCGCAGGGCAAGCTAGCAAGACAGAAGTTAAGCTCTCCTTGCAACATGGCAAATTGAACCTCCCCCAACCTCATTCAGATCTGGCGTTTGGAATTATTTTGGTTTTCATGTGACGTATGACCCTGAAGGTAAGCGCGTCATGGACTAAAGTAAAACAGTATGTTGGATGTGCCATGCAATGCTCAATTACATGGGTGGGAACTAGTGTGTTAGCGCAGTTAGCTCGTTAACGTGTTGGCCGTCTAGCCCCAAGCAGGGGTAGCTCGTTAACGGAGATTTGCCGTGTTGTGGCGTTAACGTTATTTCAACGAGATTAACGCTGACAGCACTAGTGGGAACACAACGAATATGACTGCACATTTATGCCGACATCATCCTAGTGCAAAGACAAGTGGAAGCAGACAAAAACAACAAGCATGCATGCTACAACTTTACCCGAGTCATTTAGACAGCCGTTAGCACATGATTCTCCTTATGGGGACCTGATATGTTTAATATTGTGGCGAGCTCAGACAGGGAGGAGACGGAGGTATCGTTTGGTCTTCCTTCCAGGGAGCTAGCCAGGGAGCACAGCCGTTTATTGACATCTGCAGAAGAACACTGCCGCTAGCTAACTGCTCAGCGCTGCAACCGCACAGCAACAACAACACACAGAGCGCCCTCTGACCCCGGAAGGACACACCGTTGCAGCGAGAAGGCGTCACCCGTCGCTATGGCAACATAAACAAAACATAACTGTACAAACAGAACCCCGAACAGCCCTGACCCGCTACACAGCCCCCACCTAAGGGGTCAGTCGTCCCCGACGACCCCATTGCCCCACACAAAGTCCTGCAAATGTCCAGGTGCCTTCTTTTGGCGCACCGGCCGGTCACGACCGGTGGGGGAAAAGTCACTCGGGTCAGAACATGGGGTGCCACCATCATCCCACTTCTGACACCAATGTGGCGAGCTCAGACAACGAGGAAACGGAGGTGTCGTTTGGTCTTGCTTCCCGTGAGCTAGCCAGGGAGCACAGCCGTTTATTGACATCTGCAGAAGAACACTGCCGCTAGCTAACTGCTCAGCGCGGCAACCGCACAGCAACAACAACAACACACAAGGCGCCCTCTGACCCCGGAAGGACACACCGTCGCAGCGAGAGGGCGTCACCCGTCACTATGGCAACATAAACAAAACATAACTGTACAAACAGAACCCCGAACAGCCCTGACCCGCTACAATATGCTGCTGAGAATATAGCCCAGAAGAAGCATATAGTATAGCTTTTATTTTGGAAAGAGCCATTTCTCTGTAATGAACTCTCTTTTCCAAAGATGAGTGATTCCTCAATCAGATACAGGTGTTACCGCGCCAGATCCGCGGCCCCGAACCGTAGTAAGGAAACCTCTGGCAGTTACTTGAAGGTTCCGTAACTGACTCGTAGCCGGCAACAGCTTACTATACAGGTCAACTCCGCTAGCAAAAAGATCGAAGGAGGCGTAGGAAACTGCTTCACCGAACTTTATTTCTTCTCTAAGGCACGAACACCGCGTACAGTGGGCTGAAACAGTTTACTCACTGCGAGCATCGCCGACACAACTCTGGCTGTCGAGGGAGTTATTATATTCCTTTTATTTATTTTCTTTTCGTCTCTTCTGTAGCTAACCGTTACTTTTCCCTCTCTCTCTTCACACACACACACACCAGGCAGTCCCGCTACACACATCCCGAATACATTTCCCATCAGGCTTCATCCTTAAAGGGCCATGCCTGTAACACAGGGCTTGCAAAATCGCTAGCCCGACGTCCCGGGGCTAGCGATTTTTCCAGTCATACTACCAAAATCTATCTCTGCCCTGCCCGTTGGGCTATTGTAGGAAGGAAAATATATATGTCAATGCTTTTGCATTCTTTTGGAAATGTAGCTGGGTAATTATGTCATTGGCATCGGTGAGCCACTGTCAATATGTGACATATTGAAATCGCGTTTGAATTTGCGCTTGTTTTTTGCTTTCACTTTGCAAATGTCCAGGTGCCTTCTTTCTGCGCACCGGCCGGTCACGACCGGCGGGGGAAAAGTCAGAACATGGGGTGCCACCATCATCCCACTTCTGACACCAATGTGGCGAGCTCAGACAACGAGGAGACGGAGGTGTCGTTTGGTCTTGCTTCCCGTGAGCTAGCCAGGGAGCACAGCCGTTTATTGACATCTGCAGAAGAACACTGCCGCTAGCTAACTGCTCAGCGCGGCAACCGCACAGCAACAACAACAACACACAAGGCGCCCTCTGACCCCGGAAGGACACACCGTCGCAGCGAGAGGGCGTCACCCGTCACTATGGCAACATAAACAAAACATAACTGTACAAACAGAACCCCGAACAGCCCTGACCCGCTACAATATGCTGCTGAGAATATAGCCCAGAAGAAGCGTATAGTATAGCTTTTATTTTGGAAAGAGCCATTTCTCTGTAATGAACTCTCTTTTCCAAAGATGAGTGATTCCTCAATCAGATACAGGGCTCGCAAGATTTTTCCAGTCGGGCTACCAAAATCTATCTCTGCCCTGCCCGTCGGGCTATTGTTGGAAGGAAAAATATATGTCAATGTTTTTGCATTCTTTTGGAAATGTAGCTGGGTAATTATGTCATTGGCATCGGTGAGCCACTGTCAATATGTGACATATTGAAATCGCGTTTGAATTTGCGCTTGTTTTTTGCTTTCACTTTGCAATCGCGTGAACTGTGTATAGAGAGCGACAGTACTGATTGGTGAGTGATGATAATTTGCGCACCAATTCCTCTGACATCGTCTTATCAATCGTTAGCTTACTATGCAAACATGACAAGTGAAATCTCCTGTAGCAAGCTTAAACATATGAGAGGTTGATCGCGCAGAGAATCGCTGACCGTTATGTGTGTGTGTGTGTGTGTGTGTGTGTGTGTGTGTGTGTGTGTGTGTGTGTGTGTGTGTGTGTGTGTGTGTGTGTGTAAAAGCAGCAGGATATATATTTTAGTTCTGCTGAGCCAAATAAGACAGGTCAGGGTGAAGAAGTGACAGCCAAAGAAAAGCCTACCACAAAACGGAAAAGTTATGACAAATCAGACTATAAGGCAAAAAGAAAGTGCAGCTTCATGGTTTCATGGACAAAAGAATTTCTGTGGCTGCAATGAGCTATATAACCGGGGCTGCACATAAGTGGTCCGCAGGTGCGCATTCGCTGTCAAAAAAAAAAAAAAACGCGCACAAGATATGAAGTTGCATCGCGTGTTTGCATACATAAGATTTTCTGGAGGAGGACAGACATTTGTTTAAAACTCTTAAAGATGTCGAAGAAGCTCCTTTAAGCAATTACTTTGGTGTTCCTCCACCTCCAAAGAAATGTCAGAAGGAGTCCGAACCACAAAAGAAGCGCGTATTCTCGGAAAAGTGGTTGCAGGAGGTGAGCTGGCTTCAAACAAATGATGAACGCACAGAGATGTGGTGCGGAATGTGCCGTGAAAATCCCACTCTAGCGGACAAAAACAGTGCTTTTTATATGGATGCAAACGCACGTTGCAACTTCTTATCTGGTGCGCGTCTTTTATTTTGACAGCGAATGCGCACATGCGGACCACTTATGTGCACCCGAGTAAATAACATAATGTTCTGCCGGGTGTGTTGTTGGTTTTCTCTCGATTTCTGAGTCGACAAGCGCCTTTGTTACTGGGACCAGTCATTTTAAGAAAGGCCCCCATTAGAAGCCATGAGAAATGCAAGAAATGCATTATTGCTCAGTCTGCAATATCTTTCCCAGAACAAACACCAATTGCAAATAACATACTAAAAATAAACCTGAAAAATCTGTTTAGAACAGCGTACTATGTTGCAAAGAGTGAACTACCACTGGCAAAATTTAGCAGTCTTTGCAAACTTCAAAAAGCAAATGGCCTCGATCTTGGTTCCACTTGTCTCTTACCCGTGACTTCAGCGGAAATTTCAAATTCAGGATCTGACACAGATGGATTCATGTCCTACACAGTTCTTACAAGTTCATAGAAATTTCTGTTCAATTAGAACCAAGTATTTGAGTTGATGATTGTAATTTTTATACAATGTTGTAATTTGTTTTTCAACAATTTTTTGATGAATGTTTTGTTTCCTTTACAATATTATACTTTAATGTATAATATTGTAAAGGAAACAAAACATTAATCAAAAAATTGCTCTCTTTTTTATTCGGGCTACTTACATTTATTTTGGGCTACCAAAAACTGAAGAGTCCCTGCCCGAAGGGCTACCAGGGGTTTTGAAATTTTGAGATCCCTGAGATATATTTATTTTTTAAATTACTTTTGTTTCAGCAACATAAAATTTAAAAACTGTACTTTTGAGTTAAAATATATATTTATAATTTTAATAAATGACAAATTAAAAAGGCATGAACATTTTTTCTGTATCGAAAAAATATTGAACCGTGACACCAAAGTATCGAACCGAACCAAACCGTGAATTTTGCGTATCGTTGCACCCCTACCACCAGGACAGCGTATCACAACAGATCAGTGTGTTCAGCTGAACTCAACCTGTGACGTTTTTTTTCCGGCTTGAGGCAAAGTTTGTGGAACTAATTTTCCAATCCACAGACACAGAAGGGCGACTTCTGTTCACATTTATCCATGCGGTCTTTGTAATGTGACTGCAGCCCCAGGAAAACCAATTTCTTACAGTCAGTTTCATAAAACAAAACTGTTCTTAATGACTTTCATTCAAATGCTGAAGAGGTCAAAAAGCAACAATTTGGTCTTTCAGGAAATACGACAGATTAATCAATCTTTAATGTCTCTGCATGCAGTGCGGCTGACAGCACCGAGCTTTCTGCTAATAATAAAAGTGAATGCCAGCTGTAATTGGTTGTTGGACACTGGGAATTAACTAACAACAAACACAAGTTGATACATTAATTTATACAAACTAGGTTCGAAAGATGGAGCACCAACAAGAAGAAGAATATTTTAATCCTGGGTGCTGCAGCCAATGTTGAATTATTTGTTTGATTATGATTTCTATAGTCTGTTGCATAGACGAAAATTAGATAATGAAATTGCAACATGCAAATTCCAACTTCTAGAGATGCTCCTTCATACAGAGCGTCCATCTGAGCGTTTCACTGTGTGGGAGACAAAACCAAGGAGAAGGAAGAGTGTCTCATCTTACTATTGCTGTACGCATGAGGGCAGCCACAAAAACCTGTATGTAGACTGGTAACACGTGGCTCATGACAGAGGAGGAATTGCTGTATGGGCAGTTTGATAATGAAATAAAGATCAAAGCTGCAGATATAGAAACATGCATGAACGGCTCTCAGTAAAGGTTGAACATGTCAAAGGCATGCCAACTTTATTCACTGTCTTCAGAAGTGCTGCAGTGCAGTGAAAGAGCTTAAATGTATCAAGAAGCTTTTGATATGCCAGCAAACATGTGAGCTGTAATTCAGAAACACGCAAGTCTTGACAACCTATTGTGGTCGTGGATAACTGGACACACAACAGTTGAGGAGTCAGTTCTTCTCTGGATGGACCATCGTGCTCAGTGTCTGATGATGATGTTTACAGTACTAGGACCTGAACAGACCCAGCAGCCTAACAAAGAATGACAAACTTTAAACACTTGTTAAACAGTGGCAATGGGTTAGGTTTGCAATGACTGTAGAAGAGATCTGATCTCCTAAAGGGGTCCTCGTGTGAGTTCATTCACACTTGTTGGAAGTGGTGTGCATAATTCTGTTCAAATAAGCCCAATGAAAGCCACTCAATGGAAATGAGGAGAAGTTAGTGAAAAAAGAAAGAAGAAAAAAAAGGAAGAGGAGGGGATAAAAAGCAAGAAATTGGTGAGTGAAGCAGATAATAACATATATCAGCTATCAGCTCCACTAATTACATATAATAATAAATAAATGCTGCTAGTTTAGTCTTAACTGTGAGGACAGACATTTAAATAACCAAACTTCAATTAGGATCACATTATTTGGTTTGTGTCCTTTGATGCTTAACCTTAGTTTACTTAGCTAGTTAGAATACGTCTTTGGAGATTTACAAGACATTATCTATGAAAAGCAGCTTTGCCTCTATCGAAAAAGTAAAATTAAGAGAAAAAAAAATTACTCAAGCTTTTTCTGACAAAGGTAAGATGCACTGGCAAATGAGCAGATGGTGCACAGAAAGAAAGAAAAGGACAAAGACACATATTCCATGGAGGAATATATTTAATTTATTTTAATGGAAAAGTTGTTGGCTGAACTTAAAAGCCTGTCAGACTTCAAGGTCAGTTGATGCTTTAAACCAAAGAAGCGCTCTGCTACATTACTTCTCTGACCCCCCACCAGGGTGCAGATGACACTGTTAGCTACATCAGGATATATAATAGAAGGAGCACTTATGTTGCCTCTGGTGTTGACAATACAGGAGTAACACCCTGTATGGAGCCTGGATCTGTCTGAGTTGCAGGGATACTTCCAGCAGAGCTGCAGCTCATCTTGGAATAAGTCTGAGTCCTTAAAAAACATCAGAGGTGAGGGTAAAAGATTTGGTGCTTTTGTTCCTAAAAGACATTCTGCCATTCAGGTGCCTGTCAACCAAGCTGTGCTTCTTTTTTTCTGAGCTGTACTTTTTTTAACACTTTGTAATGGGAGCAATGTGTGGTTACACAATAGTACAATCAGTAGTCAAAGTCAAAGTCAAAGTCAACTTTATTTGTCGATTCTGCCACATGTACAGGACATACGGAGAATAGAAATTGCGTTACTCTTCAATCCCTAGATAAATAGCAAATGAACATTTAAATATATTTAAATATAAAAGTGATTAAAAAATGTAAGTAAAATAATTAAAAAGTAAAAATTTAAATAAATACAATTTTACATATAACAAGAAAGCTATATAATATACAATATAATGGGTAAGTGACATTGAGTGTAAACCAGGCAGAGTAGTGCAAATAGGCAAATAGCAGTGTGATGAGGTTCTGAGTGTCTTTTCCAGTACAGATAGCTCAGCATTTTTTTCCAGTCAGAGAGAGATGGGAAATTTTCAACTTCAAGTTAAATGCAAAGGGCAACATGTCAAAAGTGGCAAAAGCTGGAGATCTTTTATCGAAAAACTGAGGCTACTTCCAAAAGGGAGTCAGTCATCACAAACTCCAACTTTAAAGCATCCTACTTTACAGCATTAAAAGAGATATTTACAGTGTGGCATACACACAAAAAAGATTTTAGGTTTCTATGGGTAGTCTGCTCTCTCTTAACAGCTCTGAGTGGGGTGATTTTTAAAATTGGATTTACAACTCATCCACCTGGATACCTGGGTTGGGTTTCCATGGCCGAGCATCTGCATCCAAGCTTTAAATCCCCAAGCACAATGCAAAGTGTTGTGGACTTGAGGACTGGAGACAAGTTCTCTTGAGTGACGACTCTGCATCTGGCAATGCAATGGGTGAGTCTGGGTTTGGCAGCTGCCAGGAGAACTCTTCTGTTTGACTGTATTGTGCCAAGAGTAAAGTTTTGGTGAAGGGGAGATTATAGTGTGGGGTTGTTTTTTAGGACTCTTGATTCTTCTTTCACAAACATATGAACTTGAGGGTCATCTCAGGTCAGGAGAGCAAATGATGCTTCAAAAAGATTGATGGTTTAGCATCTGTTTGGTACTTGAACTTAACCATTTTGGGACAGAGTATCTGGAAAAAATCTGTTAATTGGCTGCTAGCACTCGAGAGATACTTGTAATTAACAACATCTCAAATGTCATTCATCAGTTCATGATAAGATTTACTGCCTAGAAGGAGCTAAAAAGCACAGTTGAATGGATTTTGAAGTTGAGCGGGAATCTGCTGGACTTAAAAGAAGGTAATTACTGGAAACTTCTATTACTTTTTCTCTGCGCTGACTGCTTTAGGTGACAGTTGCTCTGCAGGAGCATCTTAAGGGAGCAGGAACAGCCATTTTTTGCTTCAGTCAGCAGAAAAGGTTTGTAAGCGAAATGAGTGCACTGACATCTGACAGGCTTGGGAAAAAAGGAGAAAAAAAAAGTTGGATCTGCATCTGATCAGAGTTGGAATAAGGCAGAAAGGACTGATAGCACTAAACATCCTATCATTATCTCTAGGGAACAGCATGTGCTCTATTTGACACTAATCAGCTGGGTTATGCATAAAGAAATCATCCTCTCTCAAAATTGTGCAGAATCTGCAGGAGCTATTAGGTTACATATATCAGCTCTGCAGGAAATAAAAATAAGATGAAACATATCAAACTTTGAAGTCTACAGATGCCAAAGATAAAAGTTAGTCAAGCAGAAAATGGCAGATTTTCCAGAAATAAAAACTCCTGAACAACGATACAGTTTTTACTGATTTGGAGTGATGTGGTGACATGGCACAATGCTATGGTGTTATTTTTACATGCATGGAACATGGGACAGTCACTTTGCAAATAGACTAGATAAAGATTCACGAAATAGTGTTTCAGATTAGTAGTATTTAAACAGTTGCAGGTGTGTGCACCACTAAAGAAAAAAAAAAAGCCCATGTGTTAAAACTTATGAAGAAGATGTTTTATCTTTTGGTTATAGTTTGGACTGGGAATGAAAATAGCATAAGAATTCTACATGGCAGCTGATTGTTTTATATCTTATTGTGTGTCATACAAAGTAATTTCTTTTTATCTTTCCCTATGTTATTACTTACTCTAACATGGTTATCATAAAACACAAAAATGTTGTTCGAAGACTGAGTGATTTTTTTTTTTTCCTTTCCAGCCCATGCTGTGAAAATGTAAGAATAACCAAGTTAGGAATATCATCTGTATAAAATCTTACTTAGAAAAAACTTAGTTCCTCCTACGCCGAGCGGCGCATCGGGCAGCTAGTGATCTCCATCGATGTCGGTCAGCAGCGACTGCTTCAGCTTCGTCCCAGGCAATGTCGACAGTTCTCAGGTCGTCCATAAATGTTCGACGCCATGTGGTCTTTGGTCGGCCTTGCTTTCGCTTGCCAGTTCGTGGACGCCATGTCATGGCAATCTTAGCTGGGCGATGAGGGGGTAGGCGTAAAATATGTCCCGCAAAGCGAAAGTGTCTTTCTGCAACAACATCGGCTAATGGGCGGGTGCCTGCTCTTCGTAGGACCTCCTCATTTGTTATTCGGTCCCGGTAGGAAATTCTCAGGATTCGCCGCAAGCCACGTTGTTGAAGCACGTTCAGGTGTTGAATAGTTGCACTTGTTGAGCGCCAGGTTTCACTAGCGTAAAGTGCAGTAGGGAAGACGATATAAAATCTATTAAAGAAAAAATATATAGTTATTTTCAGTTCAGCAACTATTCAGTGGCTTTGAGAAGCAATAGTAAGGACATCAGGTAAAGTAAAGACTTGTCAGATCAAAAGAAGAAGACAATCAATTCTTTTATCCTTGAACAGAATAAAAATGAAAAAACAAATACAACAACATAGACAAGAAAAAGCCTTAAAACAGTGTGATTTGAACTAAGTAAAAATTGATTTATGTTTACAATTCCAGACGTGTATGTTCTTTTTTCTTTGAATGATGAGGAGGTCGAGACAGAAAGTGAGAAGCAATAAATGGAAAACATGTAGATATAATAAGAACAAAGTGCATGCAAATATCTGAACGTTACACTGCACTTTGTAGTCACATTAATAAGATACACTCAACAGCCACTTTGGCTGATGTGAAATAAGTTAAAGGCAAATGTCTTATCAACATTAGACAACTCGGGCATCAAGCATCAGAATGAGGAAGAAATATGATTTGGACGTGACATGAATGTTAGTGCCAGATGTGCTGGTCTAAGTATTTCAGAAACTGTGTGTCTTCTGGGATTTCCCCACACAACCATCTCTGGGATTTGCAGATAATGGTCCACAGAAGAGAAGATATCTGATGAATGGCAGTTCTTTGGGCTGAAATGAGTTGTTGATGTCTGATGACAATGACCAGACTCAATATAACTGAGATATGCCGAAGAGCATCTCTGAGTGCACAGCACATCAAACACTAAAGCAGCAGATGACATCATTGCTCTAGTCCAGTCATCTTTCTGGTCAGCCTCTTCGAGCCAATCAGCATCCACTCTGCATATTTTAAATCACACTGTGCATCTTTTACTCTACCTTGCAGCCTCTTTTCCATCTCTGCCTCACCCAAGTCCATCCAAGCCTTCATGTCATCTCTACCAAGTAGAGTCAAATTTGCAGTAACTTTGTGGCGCTAGCAAAAGGTGGTCAAACTCTGTAGTATCAAGGTCAAATTAATCATAAACTTTGAAGCAAATTTAATAAATTTATTTAAAATGATCTAGATGCATTACTTTTGGTATGGTACTAAAATCCATGCCTTCTGTAGCTTCCCTTTACTCCTGCCTCAAGGGATGAGTTCAAAAAAGTAAGTAAGTAAAATTTATTTATATAGCACATTTTCACAGATAAAAATCACAAAGTGCTTTACAATAAGATCAGACATACAAGTTAAAATTAATTAAAAGCCCGTTTGTATAAAAATGTCTTCAGCTGCTTTTTAAAGGAGTCAGTAGAGTCTAGACAGCGTAAAGACAATGACAGAGAGTTCCACAGTCTAGGTGCCAGTGCCTGAAAAGCCCGATCCCCACGTGTTTTAAACCTAGTACGTGGGACCACCAGTAGCCTCTGACCTGAAGACCTAAGTGCTCGGCATGAAGCATGAGGTTTCAACAGGTCAGAGATATACTGGGGAGCTTCACCGTGCAGAGCTCTACAAGTTACAACTAAAATTTTAAAATGAACCCTAAAATTTACAGGCAACCAATGAAGAGAAGCCAAAACTGGAGTAATGTGTGACCTCTTGTTTGTACCAGTTAAAAGTCTTGCTGCTGCATTCTGTACAGACTGAAGGCGATCCAGAGCTGATTTGTTAAGACACGTAAAAAGACCGTTACAATAATCCAAACGAGAAGAGATAAAAGCATGAATAATTATCTCAAGTTCGGCCTTTGACACCAGTAGTCTGAGTTTAGAAATGTTTCTTAGATGATAAAAACAGTTCCGGACAAGTTGTTTAGAGTGTTTCTCAAGAGACATCGAACTGTCAAATATAACACCTAAGTTTCTGAGACTCGACTGAAATGAAGGGTCTAAAAAACTGATATGCTGCCTAATTTCTGAGAGCATGTGATCAGGTGCAATAATCAAAGTTTCTGTTTTATCTGCATTTAACTGAAGGAAATTGTCATTTAACCATTGTTTGATTTCTGACAGACAATTATTTAAACAAGACAATTTATACAACTCAGAAGCTTTGAAAGAACAGTACAACTGAATGTCATCAGCATAGAGATGATAAGAAATATTATTGTAACGTCTGATAATGTGGCCTAGAGGGAGGATATACATCAAAAAGAGAATAGGACCTAAAACAGATCCTCGAGGTACCCCAGAAGGCAGAACTGATGTTTCCGACAGCACATGATTTATACAGACAGTAAAGGATCTCTCAGATAGATATGACATAAACCATTTTAAAACAACACCAGTAATCCCAAACAAGTCCTTCAGCCTATTTATCATGATGCTGTGATCAACAGTATCAAAAGCAGAGCTGAGATCCAACATAACCAGAACAGTGTACTCTCCAGAGTCTGCGACCATCAGAATGTCACTAGACACTTTAAGCAAAGCGGTTTCAGTAGAGTGCAATTTGCGGAGACCAGACTGGAAAATGTCCAGAACATTGTTCTTTTCCAAAAAGTTAAGTTGTTCTGCAACTGTTTTTTCCAAGATCTTTGACACCAATGGTAATTTTGATATTGGCCTGTAACTGCTTGGAAGAGATGGGTCCAAATTTGGTTTCTTTAATATTGGTTCAACAATAGCTTGTTTTAAATAGCTGGGAACTGAGCCAGTATAAAGAGAATGTTACAGTTTGTCAGGATATTTCAGTTCAAATACTAGTGATACAGCAGTACTACAGTGATATTACTGGGTTGTTTAGCTTTGGTAAGGAATAAATCTAAATTTTAATATATATAGTAAAATAAATTGTTTTCTAAAAAATGCTAGTAGTGCATAAAATTCAGGTATAAACAGATTACAATGGTTATTGTACTGCATACTGCAATGTTGTGTTGGATGTAAGGGTGAAGCAATGGATTCTGGCTTCATCTATGTTAGCTTCCTTTTATTTAAATATCTGTAATTTTGTCTTTGCAGAGACCTCCAACAATCAACTCATGAGCAGTAATTGTAGCATCATGGCAACATGTAAACATCCAGCAACCTTTAATCTATTTATTTGTATCCATAGACCCAAAGGTCCAATATATCCACATGAACAACAGCTGCAGCACCGTCTAAGAGCAAGTTATAAATACAGAATTTGACAGGCATTTTGTGAACTAGTCATGATTCTGGATCTATTCATTGAGTAAAAATTAAAGTGCTTCCAATCTCAGCAACATTTCTCTTTTTTTCTCTTGAACAGTGCACAGCCTCCATCTGGATGCCCACTCACTGAAAGGAACAGAGGGAAAGAGCTCTGTGCTCACTCACTGGGGGAAACCTTGATGAAGTATAGATTTTTCAGCAGGTGCTTTAGAAAAATAGAAATTGCTAAAAGGGTAAAAAAAACAAAAAAAACCCCATCAACAAATAATGTCAAAGAGCCACAAAGTTTGTAAGCCAACCAAGCTCCACAAATTCCAAAATAACATAAACAGACAATCTGAAAAACCCCTTATAACGTCTGAATCTAATTATGTTTTTCAGCTTTGGATTCATGTTTTGTGATTCAGTTTTTGCTTCCTCCTCTTAGTCTTTTAATCTTTTGCTCCTTTTATCTTACCGTTATTCCATTGTTGAGCTTTAGTTTTACAATCCTGTCTTTTTGTTCACATATTTGTTTTTAAAATGTATTCTTAGTAGTACTTCTAGTTCCCCCTGTGTTTCTCTGTGAGTCTTATCTTTCTGTTACAGCGGGTTCCTGTTTGTTAGTCGTACCTATTGTTGGTCTTGTCTTCGTGTTTAGAATTTTGTTATTTGGGCTACGTTCACACTGCAGGTCTTAATGCTCAATTCCAATTTTTTGATCAAATCCGATTTTTTTGTCTGCTTGTTCACACTACAAATAAAATGCGACAGCAAACGTGCTCTAGTGTGAACGCTCAAAGCGGCCCGCATGCGCAAAAGAAGACGTCACACACAACGTGCTCTGTTTAGACCCAGAGCAAACAGTATTGTTTGACTGCTGGCCCTTAATATAAAGACTTTGGATTTTACGTTTCCCAATTTTTGCTTTAAGTTATTTTGTTATTTACATAATAATGTAAATAACCTAATAATGATCCTTATTGCTGTTTTAGAGAGGAGCGGTGCTTCAAAGGATAGTTGCCGATTTCTGTCAGAATCTGCTGATTATACAGTACAAATAAAATGTTTACGTTGTCTTCCCAACAGTTTCACTAACATCTACATTGGATGGCCAGGAAGCGTTCACGATGTCTTCTCGAGCGCTTCTCCGGAGCTGATAATTGGCATCTGTCTTGTGTCTGTGACGTAAAAGACGGGTTTAATGCGACATGACCATTCAAGTCGCTTTCTAAAACATCGGATATGTATCCGATTCAGTTCCACATACGAAAGTGACCCAGATTGGATTTGAAAATATCGGATTTGTGCCGTTCACACTGTCATACCATGATCGGATATGGGTTGCATAGGGTCAAAAAATCGGATTTGATGCACTTTTGCCTGCAGTGTGAATGTAGCCTTAGTTACCTGTTTATCAGTCCTGTCATAATTGTTTTCACCTGTGTTAATTATGTTCAGCTGTGTCTCATTCCCCAGCTGTCTCCAGTAGCCTGTCAGCCCTGTTTGTAAGTAGTGCCTTCCTTTGTCATTTATCAATGCATCTTTTATTATTCCCTCGTTGTACTTGTAGTCTGTATTTAAGTCTTCTCCAACACTTTTACTACAGTCAGAAGTATACCTGACGAATAAAGCTTTGATTGATTGATTGACCTACACAGCTAACAAATAGTTAGTCAAATATTTGGTGACAGTAGCATCTTTTTTCCCCCAGGCTTTTTATGAACAAAAAGCCAACAGATAAAGTATATGACTTAAAACTGTGTTAACCTGATTTAATGAATGCTTAATTATTGGCATCCGTAGCTAACTAATCGTAAACATTGGGTGTTACTGTGTTACTGTAATCAAATTACAAGATAATTACTGTTATTACTTGCAATACGCAAATTCAAAAATCTGCATGGTGGGTTTAAGGGAGACGGTTTTCAAAAACATTCAACATAATTTCACCAAACACGGTAATTTTAACTGTGGTATAAGTAAAGTCCTGCAGTTTATGTAGTGCACGTATGGCCTAACATTAGCCTTAAATTTAGGTTTAAAAATCATGAATGTTACAATAAATTATAGAGGTTATCTTGCTGTGTAAGAATCCCAAGCATTAATCCCTGACAGAGTGTGTTCTCATTTATATAAATTCTATGTAAGGGAATCAGGGCTAACTTCTGGGTTTGCATACAAAAATGCCGTCTCTGTAGTACTTTGTAATTGTAAACGTTGTGAGCAGGTCAGCATATTCATTGTTCAGTTCATTGTTTTCTGTGCATGACATTTGGCAACTTTGTAGATTTTGATTAAAGAGTTTTTATATTAATATTCAAATTGAAAATCCCTTGGCTCCATAGTGTGGTGGTTTACACATTTGAATAATAATAATGTGTCAGGAGGTGTAAAAATCTGTCAAATCAAATATGCTGAGATACCTGCTGTGGTGAACCGTTGTGAATAAGGGAGCAGCTGAAAGTAGCTTCTTTTCTGATAAAATCCAAAACACTGACCTGAAAAACCCATGGCTATCACTTGTAGGTCAATTTGTGGAGGTTAGGAGAGCCAGCAGTCTGTGGATATGCTCAAGAACAGATGGAAGACTTTTACCTTTACTTTTTGATGTTGTGCGCCATTATTTGGCATCATGTTTTCCTTGTTCGGCTCACATCAGCTACCAGGCTGATTTGTCACATCCATGCAGGGACCACAAATGGCTGAATTGTGGACACCTAATATTCAAGGTCGCACTTTTGCCTCCACCTGATGAGTCGCCACCTTCAGCCTCCCATATTACCTCTCTGCAGAGCCATACTGGTGTTTTTGTTGTTGTTGACAATGAGAGAATGCATTAGTTAACATTAAAGGCAGTGTGGTCACTAATGACTGACACGGCTGCACAAAGAAGCAAAATGTAGCAGCATAGCAGAATGCCTAAAGCTTTTACAGCAGCGGTGATGTGTCTGTAGGCAGAGCATAAAGTCTGAGAAGAGAAAAATCTGAAGATTGCCTGAGACTATCTCAGTTTGTTCAGTGGCTGCCTTTTGAATAATTCCCATCAATAAACTAAAGGGTAATGTATTTTCTTCAGTTGTTTACCAGGTCAACACATTAGCATTTAGATTTGCACCACTACATGTAAGTACATTGTCTTCTGTGTCTTTTTGGCAACTTAACAACAAGGCTTGTATTTTGTCTGTGAAACATTTTAAAAATAGTGCCATATGGAAGGATATTAAAGGCTGGCAGTAGTATGCTGTTGTACAACGCCTGTGAAATTCTTTGTGTAATGAATATGCATGTGAGAGTAACTATTTGTAAAATACATAAAATGAAGAACTTTCTTCTTAGACTGCTGCTGCTATGACCCAGACCTGATTAAGCAGAAGAACATTGATGGTTGGATAAAAAACCATCAGAGAATCTGAAGATTGTCTGAAAATAATTCATCCATCCATGCACCTAATGACAAACCACACTTCTGCCCAACCAAAAGTACCTTGGAAGAGGGAAGGTTTAGTGATGACGCTTATTACTGCCACTGAAATAAAAATGTCAAGCAGTGTGTTATAACTCCATGACATGATGCTGCCAGTTTCTAATTGGCAGATTAGTTGTAAAACTTATTTAAATAACTTATTTAAAAACAATGTATCCTTACATTTCAGAAAAAGTAAAGCATACAGTTAAATACAACAAGCAGGTTATTTCATAAATCATATTCAACACTATTTTTTTCTCTTTTAACAATTTCACATATTTAATTCTGAACCAATTTGTAACTTTGTAAACTTTTTATCTTCATCCTGCAGAGAATAATTCATTTTCTCTGACCTGTAGACAACATAAATACAGGTTGTTCTTGCTCTAGTGAGCAAAATGTCCTAATTGTTCCTCGTACAAGATTAATGATTAGGTGGGACAGAGCCTTTCAGTCTGTGGCATCAAGACTTATGAACAGTTTTTGTTTAACCTTTTTTTTGAGACTTTTTCTTTCACGGCAGATTGTTCTGCCCGAGGTTGCATTCCTGTTAAAAGGGAATTTTCCTTCCCACTGTCACCAAAGCGCCTGCTCATAGGGGATCATCTAAATGTTTGGATTTTCTTGGTTTTCTAATTTATTATAAGGTCTTTACCTTATAATATATATCACCTTGAGACAACTTTTTTTGTAAATAAAATTTATTTGTATTGATCGACTGATTGTCTGTTAAAAGTGCTTCACATAGTTTAATAATTAAACATTCCTGACTTACCAATTCATTCTGTAAAATTATAGTGACTAAAGTGAATGTGTCAAGGTTCTGGGAAATGTAATATATCTTTCAATTAGATATCAATTTGTTTTGTTTTAATCCTTTTAGTTTTAAAATCATTCATTTCATTTAGCAAGCTGATTCAATGAGTGAGTTCTAGTAATAGTGAAAAATATAAAATGATCAATGATGGCAAAATAAATTTCTTATGTAAAAGCAAGGTTTTGCAGGCCTGTTTAGTAAACCTTGTTTTAATGCAACCTTTTTTAAAATTTAAAATAAACTGTCCTGAACATATTTCCTGATACATTGAGTACAATTCCAGAAACAGTTGAAAAAATTCTGACAGCCCATTTTAAAACATTTGCTTCCTTCTGTCCTGTCTTTCTTTTCTTCTGTGACTTAAATGTATTATTCGTAATTGTGACAAATTAAATCCGCTTTCTGGGTATGTTATGTTCTTGTTGATAAGTAGCTTACCAAGCAGAAATTTTAATTGGACTCCTTGAAACCTTCAACAGATAGCCAAGCAAGGATTGCAGTGGGTTTAGCGAAGAGACTTTGACACAGGCATCAAAATAATTGGTTAGATAAGGCGCTGCTTTCTACATGCCTTTGATTCTGCAGCATCTCTGACACACAATTATTTTCACATTCTTTGTATTATTCACAACATTTCCACATAAAAACCATGGTGTTCCAACAAGTATTCATTATACATTAAGTTTAATACTGGTTTATGTGCTACATGCACTGAGCTGACAACAACAGAAGTAACAGCTGTGCAAATACGGTGTATAAAAGCACATTGACAAAAATCACAATTTACATTGTTGTTGTTTCACACATTTGTTATTTCTTATAATTTCAACTATTGTGCATTTCTCCGACCCTTAAAAGTCCGACTATATAAAAGATACCCACGATACTTTAACCATGTTTTAGTACTACATGTATATAGAGTATGTGCTTGGGGAATATACTTTTTATTGTGTAAGTTGTTAAGCTGTAACCTGACTGATTACTGATGAAACCACTTATTTAAGCAAAAAATGCAAATTATGACAAGAATGTGCATGTATTAGTTCTGTGATGCAGATACTGTATAAATCTTGTTATATTTGATTCTAATTCTAATCTGTGGGCGACCGTGGCTCAGGCGGTTGGGAATCGCATCTGTAACCGGAAGGTCGCTGGTTCGATCCCTGGGCTCTCTGTCCTGGTCGTTGTGTCCCTGGGCAAGACACTTTATCCTACTTGCCTACTGGTGTTGGCCAGAGGGGCCGATGGCGCGATATGGCAGCCTCGCTTCTGTCAGTCTGCCCCAGGGCAGCTGTGGCTACAACTGTAGCTGCCTCCACCAGTGTGTGAATGTGTGAGTGAATGAATAGTGGTATTGTAAAGCGCTTTGGGTGCCTTGAAAAGCGCTATATAAATCCAATCCATTATTATTATTTATGACTCTATGGAAAAGTAACCTTTAATGTGTCCATTTTAAAGTTTCCGTCTTTATAATTAAAGTCTTAAGAAAATATGAAAAAATTTAAAATATTTTATCATCTATCTAGTGGAAGATGCTGTGAAAGGATTTGTAGATTAATGGAAAAAAAAACAACCTTAAAAACAAAATATTGTTGCATTTCTGAAAACAGTAAAACACATTTATTTTTACTTCCCTTTTTCAAACACAACAAAAAGGTTATTTCAGAAAATGTTGTCTAGAAGTGCAGCATTCTCCAGGATTTTTAAAAAAATATTTCAGATGTTTTATTCTGAACCAATTTCATGTTGTAAACGTTGTTTCATTCTGTATAGAACAATTCATTTTCTCCCAACTGTAGACCAACCAACAACCCAAAAGTGACAATTATAAAAGGAGCACAGGATTATATACATGCACACACAAAGCACTGAGCAGGGGAGGTAAATCAAACCAAAAAACACATGAGAAAAAGTAACCTTCAAAGTAAAACCTATAAATAACCAAAATATATCTATATTGTTTCTGACTCATTAAGAAAATTTAAAAGACACAAACATCCAAAACAGCACCACTGATAGTGCAGAATGATCAGAAATCAAATAATAAACTTAAATTATTAACTTTAGTATTTTACTCTTATATAATTTATGTTCTTTATAGATTTTTATTAACCATTTAATGACCTTTTTTTTTTTTTAAATCATCATCATCTGACATGTATCCAATTAGAGTAGGTGGCACTCATAGGGATCATTTTGTGCTATGACCAAAGCATCCCTTTTTCATATGAGAGCAGACATAAGCTGAAGCAGAAAGGCCAACTTAACAGTGAAAGCTGATGACCACCGTTGTGATATCTGTTATCTGCAGCTGGTGTTTTAGGTTTTTTTGAGCCAGCTAATGCAAAGAAAGTCTGTGCTGTGTTGTACCACCTGATTATGGACTCCATATTTCAAAGCATGCTGTGTTAGATGATTAGTAAGGTGAGAAAGGTGACAGATTTTTTTTGTTGTCAGTATAGTTGCCATAATTGATCCATCTTGCGAGTGTTTGATGTGATGCAGCACTAATATGAAAATAATAAAATCAGTATCATGCAAAAGTTTCTAACATACTAAGCAAACACTTTGCAGAAGCTCCTATTCACCCTGTCATCCCCTACGGTGTTTTAGTATGATTAAAAATTAACTAATTTTATTCAACAATTTATCTCCAGTAAGCTGCTAAAAATATTGATTCAAAAAAAGTGGATGTTAAAACAGTTGTTAAAACAGGCTTGATGCTGACTTGATAACACACAAGATATAAATCAGGATATGTTAGACAAAAACAGAATAAAACATCTCCATGATTAGATATGAAAGTAATGGAGCTACGTTTCTAAATAGAGGAGAAACACACAGCAGATTCTGAGGAGGCGATGGCACAAACTCCAGCAACAAATTGGGTCTGATCTGTTGCCACGGAGACCCATCTCTCCTTTCATTTTGTCACTTTGACATCTCGACTCATTTATCTCCATTTATTTACCTGATGCATATAAAACCCTTCAGAGAGACTCATAAATTTGACTTCAACTAACACCTGCAGCCGACTTCTTAATAAAGAGAACAAAAAACGTCCAAAACAAATTAAATCAAGCACAATGAAAGCTCGGAAATGTCACATCCTGAAGCTCACTCACTCCGTGAACATCTCACGTATCTATTTTGTTTTGATTCTTAGCTGAATCTAACTTGGGAAACTGAATGACTGCATCTGCTGGTTGTCATTATGGTGCTTTTATGGTACTTCTGGACGTGAAGAGACAAAACAGCTTGACTCAAGAAGACGGGGGTGAGACTGAACTTAATGTACCCCACCGCATTTTCAAACTACGAAGTATGAATGATTGTACTCATATCTAATTTTAAACAACCGAAAAACATGAAAATGCCATGAGTCAGAATTGTGACGTTGCCGCCACCGTCTTAAGGCGGTCCCAGCCTTGTTATTCTGACAAGGGACTGTCAGCAGGAACTGCCAGCTAATGCAGCTCAGCTGGGCCTTCTGTCTGCTTAACATCAGCCCTCTTTGGTGTCTTATCTTATGTGATTTACCTGAAGATTTGGATGTGGGACCTCTTGCACCCAAAATTAGAATCTATCCCTAGATAAGAGTTGGAAGAGGTTCCAGGTCTAAATGTATTTATTAAGCACTAAAAAAATCTCACAGTGACTAAAGTGTTGCGAAAAGATTATTTATTATTTATTTATTATGGATTAAGAAAACAAAACAAAAAAAAAACCCTAAAACGATCAAATAGATAAGAAAAAGGTAAAATACATGTTGATGGGTGCTAAACATATACAGTCCTGGCCAGAAGACACAATGAGCAAATCAGAAAGACTCAGATAATGTGTTGCAACTCAGAGAAAAACAAAAAACCCCAACAAAGCATCATCAGCTCAGATACAGAAACTGATGCACAATCATCCAAAACAACACAAAGTGTGCTGCCTTCCACAAGGGAAACAACTGAGAGCATAAATCCATAAAGAAAATAAAAATAGTGTTACATTGAGTGAAGTTTCAGTAGGATAGTTTTCTCATATATGCAATCACTGGTTTGGATTTTAAAAAACCCCCATCAAGTTCTGATATTTTCTTGTAGTTTGTATTAATCAATTCAACATCTCTGTGGTGAGAAATACTCTCTGTGGTCCTTGAAAATCTTTCAGAAGCAAATAAATATCCATAATATTAATTAGAAATAAAAGGTCATAATTTTAACTTTTCTTCAATTTAAATGTTTTCTTAATAGTAAATAAAAGCGAATACTTCATACTTTTTATTTGTCTCAAAATACTACTACTATAACTGACATTACAGCAACATTTAGTTCTGTTTCTCTGGTCTTCCCTGGTGTTAGGTCTTCATATCGGGTTTAAAATGCTTCATTAATAGTGGCAAAAAATATTTTCTCCACATTTCTCAACATTTTACGCTGAGCTGCAGGAGAAGAAACTAACCTCATGATTAACTTGACTGGGCAGACAGACTAGTGTGTTCACTGAAAATCTAATTTTGTAAAATTACGACTGGAGAAGAGGGTGTGAAATACTCCATGAGCTCCAGTCTGGCTGAGAATCCCCAGCTGAGTGGCAATCTTAAACTTATGATTTCAGAAAAAGAATATTAGGACAAAACAATGCCACATTATTTGATGGAAATGAAAAAAATCAACCCACAGCTCTGAACAGGCTAGTAGGTTTTTCCCAAATTTAATGGCAGCAACTCAAAATGGTATTGAGTGGTTTGTATGGCCCCCACATGCTTATATGCATGCCTGACAACATTCAAATCAATTTATCTATTCAGCGCTAAATCACAACAACAGCTGCCTCAAGGTGATTTATATTGCAAGGTAGACCCAACAATAATACGATCACATAAATCAGGTTCCTTTGAACTGCCTGCATCCCAATCCGGTTGTTCAGTGATGACGCGACGAATCCTATTTCCGGGTCTAAAGTAGTCTGCGTTTAATATGGCTTTTGTGTTGTTAACATGTTTAATGTTATGTATTTTCTTCTATTTGATCTCAAAAAGCTCCTAAAACAGTCAGTGATCACTGTTGACCTCCCTCAGCTTTTATTACCGCTAATCATTTATTTAAGCTCAGTTTTTAAAACCTTAGGGTGTAACTACAGCCCAGCCCATGCAGCAGTATATGAATGACTAACCTCGTATTGTGGATGGATTATCTCAGTTGTTCTCCTGGCTGAAGTTTGGTCCTTTTACAGCATCCTGCCATGCGATTACATTTGTTCCTGACCACCGAGAACACTCACGGTAACTTTTATCGAGTGGAAAAAAAAGTTAGCTTGTTTATATTATGCTAACGTAGCTGTGTCGCTAGCGGTCACGCAGCACATCATTATATACCAGCTAGCCCAACTTCAGTAACCCTACAAACGTTACTGCTGTTTAGTTTTCTGTCTTCATTTATGCTGGAAGTGATAACAGAGCTGTACGTTTTAATTTGTTTCCAAAACCCCGCAGTCAGGACATGCTATATTGTATTTAGATAGAAGCTAGCGAGCTAACTCCCTGCTAACTTCTAACTCCGTTAAATGTCATAAATTCCGTTTTCATGGATGCCTGGATGTTAAACTCAATTGTTACACCTGGTAGAGCAGAACGCTGATCATTTTATTAAAGATGAAAGACTTTAGACAGTTTTTCAACTCTCAGTAATGCCACAGTGATCGTTTGATATATGGACCTGCAGCGGAGTTTAGACCCAGACACGGCTAGTGACGTCAGACTGAACAACCGGATACCTAAAGACCCCCACCAAATTATAGCTTCTCCAGACCCTTTTACAACTGTTGTCATCTGTGAAAACCACAGGGTGCCAGTGGTGGACCTGCCTATTTCTGGTAAATGGTCTGCATTTGTATAGCGCTTTACTCAGTTCCCAAAGCGCTTTAAACTACATTCCGTTAGCTTGATAGCATAATTGCCTAAGTCATTTTTTTGTGTTTTCGGAAAACAAGAAAAAACTAATTTTCTAAATATCACATGCATATTTTTAATTGATATTTTCACAGAACATTTAAGTATATGTGAGGAAAAGTATGGAAAAAGAACAAAACCCAACATCATTTCTTTTGTCTAATAAAAGTGACTTAGGCAGATTATGCCTATGACTTAGGCAGTTTTTCTTCAAACTATAAAATGAACATGACATACTATAATGTAACCATAACACACTGTAACTTTTCAATTTTAATCACAAAATGGCAGCTAGAGTAAGGAGACTTACTCACTTCACCTCACCCACCCATTAATTTGCAGAGGAGGCCTGTAGGCTCATAAAAGAGGTGTGCGTGTGTCTATGTGTGTTTGTATCTGTCTGTGTGTGTTTGTCTCTCTCTTCTCTCTCTTTCTCTTCGTGTGCGGGTGTGTGTGTGTGCGTGTGTGTGTGTGTGTGTGTGTGTGTGTGTGTGTGCGTGCGTGTGTGTGTGTGTACTATTTGGTAGGCTATGTATACTACTGATGAGGAAGATCATCATAGTACTTGTGGGCCACTCTTGGTAGTACATTTTTCATTGACTGTAAGTCACTGTATTTCCTCAGGGTGATGGGCAACTGAGCAGGAAAGAGTGGGATCCACTTGAATGGCTTGTTGTCGGGTATGCTGATGCGCCGAGGCAGGTCTTCCCAGTCAGATTCAAAATCCAGCTTGTACCTGATCCGTCCATCAGTCAAGTACTGCAAAGCCCGGAGGTCATGGACTGTGGGGTCCCCAACTTTTTTGCCGGGTCGAATATTGGTGACATAGGTGCCAGATAACTTCATGAAGTCATTGTGGTATAGTTGAGTCACCCTGTATGGGGATGGATTAATGCGTGCAGCCTCAAAGATGACAACGTAATCTCGTGGAGTGTAAACGTCTTGCACAATGCGCCGTTCAATTAGACTGTGCATGGAGTCACACTCCATCTGTGTGTGGCCTGCAACTAGAAATTTCTGCTCAATGCTGACACCATGCTTCATGGCCAGGTAAAGGTAGGCGTTGCTGATGGTAGCACACCGGTTCTGATACCCGCAGCCATCACTCCAGACAATGACTTTCTCAATGTTTCTGTTGGCCTGTAGGACAGACTCAAAGTGGTTGGACTGCAGATGTGCAAAAACCTCACTGCTGAGGGAGCCTTCATGTTCTTCCCAAGCATAACAGTACCCATCTCTGTTGTTCATGTTGAAGCAGGTAAAGTTGTGCATCTGTAATTTAGTTTTGTAGTACATTGTACTTGCTTTTGTCTGGGGGCAAAGAAGAACGCGTTGAAGGTCCATTGTCCACACTGAAAGTGTGTCACTGGATTCATTTTTGTCTGCAGCCTTTTCAGCTTGAGCCTGACTCTTCAATCTCAAGTGTGTAGCAAGAGCATCCTCATCTGTATTTCCTACCTTGGCGCTTACACAGATGTCACATTGGTCTTTTTTTGGAATGAACACAGAGTAATCCTGCTCTCCAAAAACCTTCCGAAAGTATGTCTCACTCACAGCACGCTTTCCATTCTCATTGGCAGCATTCTGGTATTCCTTGTGAAGCTCTCTCAAAACTGTTCCTGGCTCCAGGAACTTCTTGTTCTGATAAGAGGGAACCTGGCGGCAGTAATGGGATGGGACTGTAGGTATTCCAGAGAGCCACTCTTTCAGGAAGGCCTGGTCTCCATCTGATATTGGCATATGAGGACCAGTCTTGTTGATCTTGGGGTTGGGCTGGGTATGAGTGTTGGGTTTCATGCCTGCAGTTAACCATGATCCAATGGTTCTCAGGGCAATACCAAGTGTGGAACAGAAAAGATTTTTGCACACAGGTATTTTGCATCTATCTGAGAGTTGCAGGTGGTATAGCAGAGATGTTGTTCTCCTTGAATCAACACCACCTTTCTTCTGTTTTATGGGCACATTTTCAACAACAGTCTGGATATACACCTTGCGTGTCTCCCAGGAAGGCATGGACCAGAAATTGTTGAAGATTCCTCTTCTCTCAACTTCAGTCAGTAGCTCACAACTTCTTTTCGTTGACTTGAAGCAGTGCTGTGATGTGCATGGTGGGCCCATGGCCTTTGGTGGTCTCTCCTGTCCCATTGTATTCTTGTAATTCTCTCCCTTCAGACGCTTTTCTTTGATGACATTTTTCTTCCACGTATGGGGCAGTGGACGCTTGTGACGAACAGCAGAAGTGCTGGGGGTTGGACTGGCTTCCTCTTCCTCTGCTTCCACCTCCCCTCCTTCCTCTTCCTCCCCTTCATCTTCGTCTCCTTCCCCTTTCTTTTCCTCTCCTTCATCTTCCTCTCCTTCTCCTTCCTTTTCCTCTCCTTCCCCTTCCTTTTCTTCTCCTTCATCTTCGTCTCCTTCCCCTTTCTTTTCCTCTCCTTCATCTTCCTCTCCTTCTCCTTCCTTTTCCTCTCCTTCCCCTTCCTTTTCTTCTCCTTCATCTTCCTCTCCTTCCCCTTTCTTTTCCTCTCCTTCATCTTCCTCTCCTTCCTCTGGCTGCTTATCAGTCTGTTGCCCCATATCAACATAATTTCCTCCTTCTCCCTCATCTATATCCACCAACTCCTCTAAGTTCACATCAACTTCCTTTCCTGATGATACAACAGAAAATAAAATGCTGTTGGAGTATCTTAAAATGGTAAATCAAGATGACATCTAAATCTACTTGTGTAGTCAAAATGTCTGCTATGTAAAAAAAAAAAAAAAAAATCAATTTGTACTATTAATATCAAATCAAATCAATTTATTTTTGTATAGCCCAAAATCACAACAACAGTCGCCTCAAAGGGCTACATGAATATTACTGGCAATAGAGTTCAACCAGTATCAGTCATTTGAACACAGTCAATATAAAGTCCAATTTAACAATTAACAATGAACCCAGGGCGTCCCCCGTCCTTAGACTCTCCTCCTAATAAAAAGCAAATGTTTGAAACATAATATAATTTGCAAACTTGCTGAAAATGCTCAAATTGCCTTTGAAATTGCCAAAGATTTACTCTGGTAGCATGCTGCTGTTAGCTAGCTGCTAGCTTGTACTACATTACTATGCTAATGCTACACTACTAACGCTAATGTTAGCTAGCCATCATACTTTGTTTGCAACAAAAAAGTAATCTTTTAACATGGTCATAACCTCTTTGATTGAATGAAAATACATTTAGTGACCAAAAAACTAAAAAAATATGAACTTTTACCAGATGTAAATGAATCAAAAAGAAGAGCAAGGGCTTCACTTGCGGTCAACCTCTTCTTCTTATCAGCCATTTTGCATACATCAAAACTGCCTAAGTCAAATTGATTGTAGCAAAACTGCCTAAGTCCAATGGTAAAACTGCCTAAGTCAAATGAATGACTTAGGCAAGTATGTTTTTTGACTCTTATGAGTGTTGTGATTGGCCAATGACATAGGCAGACGGACAGGATGATGCAGCAGTGGTAGGGGAGTAAAGTTAGGCAAAAATCTCAATTTGACCAAACTTAGGCACTTATGCTATGAAGCTAACGAAGTCATTCACCCATTGGCAATGGCAAACTACATCTGCCACCTGAGCTACAGCCACCCCTATTCTATGGTAAATACCAATTTGCCATAGAATACCAGTGCTGGGCAGTGAATACAGGGCCGATTAGAGGACATTGGGCCCTCAGCCATGCTCATGAAGTCTGCTTTTTATTATTTGACAGAGAAATTCACGCCAATGGCCTGCAGGAGCTAATTTTGTAGCTCTTAGCAATGCTTGTCCTGTTCCTCTGACATGCTCTTTAGAATGTGCTGGGAGACACAGCAAACCATCTGGGATCCCATCAGTGGCCTCCACATGTAAAACCATTCCTGTTTTGGGGGTTGTCTCATTGTAGACCCTCTAGTGCATGTGTTGTTAATGTCATTAACGCCAAAGAAGCCGAAAAAGCTTAAAAACCACCTCGTTTCCTTAACTGACCAGAAATTTCACTAATGTAATGCTATAGTGTGATTAGAGAGTTTTCCTTTAATTTTTTTTTTGAGTAATCTAATTAGAGAACTGGAGAGCCGTGTCAGTTTATGTTTACTGCACTGGACAGTTTTCATTGTTCTTCAGACTGCTTCATTCTCATTATGCACCTCTTATCTTCTAGAAGCTTAATGGAGGTAGAACGTGACTAAAGTATGATTCTTATTCTCTACCAGGAAAGAACGTTTGTGAATAAATGCCACGTAATGAATTCACAGAGCCGCCTCCTGCAAAAGTGCACCTGTTCCTTCTGGCACCGACTTTGCTTTTACATATTATCCAGACCAGGTCAAGGATTGTGTAAGAGAAAAGGAGTAAAAATTAGAATAATGAATAATTAGGTCATCATCCAAAAGAGAAGCAGCTTTGAAAATTCATCACTGAGATGCAGCTGGTGGCCCAGATGAGCTGCTGGAATCGATCCAAGAGGACAATGATTTTCTGAACATTAGAGAGCAAAGTTTCAGTCATTCTGCTTCTCAGATCACACTCTTTTTGAATATCTCTAGCTTTTAAGTGATACTGATTGCACTTTCCAACAGAGTCTTTCACAGGCTGCACGCACTCAGCCCTCACCGAATCAATGCTCTGTCTCAGACAAGGATCGCTATTGCAATGATTTTTTTTCTTCAGTGTTTCTAAGCCTCTGACGCCAGAGACTGTGACTTTAACTGTGTGGAGAAAAGCACAAAACCTTTATCCTCATATTGAACCCTGCTAAAACTGTTTAATTTGTTAATTAAATCGTTTTCAAACAGAAGGAACATTCGATGCCATATGTCGTTATTACTGAATTTTACTTTAACCTTTAGTTGCAAATGAGCTGAAGTTAAATCTGATTCAGTTTCTTGTGGAATATAATTAGGACATTTCCATCCAAGAAGTTTCACTTCTTTGCATCTAATATAATTAATTTGAATACAACTGTCAATTTAGGTGAAATACACTTAGCACTTAACTTAGAGTGAGCGTTCAAGAACCAGCTACCTTTTAGTGGACAGAAGGAGAAAAGTTTGAACAGGAACTGTCCTCTTAGAGAAAATAGCCGCTTCAGTTGTTTCAGAAAATTTAAATGACACTTGCATCTAAAAGTCAAGGTGCTCTATAGACTGCAGGGATTTATGATTGCTCTACTGGGAGAAAAGGAAGAAAACGAGGCATTATTGCACATCATGTGTATGAATCCCAAACTGCAAATAACCCCCAAGAAAAATTGTTTCCTCTCATTTTCTTGCTAAATGAGAGCAAAGCATCACAATAACCCGGTATGCACCGCATCCTTTGTAGCCACTTTCCAGTTTTTGGGAGCATATGCATTTTTGTGAGTGTGTAGCCATCTGAAACTGTCCATGTCTCCCTGCTTAAACAGCAGTGAATGATTTCTAGTCTAAATACCTGATGCAGGTGCTCCAGGGAAACATTCAGAGCACAGTCCAGCTGTTGGAATGGATTAATACGAAGGCGATTTAGGGCCACATTAAGAAAAAAAAAGTTTCATCATTTTGAAAATAAGGTTGAAATTTAAAGAAAAATGTGCAGATTTTAGTTGTTTCAACACAAAACTATTATACCCTCTACAAAATTCCTTGTGCAGATGAGTGAAACAAAGCAAGCAGGTGTCTTGTTGTGTCTTGTGATACAACATACAGCCTCTTTACTGCACAACGGTATAATCATCGATAACTTTACGTCTTTTCTTTTTTTCCCTTCTGACCAGATGCAGCTTTCTGCACCATCTTTTTACTGTCCTCATACTTATCACCACACTGCTTATGTGCTAAAAGGCAAATCATTTCCTTGTAAGTAAAAAATCTGATTCTAAATTACAATCTCACTAACTCATCTACACAAGGCGTTTTGTAGAGGGTTTAGCAGCCGAGGCAGTTTCCCTTGAGACAACTGTAATCTCCACATTTAAACTTTTTCTTAAAATTCCACATTATTCTCAAAATGATCAATAATATATATTTTTTTCTTAATGTGGACATAATATGCCATCCTACATTGATGAGAATATGAATGGGTTAAAAAAAAAGGCCGCCCCTTACATGTCTGCGGTGTTGTGACTTTCTTTGATAAACTTCAAAAAACAGTTTATCAATGCAGCATGACAATGTACTCACATGCACACAAACAAAAATTATCCATGCCGCTGGCGCCAGCCTGCAACCTTCTCCGTCTTTATGCTCTCTGTGTGAATGAGCATCTGTAGCTAGCTTGTCCTGTGTTCATGAGGTCCTTTTGGAGGTCTGCCTGCTCACTGCCTCTCACACTAACATTTCATCATCTAATCACTCCCCTGCAGTATTTACACACCAGCTTTTTCACCCATTCCCTGCCAGATCATTACACCAGTCTGTAGCAGTAGCCAGGCTTATCTTGAGCTTTTGAGTGATTTACTTTGTTTAACTGGGGTTCTCTTTGTGCCCCTCCTCAGTCTGTCAGCCACATCTCTGCTTCTCCCAAACCCCCCAAAACTTACATAACTGGTCACCCTTTGCTGTTCCTCACCGTCCCAGTCGCATAGCAATTCTAGTTCAGCCTTCTAGTAAAGAATATAAATTTTTCCAACAACTTTTCACTTTTACTCCTTACATTTTTAAACAAATGTCTGTAATTTCTACTTCTTACATCCCCCCCCCCAAAAGTTATATGGTTTAAAAAATCAAGTAATTTAAAAAATTTTTATCACAGCTATCAGGTCATTTCTATCAGCTAAACAAAGATCAGCAAGCACACAAACTGTTTGTGTGGAGTTTGTCACACACTGCGTTGCTAGCTAAAGGTCTAGCTTCTGGATTTCACAGGGAGAGAAAAGAGTGCAAAATAAGTTCACTCAGAGATGGAGAAAGATGTAAGACAGACAGAAGGGGAGAGGAAGAGGAGAGGTCCGCAAATTTAAAGATTATCTGTAATATCGTCATTTTTATTCACACGTTGGACTTTTTTATGATCTGTTGTGATAAATTACATATTTTTATATTGTGAAACATCCTGCAAAAACAAACTAGGGGTATACTTACTTTGCGTTCTTCAAACTCTGTTATTGTCAAAGTCTATAATCAGAAATCATCTTCATGAATGTAAATACAAAGTACAAACTGTTGGTTATGCTCAAAAACAGGAAGACAGGTTCTAAATGAGTCTTTGGACCGATGAAACAAAGATTAACATGTTAATCAACCACAATGATGGGAAGAGAAAACAGCTTATGCTCTGAAGCTCCTCTTCAGCTATGAAACTTTATGTGGGGGATACTGAGCCACGGGCTGTATGGCTGTCAATTGAACCAGGTCACTGGTGTAACTGATGATATGATTGCTGATAGAAGTAGCTGGATGAAATTGGAGGTGCACAGAGCTATGTTCTCTGCTCAAACTAAGCTGCACAATTGATCAGACAGCGCTTCACCCTGCAAATCAATAACGCACAGCATACCACAAAAGCGACCCACAAGTTTCTCAAAGTAAAGGAATTCTTCAATGATATTTTTCAATCGTCAGTTCACTTGAAGGCAAAATTATGTGATTGCATTTCCAACCAGCATGCCCTTAAGTTACTGTAGTTACCATAAAATACATTTTATATATTTTGTTGACATTCACTTATGTGTCTATAAAAAAATACATTCAATATTCAGTCATTCTCTACGGGCGATTGTGGCTCAAGAGTTGGGAGTTCGCCTTGTAATCGGAAGGTTGCCGGTTCGAGCTCTTGCTTGGAGAGTCAGAGGGCCAGGTGGCGCCAGTGTCCGGCAGCCTCGCCTCTGTCAGTGTGCCCCAGGGTGGCTGTGGCTACAATGTAGCTTGCCATCACCAGTGTGTGAATGGGTGGATGACTGGATGTGTAAAGCGCTTTGGGGTCCTTGGGGACCCTTAAAGCGCTATACAAATACAGACCATTTACCATCTTCTGTTTTGCATCTGTTTTGCAAACTTGTTTTAAAGGAGGGACTGTTGTGATGGATGAATTGGGGCTTGACTGTATGGGAGTTGCAAATGCCTCATAGGTCAGGTGAGGCTTCTGTAGAATGGTGATTAGGGTCCCAGTGGGGTCAGAAATTAGTCCGATCTGATTATACCTCCTGAAGAATGAAGAACTGCAGCTGTGTAGCAAACTGCTGGATACTTTCTTTTCTTGCAGGTGGTTTATCCCCACGCTTTCTGCTTTCTGTTCTCAGTGAGCTTGAGTCTAAAACATTTAGTTAGAATAATGGTTATTTTCTTTCCTTCTTGATACACAGCAAGACAACCATTAAGAGCTTCCTTCACAGCCTCTCAGATTCTATGAGCATTTTATAGAGCTAAAACACATGCAGTCAGGGACTTTTGGTGTAAACAGGGTTTATTTATAACAGACCATATTCAAGAGTGACTCATATTTGTCCTTGAGGGGCACAACTGGGTTTAAAATAATTCTTTGGATTTTCTCTTCTCAGATTTTTTGCAAAATAGCAAAGAAAAATCATTAGAGGTGCAAACAGTCTTCAACTCCCATCACCTTATAGAGAGTATATGAACCTTTAGCCTACGATTTAGCTGTTTGCTCCACAGCATTGCTGTTTTAGTTCAACTACCACTGCTATTGAGTCTCAGCACTGGTACATCTTCACTTCAAACCCATCATCTGTCAGGGGCTGGGGCTGTGACCCAGCATTTTGAGTTTATTTTGTATTTTTGATTTCTTATGTTATATTGGAAATATGTGAAGTTCTTGTGTTGTTATTATTAGTTAGGATTTAGCTGAGTTTTAGTCTATATTATGTTTCACCTTTTCTCCTTTTTTATGAGTCTTTTCTGTTTGTCATGTGCTATCTCTTCATCTATGTAAGTTCCCCTTGGGTCTCTCTACTCTGTCCCTCTCTCTGTCTCTTGTGTCAAGCTTGCATGTCCCAGTTCATGCCCCTCCATGTTTCCTGTTTTATTTTGAAAGTTTTGTTTCCATGTTGGGTGTGTTTAGTTTTGCTTCCCCTGCGGCGTCATGTTCTTTTGTGTCAGCTGTGTTTTGCCAGGTGTTTCCACTTACCTTATTCCCCTTCTGTGTATTTAAGTCATCTGTCTCCCTTTGTTCATTGTCAGGTCATCTGTTTTTCTCACCTCATGGTCCATGGATATCATGGTTCTCTCATCTCAGTTTTCTCATGTTCTGGTCATGTTTAGGTTTGTGGTGATCATTAGAGCTTTTCCATGTCCTGCGTTAGTTGCTTCCCAGTTTAGGTTATTGCTTAGTTTTTCACCTTTGTTTGCCCGTGCTTTTGTTTTTGTGGTAGTTAACAGCCAAAATAAACGGCCCGCTTTTTGTTAAACTTTAGTCTTGCCCCTTTTGTGTCTGCATTTGGGTCCATACTCCTCAAACACATCAGCCATTCTGGCAGTGACAATCATCATTAACATACTTGTCATGTTTTCAGTTTTGTTTCATTCAGTCAGTCAACTAAAGGCAAAAATCAGGAATTTAGTCTTCACTGTTGTTAAAGCTATTTAATTCAAATTAAATGCTTATTAACTGGTGTGATAACGATATAACTGACGATATAATTGACGTGAGACAAAATACTTTACAATTCCACAACTTGGTGCCAAAACCCCCCATCAATGTATTTTCACTTAATCAAGCAGCTGTTTTTATATGCATTAAAGCCATATAAAAATTTTACAGTGCAAATGCAAATTCCTTGCTGAGTTTAACCCAGTTTAACCAAAAGACATTTCCAGTGGAAATTGGCCGACATATCCTCAGCATAACCATGTATAATATCCACAAAACTTAAAAAGAGGTTATACACACACAATACGGTAATATTATGTTGAAGCACAGTACGTATCACTCCGCGAGGCTCCTGACTCCTGAATGCTCTGACAATCCATCAAGTTCTTTGTTGTGTATCTGACGGACGAAAGCCAAACCAGTTCCACACCACTGAAGTTGCAACATTTTTACAAACCAATTCTGGTTCATCCGTTTCATTCAACAATCCACGCTTTCGCCCTTCTCATTTTCCATCGCGGCCATGCTTTTTCCACCATGTGCGTATGAACACAAAGGCTCTGCGCATGCGCGTTTTACCCATATGTTTCATTTTCGTATCATTGCCTAACATTGTACCGGTATCACCGTGAACGGTATGATATGGCCCAGCCCTACAGTGGACTTTAGTTTAAAAGTTTTGTCTTTTAGGAAAATGTCCAGCTTCAGAAGCAAACACAGTTAGAAACTAGAAAAATTTGCATTTCCTGCGAAAATGCAGTGTGGATGCCTTAACGCTGAAGATGTCTGCTGAAAAAAGCTGAAAAAGTTGAAAAAAAAAAAACAAAAAACATTGCCCTGAGCAGGATTCGAACCTGGCCCTTCTGGTCTAAAGGCGGCAATTCACCTCACTGCACCAAACTCATTCACACAAAGAAGAGGTGGAGAGAGTGACAATTGTGGTGAAATTAGCAGAAGCTGCTTAGAATTGTGCTGATAAGAGGTGAAAAAGCTAAACATTTGGCAGAAAAGAGGTGAATCAGAAGAATTTCTGCTGAAAAGAGGCAAAGAAGCAAAAAGATGAGCTGACAAGAGGTGTAGAAGCAGAAGTACTTGCTGAAGATGGCTGTATGTGTAATGACACACTGGAGAGCAGTGACACACAAGAAAGCAGAGCGCATGCAAGCAGGGAACATGTGTAGCAACTGTCACAGGTAGGATTCAAACCTCTGCCACCGGGTCTCACGGCAGATGCCCTACCCTCTGAGCCAAATGAGTTCTGGTCACAAGCAAAGATATGATGAGAGGGACAATGTGCACTGTGGAGCAGAAGCTCAAATTAGCAGAAAAGAGGTGAAGAGGAAGAACTTTGTTGTGAAATGAGGTAAAGAAACTGAAATTTGTGCTTAAAACAAGTGAAAAAGCTGAACTCTGAAATCCTGCTAAAACAGCAGAAGAGGCTGACATTTTTCAGCTACTCATTGAGCCAAACTGGTTCTCACGTAACTGAAAAAAGGTGGAAAAGCTTACAATTCTAATGAAAACAGCAGAAGAGGCTGAGATTTGTGCTGATAAGAGGTGAAAATGCTGAACCAATCAGAGGTACTGCTTCTGTCTGCTTCATCAGGCTGTGTACTTGTATGTATTTCTGCCATAGACTGTTAACAAGAATGTGAGGTCCATATTAGAAAAGCTGCTAAAATCATAAAACTTTGCAGAATTGTAATAAATTATCAATATGAATTACCGGTCTGTGATAGTGTATAAATTTGTACTCAAAAACTAGGTGGGATAGAAGCATAATTCTTGCACTGGGTGAATCAGCGGACTTTGGTGTACTTTGACTACGATTTACATAGCTCTTTGTATCTCCGTCGCGGAGACATGACGAGAGAAGAAATGGCTTAATTTTCGGAGTTTGAAAAATGAGAGGAGGACAGATTTCCACCCCTCAAACATGTTTTTGCAGAAACACTGTAATTTCGCTTAAATAGTATGAAATAGCAGTAATACTATGATTTGGCAGAAATACTACTTTTTAGCACAAATACTATTGTACAGAATGGTGTACGTCAGTTTAATGCTGGGTGGTGCTGCAATAGTAACTATCCTCGGTCAGAAGGAGAGGCTGACATCCAGGGATTAGATTACCACAGGTGGAGTTTATTGGCGGTCAGATGGATGGTACAGGGAGGCATGGCATACAGTAGGAGGATGTGGAGAGGTGATATGGTGTGGTTTCTATGATTAAGAACACTGGCAACAAATTCCTCCACTACAAATCAGTCTGATACCACTTCTTACAGGGTTCACGTTTACTAAGGCACTACCCAAAAGGCGCCACAAGAGGGCACTCCAACACAAGAGATGACCTATTTACACTGTAAACACCCCCTACTTAGCCACTACATACTACAGTGATATTACAGTATACAAATTCACACAAATACTATGATTTGGCAGAAATACTATGACTTAGTAGTAATACTATAACATAACAGTTCAATGTTCTTGCACAAATACCACAATATGGCAGAAATACTATGTTTTAGCATAAATACTGTGATTTGGTATAAATACTACGATTTGGCACACATACTATATTCCGCAGATACACTATAACATAACAGATATTCTACGACTTAGTAGTAATACTATAACATAACAGAATTATTAATTGGGCACAAATACCACAGTTTGGCAAAAATACTATGATTGGGTACAAATACTATGATTTGGCAATAATACTGCATTTTAACACAACTACTGAGATTTGATTGAAATACTATGATTTTGAAGAAATACTATTACTCCATACAAATACGATGCTTTGGGACAAATACTATGTTTGGGTTCCAATACTATGATGTGCAACAAATACTATGATTTGGCACAAGTACTATGATTTAGTACAAATACTATGATTTGGCAGAAATACTATGCCTTAGTAGTAATACTATAACATAAGAGATATACTATGGTTTTGCAGACAAACCAAGTTTTCTGCACAAATACCATGATTTGGAACAAATGCTATGATTTAGCAGAAATACTAAGATTGGGTACAAATACTATGATTTGGCAATAATACTGCGTTTTAACAACAACTACTGAGATTTGATTGAAATACTATGACTCCATACAAATACGATGCTTTGGCACAAATACTATGATTTGGCAGAAATACTATGACTTAGTAGTAATACTATAACATAACAGATTTCCTAAAAAAAACTATGAAATTGCAGTAATTCTATGACTTGGCAGAGATACTACGTTTTAGTACAAATACTATAACAACGCAGAAATACTATGACTTAGTAGTAATACTATAACATAACAGTTCAATGTTCTTGCACAAATGCCACAATATGGCAGAAATACTATGTTTTAGCACAAATACTGTGATTTGGTATAAATACTACGATTTGGCACAAATACTATATTCCGCAGATACACTATAACATAACAGATATTCTACAACTTAGTAGTAATACTATAACATAACAGAATTATTAATTGGGCACAAATACCACAATTTGGCAAAAATACTATGATTTGGCACAAATACAATGACATGGCAAAAATACTATGATTGGGTACAAATACTATGATTTGGCAATAATACTGCATTTTAACACAACTACTGAGATTTGATTGAAATACTATGATTTTGAAGAAATACTATTACTCCATACAAATACGATGCTTTGGGACAAATACTATGTTTTGGTTCCAATACTATGATGTGCAACAAATACTATGATTTGGCACAAGTACTATGATTTAGTACAAATACTATGATTTGGCAGAAATACTATGCCTTAGTAGTAATACTATAACATAAGGGATATACTATGGTTTTGCAGACATACTATGTTTTTGCACAAATACCATGATTTGGCACAAATGCTATGATTTAGCAGAAATACTATGAATGGGTACAAATACTATGATTTTGCAATAATACTGCGTTTTAACAACAACTACTGAGATTTGATTGAAATACTATGATTTAGAAGAAATACTATGACTCCATACAAATACGATGCTTTGGCACAAATACTATGATTTGGCACAAGTACTATCATTTAGTACAAATAATGTGATTGGGCAGAAGTACTATGTTTCAGTACAAATACTATGATTTGGCAGGAATACTCTGATTTAGCAGAAATACTATGTTTTAACATAAATACTATCTTTTGGCAGAAATTCCTGCTAAAAAGGACTATTTCTGCTTTTTAGCAGAAATACTGTAATTTGGCATAAATACTGTGATTTGGCACATATAATATATTCAGCACATATACTATAACATAACAGAAATATTATGATTTGGCCCCAAAACCATGATTTTGCACAAATACCATGATTTGGCAAATATACTATGATTTTTCAAAAAATACTATGATTTAGCAGAAGTACTAAGATGTAGTAGAAGTACTTTGCTTTAGCAGAAATACTATGATTGAGGAGTAATACCTAAACATAGGAGAAATATTGATACACAGACACACATACACAGACAGTAAAGGGAACAGGAGCTGTGGAGAGTCTGGGCTTGGTATATGTAGGTCAGTTAAATTAGCTGCACCTGCTGTAGTCAGCCCTTACACACGCAGACACAGAGAGAGGTGTGAGTTTTCTTCAGTGTATTTCTGACATTCAGGATTCCCCTCGAACAAATGGCCATAATTTCCTAACCGTAGAGGCTAGAACGGTCATTCAGACATTGTTTTGTTCAGAAGAGATGGGGGAATCTTCAGGTCTTCATAATTCAGAGATAAAATATAAATTATTAAAGATATATGACTTGTAATACACTGTAACTGAGTAGAGGCGAAGCAAAAACTGCCTTGACTTGCTCTCAAACAACCTTTGGTAACTCTAAATCTATATGGAGCATCAAAATCATTCTTTCACCGTAAGAAACAGCAGGCTTTGGTGAACAGTCATGGAAATTTTCAGGGCTCTGTGGAAATCCATCGAAAAGATATGATGAGAGAAAAAAGTGACTCATTTCCAGAATTTGAAATCTGATGAAATCTGAGCGAGGGACAAATTTCCTACCCTCAAACAAGTCTAACTCATCTCAGAACGGTAATAGGTGAGAAAATAATTCTTGAATTGTGAGCATCAGGAGTGTCTGAAGATATACCGGGACAAGATTCATGTCTTAACTTCGCTTCGTTAAGGAGATATGACAATTTGAAAATGCCTCTCATTAGAGAAATCCAGCGGTGATTTTGAACAAACTCTCCATTGAGTTTATATGGAGAGTTTTCTGACTTTGTGTTACTCTGAGGAGATTTGCAAAATAACTATGAGTCCCACAACAATGATAGGGGCATTTTCTGAAAGCCAGCAAAAATACCTACGTTTTGGTGTATAATCTGTGGGGCTTGAGTGGAAATTGAGCGAGTAGCAAGAAGTTGTTTGGACATGAAGAGAAAATTCAAACAGTTTCACTGTCCCCTCTGAGTTAATTGCATAGCAACCATAGCAACGCATGTATTTTCTGAAAAATCACAATTTTGCAACTGAAGACTTAAAGAGAGATAAGATGAAAACAGTAGAAGATCTGAAAAAGCTGAATCATACAGAAATAGCCCAATCATTTGAGAACGTTTTAAAGTTTGAATGGAGTTTCTAGGTGAAAGTATGAGGCAGTAGTTAAGTTTCAAAGACAAGAAAGTTTTAGCAGAATTGTGGAAGTTTCCCATTCATTTCAATGGGACAAATTAAAGGAAAAAAGTGTAATATTTTAAAAAGTATAATAGTAATAAACACCAAAAGTCATAGCCGGCATAAGCAGAAAGAGCAGAACAGTTTAGAGTTTGAACGGTGAAAATAGCTCAAAAATTGTGGAAGTAGATCCACGGCGAAAAGTGTACGGAAACACCCGGAATAATAAAGAACTAGAAAAATTTGCATTTCCTGCGAAAATGCAGTGTGGATGCTTAAAGCTGAAGCTGTATGCAAAAAGTAGCTGAAAAAGCTGAAAAGTTGCAGAAATTGTAAAAACTTTGCAGAAGCAAAACAACTTTGCTAAAATGGAATAACTTAGCAGAACTGCAATATCTTAGAGGAAACATAATACTTGGCAGAAATACAATAGCATAGCAGAATTTAGCAGAAATATTGTAACTTACCAGAAACATGATAACTTCTCAAAAATACAAGAATTTAGGAGAAATAGTATAAGATAACAGAAAGAATATATTTAGCCAAAAATACTTAAACATTACAGAAACACTATGATTTAGAAAAATAGTACAACAGAGCAGAAATATTGTGATTTACCAGAGACACTGTGATGAACTATGAATATTGTAATTTTAAATTGAGACTATGTTTTAGCACAAATATTATAATTTGGCAGAAATACTATAATTTAGCAGAAATACTATATTAAGCACAAATCCTATAAAAAGCAGAAATGGTATGATTAAGCACAAATACTACATTTAGTAGAAATACTTTGTTTTAGCACAAATCCCATAAAAAGCAGAAATACTGTACTATGATTTAGTAGAAAAACTATAATTAATCAGAAATACTAAATTTAGCAGAAATACTATATTAAGCACAAATACTATGAAAAGCAGAAATAGTATGATTAAGCATAAATACTACATTTAGCAGAAATACTATATTAAGCACAAATCCTATAAAAGCAGAAATAGTATATTAAGCACAAATCTTATAAAATAGCAGAAATAGTATGATTTAGCACAATAGTAATAAGTTAAACAGAAAAATTGGAAAAGCAAAATGGACAGCTGAAAAAATGCTGAACATGCTGAGGGTCCCTCAAATATACTTGTTAAATGACAAAAATCTGCAAAAAAATTTATTACAGCCACACAATCACAAATATGTACACATGAGGAAACACACATGCACAGAAAGACCCACACACAAGATCCAATTCAGTCAACCAGTCTAAATATATTGAATTTAAATCTTAGAATGAGATCATCCCATTAAAAGCCTTTCTCTGTCTCTCTCTCTCTCTCTCTCTGTCACACACACACACACACACACACACACACACACACACACACACACACACACACACACACACACACACACACACACAGGGAGAGAGAAGTAAGTTTCTAGGTCAGCCTGGGAGCTGGTGAATTTGAATCCACCAATCAGAGAGGCTGTGCACTTTTCCCCACCAAAACAGGTGCATCTGTTTACACACGCAGCAGCACAGAGAGACACAGGATTTTTGCAGTCTATTTCTCATAGTGACGACTCCCCTCAAACAAATGACCGTAATTTCCTAACCGTAGGGGCTAGAACGGTCATTCTTACACCGTTTTGTTCAGAAGAGATGGGGGAATCTTCAAGTGTTGACAATTTAATATTAAAATATGAATTTTTAGAGATATATGACATGGATGACTTGTTGACTTAGAAGCCACGAATTCCCCAATATGCAAATTTGAATGCCTGAGACCACATATGTGATTGGCTGGCTGGGAAGCCGTGCAGGCCCTGATTTGTGGATTTGAATTCCTCAGCCCTCAGATATGATTGGCTGGCTTAGAAGCCACGAAGGCCCCAATATGCAAATTTGAATGCCTCAGGACACTTATTTGATTGGCTGGGAAACCGTGCAGGCCCTGATTTGAAAATTTGAATGTCTCAGTCCTCACAGAGGATTGGCTGCCTGGGGACCTGGCAGAAATATATAGAAATACTATTATTAAGCATAAATACTACATTTAGTAGAAATACTATGTTTTAGCACAAATACTATAAAAAGAAGAAAAACTATAATTTAGCAGAAATACTATATTAAGCACAAATCCTATAAAAAGCAGAAATACTATAATTTAGAACAAATAGTATAAAAAGCAGAAATACTATAATTTAGCAGAAATACTATGTTAGGCACAAATCCTATAAGAAGCAGAAATACTATAATTTAGCAGAAATACTATGTTAGAAACAAATCCTATAAAAAGCAGAAATACTATAATTTAGCAGAAATACTATATTAGGCATAAATCCTATGAAAAGCAGAAATAGTATGATTTAGCAGAAATACTGTATTTAGCACAAGTACCGAAAAGTACCAGAAATACTATGATTTAGCAGAATAGTAATAACTTATTGAAACACAAATGCACAGAGGGACACACAAACACAGGCTCTAATCCAGTCAACCAGTCTAACTATGTTCAATTTAAATCCTACAATGACATGCTGCCAAATAAGGGCAGGGTCCTCTCTCTCCCACTAAACACACACACACACACACACACACACACAGACACAGAGGGAGAGAGCTGCCGAATTTAAATCCACCAATCAGAGTGGCTGTTTACGTTTTCCCGCCAAAACAGGTGCATCCTTTTTACACACGCAGCACAGAGAGGCACAGGATTATTGCAGCCTATTTCTCATAGTGACGACTCCCCTCAAACAAATGACCATAATTTCCTAACCGTAGGGGCTAGAGCCGTCATTCTTACACCGTTTTGTTCAGAAGAGATGGGGGAATCTTCCAGTGTTAACAATTTATCATTAAAATATGAATTATTAAAGATATTTGACTTGTAATGCACCATAACTGAGTAGAGCGAAGCAAAAACTGCCTTGACTTGCCCTCAAACAACGCTTTCTAACTCTAAATCTATTTGGAGTATCGATATCATTTTTTCACCGTAAGAGACAGCAGGCTTTGGTGAACAATCATGGAAATTTTCAGGTCTCTGTGGAAATCCAACAAAAAGTTATGACGAGAGAAAAAAGTGCTTCATTTCCACAGTTTGAAATCTGAAGAAATCTGAGCGAAGGACGAATTTCCTACCCTCAAACAAGTCCAACTCATTTCAGAACGGTAATAGATGAGAAAGAAATTCTTGAATTGTGAGCGTCAGGGGTGTCTGAAGATATTCGGGGACAAGCCTCATGTCTTAACTTTGCTTCGTTAAGGAGATATGACGATTCGAATATGCCTCTTATTACAGAAATCCAGCCGTGATTTTGAACAAACTCTCCATTGACTTTATATGGAGAGTTTTCTGACCTTGTGTTGGTCTGAGGAGATTTGCCAAAATTCTATAAATCCCACAACAATGATGGTGACATTTTCGGAAAGCCAGCAAAAATACCTACGTTTTGATGTATAATTTGTGGAAGTTGAGTGAAAATTGAGCAAGTAGCAGGAAGTTGTTCGGACATGAAGTGAAAATTGCAAAAGCTTCAGTGTCACACTGGAAGCCAAGAGCATAGCAACCATAACAACACATGTATTTTGTGAAAAATCAAAATTTTGCAACTCAAAACTTTAAGAGGCATAAAAGTAAAACAGTAAAAGATTTGAAAAAGCTGAATCATACCTGAATAGCCCAATAATTTGTGAACATTTTAAAATTTGAATGGTTGTTCTAGGTGAAAGTATGAGGAAGTAGTTAAGTTTCAAAAACAAGCAAATTTTAGCAGAATTGCTGAAGTTTCCCATTCATTTCAATGGGACAAATTAAAGGAAAAAAGTGGAATATTTTAAAAAGTATAATAGTTAAAAATACCAAAAGATATAGCCGGAATAAGCAAAAATAGCTGAATAGTTTAAAGTTTGAACGGTGAAAATAGCACAAAAATTGTGGAAGTAGTTCTACGGCGAAAAGTGTACGGAAGTCCTAAGAATAATAAAGAACTAGAAAAATTTGCATTTCCTGCGAAAATGCAGTGTGGATGCTTAAAGCTGAAGCTGTATGCAAAAAGTAGCTGAAAAAGCTGAAAAGTTGCAGAAATTGTAAAAACTTTGCAGAAGCAAAAGAAGTTTGCTAAAATGGAATAACTTAGCAGAACTGCAATATCTTAGAGGAAACATAATACTTGGCAGAAATACAATAGCATAGCAGAATTTAGCAGAAATATTGTAACTTACCAGAAACATGATAACTTCTCAAAAATACAAGAATTTAGGAGAAATAGTATAAGATAACAGAAAGAATATATTTAGCCAAAAATACTTAAACATTACAGAAACACTATGATTTAGAAAAATAGTACAACAGAGCAGAAATATTGTGATTTACCAGAGACACTGTGATGAACTATGAATATTGTAATTTTAAATTGAGACTATGTTTTAGCACAAATATTATAATTTGGCAGAAATACTATAATTTAGCAGAAATACTATATTAAGCACAAATCCTATAAAAAGCAGAAATGGTATGATTAAGCACAAATACTACATTTAGTAGAAATACTTTGTTTTAGCACAAATCCCATAAAAAGCAGAAATACTGTACTATGATTTAGTAGAAAAACTATAATTAATCAGAAATACTAAATTTAGCAGAAATACTATATTAAGCACAAATACTATAAAAAGCAGAAATAGTATGATTAAGCATAAATACTACATTTAGCAGAAATACTATATTAAGCACAAATCCTATAAAAGCAGAAATAGTATATTAAGCACAAATCTTATAAAATAGCAGAAATAGTATGATTTAGCACAATAGTAATAAGTTAAACAGAAAAATTGGAAAAGCAAAATGGACAGCTGAAAAAATGCTGAACATGCTGAGGGTCCCTCAAATATACTTGTTAAATGACAAAAATCTGCAAAAAAATTTATTACAGCCACACAATCACAAATATGTACACATGAGGAAACACACATGCACAGAGAGACCCACACACAAGATCCAATTCAGTCAACCAGTCTAAATATATTGAATTTAAATCTTAGAATGAGATCATCCCATTAAAAGCCTTTCTCTCTCTCTCTCTCTCTCTCTCTCTCTCTCTGTCACACACACACACACACACACACAGGGAGAGAGAAGTAAGTTTCTAGGTCAGCCTGGGAGCTGGTGAATTTGAATCCACCAATCAGAGAGGCTGTGCACTTTTCCCCACCAAAACAGGTGCATCTGTTTACACACGCAGCAGCACAGAGAGACACAGGATTTTTGCAGTCTATTTCTCATAGTGACGACTCCCCTCAAACAAATGACCGTAATTTCCTAACCGTAGGGGCTAGAACGGTCATTCTTACACCGTTTTGTTCAGAAGAGATGGGGGAATCTTCAAGTGTTCACAATTTAATATTAAAATATGAATTTTTAGAGATATATGACATGGATGACTTGTTGACTTAGAAGCCACGAATTCCCCAATATGCAAATTTGAATGCCTGAGACCACATATGTGATTGGCTGGCTGGGAAGCCGTGCAGGCCCTGATTTGTGGATTTGAATTCCTCAGCCCTCAGATATGATTGGCTGGCTTAGAAGCCACGAAGGCCCCAATATGCAAATTTGAATGCCTCAGGACACTTATTTGATTGGCTGGGAAACTGTGCAGGCCCTGATTTGAAAATTTGAATGTCTCAGTCCTCACAGAGGATTGGCTGCCTGGGGACCTGGCAGAAATATATAGAAATACTATTATTAAGCATAAATACTACATTTAGTAGAAATACTATGTTTTAGCACAAATATTATAAAAAGAAGAAAAACTATAATTTAGCAGAAATACTATATTAAGCACAAATCCTATAAAAAGCAGAAATACTATAATTTAGAACAAATAGTATAAAAAGCAGAAATACTATAATTTAGCAGAAATACTATGTTAGGCACAAATCCTATAAAAAGCAGAAATACTATAATTTAGCAGAATAGTAATAACTTATTGAAACACAAATGCACAGAGGGACACACAAACACAGGCTCTAATCCAGTCAACCAGTCTAACTATATTCAATTTAAATCCTACAATGACATGCTGCCAAATAAGGGCAGGGTCCTCTCTCTCCCACTAAACACACACACACACACACACACACAGAGGGAGAGAGCTGCCGAATTTAAATCCACCAATCAGAGTGGCTGTTTACGTTTTCCCGCCAAAACAGGTGCATCTTTTTACACACGCAGCAGCACAGAGAGGCACAGGATTATTGCAGCCTATTTCTCATAGTGAGGACTCCCCTCAAACAAATGACCATAATTTCCTAACCGTAGGGGCTAGAGCGGTCATTCTTACACTGTTTTGTTCAGAAGAGATGGGGGAATCTTCCAGTGTTAACAATTTATCATTACAATGTGAATTTTTAGAGATATATGACATGGATGACTTGTTGACTTAGAAGCAACGAATTCCCCAATATGCAAATATGAATGCCTGAGACCACATATATGATTGGCTGGCTGGGAAGCCGTGCAGGCCCTGATTTGTGGATTTGAATTCCTCAGCACTCAGATATGATTGGCTGGCTTAGAAGCCATGAAGGCCCCAATATGCAAATTTGAATGCCTCAGGACACATATATGATTGGCTGGGAAGCCGTGCAGGCCCTGATTTGAAAATTTGAATTTCTCAGTCCTCACAGAGGATTGGCTGCCTGGGGACCTGGCAGAAATATATAGAAATACTATGATTAAGCATAAATACTACATTTAGTAGAAATACTATGTTTTAGCACAAATACTATAAAAAGCAGAAATACTATAATTTAGCAGAAATACTATATTAAGCACAAATCCTATAAAAAGCAGAAATAGGATGATTAAGCATAAACACTACATTTAGTAGAAATACTATGTTTGAGCAAAAATCCTATAAAAAGCAGAAATACTATATTAGGCACAAATCCCATAAAAAGCAGAAATAGTATGATTAAGCATAAATACTACATTTAGTAGAAATACTATGTTTTAGCACAAATAGTATAAAAAGCAGAAATATTGTAATTTAGCAGAAATACTATATTAGGCACAAATCTTATAAAATAGCAGAAATAGTATTATTTAGCACAATAGTAATAAGTTAAACAGAAAAATTGGAAAAGCAAAATGGACAGCTGAAAAAATGCTGAACATGCTGAGGGTCCCTCAAATATACTTGTTAAATGAAAAAATCAGCAAAAAAATGCACAGGGAGAGAGAAGTAAGTTTCTAGGTCAGCCTGGGAGCTGCTGAATTTGAATCCACCAATCAGAGAGCCTGTGTACTTTTTCCCGCCAAAACATGTGCCTCTTTTTACACACGCAGCACAGAGAGGCACAGGATTATTGCAGCCTATTTCTCATAGTGAGGACTCCCCTCAAACAAATGACCATAATTTCCAAACCGTAGGGGCTAGAGCGGTCATTCTTACACCGTTTTGTTCAGAAGAGATGGGGGAATCTTCCAGTGTTTACAATTTATCATTAAAATATGAATTATTAAAGATATTTGACTTGTAATGCACCATAACTGAGTAGAGCGAAGCAAAAACTGCCTTGACTTGCCCTCAAACAACGCTTTCTAACTCGAAATCTATTTGGAGTATCGATATCATTCTTTCACCGTAAGAGACAGCAGGCTTTGGTGAACAATCATGGAAATTTTCAGGTCTCTGTGGAAATCCAACAAAAAGTTATGACGAGAGAAAAAAGTGGTTCATTTCCACAGTTTGAAATCTGAAGAAATCTGAGCGAAGGACGAATTTCCTACCCTCAAACAAGTCCAACTCATTTCAGAACGGTAATAGGTGAGAAAGAAATTCTTGAATTGTGAGCGTCAGGGGTGTCTGAAGATATTCGGGGACAAGCCTCATGTCTTAACTTTGCTTCGTTAAGGAGATATGACGATTCGAATATGCCTCTCATTACAGAAATCCAGCGGTGATTTTGAACAAGCTCTCCATTCACTTTATATGGAGAGTTTTCTGACCTTGTGTTAGTCTGAGGAGATTTGCAAAAATTCTATAAATCCCACAACAATGATGGTGACATTTTCTGAAAGCCAGCAAAAATACCTACGTTTTGATGTATAATTTGTGGAAGTTGAGTGAAAATTGAGCAAGTAGCAGGAAGTTGTTCGGACATGAAGTGAAAATTGCAAAACCTTCAGTGGCACACTGGAAGCCAAGAGCATAGCAACCATAACAACACATGTATTTTGTGAAAAATCACAATTTTGCAACTCAAAACTTTAAGAGGCATAAAAGTAAAACAGTAAAAGATTTGAAAAAGCTGAATCATACCTGAATAGCCCAATAATTTGTGAACATTTTAAAGTTTGAATGGTTGTTCTAGGTGAAAATATGAGGAAGTAGTTAAGTTTCAAAAACAAGCAAATTTTAGCAGAATTGCTGAAGTTTCCCATTCATTTCAATGGGACAAATTAAAGGAAAAAAGTGGAATATTTTAAAAAGTATAATAGTTAAAAATAGCAAAAATCATAGCAGGAATTAGCAAAAATAGCTGAATAGTTTTAAATTTGAACGGTGAAAATCGGCTGAAAATTGTGGAAGTAGTTTAACGGCGAAAAGTGTACGGAAGCAACTAGAATAATAATAATAACTAGAAAAATTTGCATTTCCTGCGAAAATGCAGTGTGGATGCTTTAAAGCTGAAGCTGCATGCAAAAAGTAGCTGAAAAAGCTGAAAAGTTGCAGAAATTGTAAAGCTGAAGCTGTCTGCTGAAGATAGTTGAAAATAGCTGAAGAAGCTGAAGAAATCAAAGCTAGTTTTTAAAAAGTTGTTGAAATTTTAATAACTTTGCAGAACAACATCAAGTTAACAAAAATGCAATAACTTAGCAGAAATGCAATAACTTAGAAGAAACATAACAATTCAGCAGAAATGTTGTAATTTACCAGAAGCTACAACTTAGCAGAAATGTAATAATTTAGAATAACATAACTTAGCAGAAATGATATAATTTAGTAGAAAATTAATAACTTGGCAGAAATATTACAACTTATCAGAACTGCTATAATTTTGCAGAAATGTAATTATTAGGAAAAAACTGTAAACAGATAAAAGCTAAAAATGATGAAGTAACCTCAAAGTTACTTGTTTAACTGTGAAAAATGACCAGAAACATTAGAAAAGGAAGAAAACCAATTCAATTAAATTTATATAGCGCCAATTCACAACAAAAGTCGCCTTAAGGCGCTTCATAGATACAGAGAAAAACCCAACAATCATATGACCCCCTATGAGCAAGCACTTTGGCGACAGTGGGAAGGAAAAACTCCCTTTTAACAGGAAGAAACCTCCAGCAGAACCAGGCTCAGGGAGGGGCGGCCATCTGCTGCGACCGGTTGGGGTGAGAGAAGGAAGACAGGATTACCAGCCAGCAGATAAACTGATGTGAAACAAAACCAAAGTAAAATTGCAGAATTTACACAGTTGGTGAAATGTAAAAATGGCAACAAAAAAACCCCAAACAAACAAACAAACAAACAAAAAAACAAAAACAAACAACATTTAGTTAATAAATGCACAAGATGATTTGATGATAAATATGGTACCAATCTACAAAATACTGTCGAAATGAAGTCCACATTGTGATATATTTCAGGTGTGGAGAGTCACACAGCCAAACAATCGATGTGCATATTTAAAGAATCAAATAAAGAACATTGTTGTGGAATAAATTACAGTGAATAATAATCACTGCCCTGCATTAGAGAGTGACTTATGATGAGGTATTAATTGGCTTAACTTTACCTCTAACAGCTTTTCACATAGTGCTGTGACCAGGGTGAAATCCATCATAAAGTAACTGTAAACAGTAGAACCATTAGCATGAATGTTATGGTTCTACTCTGATCAAAACTCAAGTCAGCTGTGTGACCTGATATAAAATGATAAAGAGGAACACATATAAATGACCTTTATGAACTTTTCAAAATGACTTTATATGTCTGACCCATTATCTATATATATTAGAGCAGATGTGGAAAACCACTGTTAGACCTACTCTATACTAACACAAACACAGTCACAAATTCATTGCTAGTGTGACATGTGGTCCTTTTTGCCTTTGACCAATGATATGCTGGTTACTTGGACCAGTTTAGTATTTGCTGTCACAGAGGAATGTTAACCATAAATCCAAAAGACAAAACTGAAAAAATATGTTAATTGCAAACATGTTTTTGCTTAGTAAAAGGATTGAAATTACATGGAAACTATCACCTTAAAGCCTCATTGTAAATATCATCACAAACAGATGTTTTCCACGCGGTTAACAAAGCTCCACCACATCCAATCACTGCATATAAATCTAAAAGAAAACAACAACAAATAAAATGTAATTAACACAAGTGAAGTCTAAGGAGCTTGGAAAGAAAAGCGTCTGGACTTCTTTGAGTTTCTTGAAGACGTTTCACCTCTCATCCGAGAAGCTTCTTCAGTTCTAAGGGTCAATGGTGGAGAGTCCCAGATTTAAACCCAATGTGAGTTTCTCCACAAACAGGGACAAAGAACCCCCTGATGATCCTCTACCTAATCACATGAGCCAAGGTGTGAAAGTGGGTGTGGGTCCCAATCAGCCAGGGTTTTGGGTGAGCTCATTGTGAAACCTGGCCCCACCCTATCATGTGATTTCCTGAGGTCAGGAAATCACCCACGCCCACTCCCAGGATGTGAGTGGACGTTACAGTGTCTGGGGAGGGAACTCAAAACTGGATTATAGATGGCAGACAGTTGGTGTTGTAAACCACCGCCTCTGTTCAAAGATGGTCGCTCACAGTGGACGTAAATGGCTTCTTTCACTCCTCCATCTATCCAAAATGTGAACATTGGCATCCTCAAAGAGTGACCTTTGTCCTTTAGATGCAGATGAACTGCTGAGTCTTGTCCTGTGGAGGTGGCTCTTCTGTGTTGTGCCATGCGCTGGTGAAGTGGCTGTTTGGTCTCTTCGATGTAGAAGTCTGGGCATTCCTCGCTGCACTGTACAGCATACACCACATTGTTAAGTTTGTGTTTAGGAGTTTTGTCTTTCAGGTGAACCAGTTTCTGTCTGAGTGTTTTGCTGGGTCTGAAGTACACTGGGATGTCGTATTTGGAGAAAACTCTCCTGAGTTTTTCTGATACACCGGCCACATAGGGGATGACAATGTTGTTGTGTCTGTCTTTCTTATCCTCCCTCGCTGGTGTCTGATGTTCTTTTCTGTGAAGCTGGAATGCAGGCACACTGGACGAGCTTGTTCTAAAAAATACAGAAAAAGGAACATTTTATTTGTGTTAAGGCCTAAAAACTACAAATAAGTTATACAATGAACAATATTGAAATACCTTATAGGTGCTGCGGGCCACATAACCAGAATCCAGAGCAATCTCACACTTACATGATGGTGAGGAAAGACATGAGCTCTGCAATGAGGTTTGAATGTCTCAGTTGGGACACTGAAGAACTCAGAAGACAGCAATACCTGCACAGAGAGACAGAGTAGAAAAAGCATAGATTTGTAATCCATAATGTCAATTAAAACTCAAAAAGTGTCAACAAGTATAATCATTTGAGTGTGGAATTGTTTATTCAATAAACAGGATTTTAATTAATTAATTGAATTAAAAACACTGACATTTTTTATCAAAGATAAAGAATCATACCTCTCTCTGCTCTGAGGATCACTGAGCATCTCTGACAGGAAATACAGTTTCCTCAGTAGGAGTCATCATTGATGGTCTCAGAGGTTGTAGTGTGGCAGCATGATGATGGTCTCCAGATCAGGCAGGAGGTCAGGTGATGGGTGTGTCATCTTCTCCATTGAAGACACACTGGTATGGCAGTTCATAACACAGCAGTCTCCTTGTGGCATGTAGTTATCTGTGCAGTCCAGCACTGATGGATCAGGTTTGGCTCAGCAGTTCATGAAGATGGTGTTAAGATGTTGTTGTTTCAGCTGAGGATGGTGAAGTTTGAAGGTTTTCCCACAAAGGAGACTGTGCCCTATCTGAAAAAATATATCTAACAAAACACGTGCTTATAACACCACCCACCCAGCTCAGCCCCCAAGTGTCTATGTAATGCTGGTATGGGGTGTCGGTTACTAAGTTTAATTAGTGCATCAGAAAGCGGGGGCTACACCTAAAGCCCACACTTTCTGATGTCTTTGTTTATTAGCAGCTTTTTCCAGCTGCTCAGAGCATTCTGACTTGGCCTTTATCCACCCAAACCCAAACCCACCCGGATAAAGGCCAAGTCAAACTCACACACCATACCAGCATTACATAGACACTTGGGGGCTGAGCTGGGTGGGTGGTGTTAAACTGTAGTCGGGAACTTTCAGAAAACTATCCATTTACTTCTAAATCAGTTTTTATACATATTCTGTAAGCTGTACTAATGTTTTTCTCTACATAATGTATCATTATAGACATCTCTGGTAGCCTAAAGATAGTTTAAAACTTTTGACATTTTTTACCTGTAAAACATGATAAGCAAAAACTCATTCATCACAAAAACTTTTGATTCTACAAAATCTACTATAATCAAGAAAATATAATTGTCTGTATTTATTCGTGTATGTCATCATAATAAATACCTGCATTTATCTGGGATTTATTTATTTACTATTTCATATTTTAAAGCCCTTGGAGGGGAAGATCTCGTTTGTTGAGCTACATACGTCATAGTAAAAAGATTTAGTCATTTAAAACATGATGTTGGTTTATCAAATGTTGCAGCACATTTCAGATCAGAGGTGCATGATAGCAGATGTTCTCTGCTCTGCATGAAGTTCAGCAATGATTTGGTGAAATGATTAATAACATTGCAATAAGAAAGGGTCTTCTGACAGACAGAGTAGGGAAGACCCTTTTTTCAATGAAAAATCTTTTTCATGCTCTACAATCAGTAAACTCTGTAACAAACATGATCTGTAATTGTTTCAAAACTCACCAGACGACTTCATGATTGGCTCGAGGACAGGACACAAAAGACAGGGTTGTGGTAACTGTAATATGATCTCAGAACACCTGAATACAGACATTTCTGTGGCTGAGAAATAAAAATGAGGTCAAGCAGGGTGTTCTTGTCTGTAGTGGCAGAAGTGATCAGCTGTGAATACCCTCTCGACTGAAACTGCTCCAGAATCTGTTTTCTTCCACTCTGCAACTGGTTCTCATTAAAATCTCCACACACAATTATTGGGTGACAGTCCATTATTTCAAGTGAATCTAAAAGACTTACCAGGTTTTGCATGAATGGTGTCAAACTGTAGTCAGGGGGTCTGTACACAACAGCAATGAGTGCAGGGAATGGAGCCTGAACCTTCAACACTAAAAACTCAAGATCAGTGACATTATGCAGATACTGTTTTACCTGAACCTGAAAATGATTCCTCAAATACACAACAACTCCCCCACCACTTCTGCTGGCCATGTGAGGAAAGTTTGTGTAGGACACATGTCTGTTGCGTTTGAACATGGTGTAGCCATCCAAATGAAGACTGTCTGCAACAAAGGAGCCTTGAAGGTGAGACTCAGTGAGACACAAAACATCTGCTAAACACATTTCATGATGACTCTTGATGTCACTGATGTGAGATGGCAAACCCTCTGTATTGTGATGGATCAGTGTAAGAGTGTCAAGTCTGCTGGCTGTTTCTCTGACCTGAAGAAGAGGCATCATTTCCTCAACACTGGCTTGTCTCATGGTTTGGAGCGCTGCAGTTACCTCGGGATTGGCGTAAATCTTTTTCTCATCCAAGTCCTGCAAATAGAGTCCACTGAGAGACGTCACCCTGCTGAGAGCAACGTAAGCCATACCTGGTTCAAAAATGTTCTTCATTGAAACTACAGCTGTCTGTGTTGTAAGACCCTGAGTTTTGTGAATTGTGCAGGCGAATGCTAGCTTTACAGGAAACTGTCTGCGTACTGCTCCTTTAAACTTCAGACTCTCCTCTGCTCTCTCAATGTAAACCAGATCATCAGAAGCTGCATTAGCACTGCGGTTGTGTCTCATAGGCTGCCGGTTGTCCATCCTGAGCCCCAGTTTAATTATGTGTCCATCATTTTCAGATCTCACCACCTTTACCAGTATACCAAAAGCACCGTTGACTAAACCGTTTAGTGTGTCCAAGTTTCTGGTCAGCATGACTCGAGCTCCTTCAGCAACATTCAGAGTGTCAGGTAAATCATTTCGCCCACCTGTAAATGGTTTGTCTCTTCGTTCCATTCTGCCTGTACATTTATCCTTCTGGAAATCGTCTGCATTGATTATTATGATGTTTGAATGAAGCTTCTTCAGGGTATCTATGTTATGGGATTCCACATTCTTGTTGGTGGCATAAATGTGTAAGACCTCAGTTGGACATTCTTCTGGTGCAGTCACAGCCTGTGACAACAAATCTCTGTCGCACTGAGAAAGCTCATCTGTCTTTTCTTTGACTCTAATCCTGTTCAGCATCTCTGCAAAGGCCACATCATCTTTCTGACGCATGATCTCGGTTAGAGTGATCATCTGAAAATGTTCCTGCCATAGGTCAATCTGTTCTGGATCGTAAACACAGAGAGGTTTAGACTGTCGCACTGGTGGCAGCTGGTAAAAATCTCCAACAGCTAAAACTGACATTCCACCAAAAGGTCTCTGAGTGCCTTTGATTTGTTTCAGTCTTGCATCCACATAGGCAAAAAGGGGTTTTGAAACCATTGAAATCTCATCAATAACAATAATTTCAGCATTCATCAGCTCAGATCTGACTTCATCCAGTTGGTTACCAAGTCCTTGAATGGGTGGTTTCAGACTCCTGGGTAGTTTCAGTAGAGAATGTAACGTAGAGCCACTGATAGAAAAAGCTGCTGTACCGGTAAATGAAGTCAGTAAAACAGTTGGATTTGATATGTCAGCTTCTTCTGCATTAGCAGGCAGTCTGCTCAGGATCTTTGATGCTTCAGAATGAATACACTTAATCAGATGTGACTTTCCAGTTCCTGCACCACCGTTGATATAGAAGAAAAATGGATCTGGGTTCAAACCACAAACTCGCTGAATACACCAGTCTCTTATGGCATAGAACACGCAGGCCTGCTTCTGGTTCAGATTCTGATACATTACACGTACCACGGCTGGATCTACTGCAGGTTGTTCTCTGACGGCTCTGATCTTTGTTACAGCATCAGACTGACGACTGTAGTCGGGAACATTCTCCTGTTCGTTCTCATCATCAGAATGTCTCTCAGGAAGATTCTCATCGCATTGCAGCCTCACAACTTCAGATTCAGGAGCAAGATTACACCATTCATCAATCACAACATCCCTATTTTGTTCAAACTCTTCCAGTGCACTCTCAATATCCTCAGAGTTCTTCTCATACTTGTCTTTATTTCTTTTCACAATCCGTTTCACAGACTCACTGTGGTCTGAACATGGAAGTCGTACAAAACCTGAGTTGTAGAAGGACTGATAGGTTTGGAACCCTTGTGGTTTCAGTTCCTGCTCTGATCTGTGTGGAAGGTAAAGTCTCAACAGTCGACCATAATATTGCTCAGGATCTTTTTCCTGTGAACAGTGGTAATATCTGATTATAGCTGGTTTATCATTCTTTCGCCTTTGTACAAATCCAAGCTGGTTTAGAAGAGGAAGCACATCTTTTCCTTCATTTGGACCACTCACCAACCTGCACAAGGCAGCAAAATCAGCCAGTGACATTTCCTCATATTCTGGGGTCTCAGGTCTGCATTTGTATTTATCACTCAAACTTGTCATCCAAATATTACAACTGTCGTGTGTTGTGCTTTCCAGGAAGCTCATGGGCCGACTCATTTTTACTGGGTTATCATCTGTTGGTACAAATACAACACTGCGGGAACATTTTTTCATTTTTAGGCCACAGACTCGAGTCACACACTCCTGTGCGCTGATTTCTCTCTTTTTTGAGTAAGCTTGCATCACAGCTCTCATTTCATCACATTCATTGACGGTGTTCTTATCAGAGTTGTCAATAACTGTCTTCAGGTATTCAGAGAGGCCAGATTCTTTCTTTGTTATATATTTACAGAGGTATTCTATACATGAATAGGCATTCAAAATGAATGAGACATCTAAATTAGAGTTCCAGGCTTCAAGCAGGTCTGGGTTGTAATTGTTGATCCAACACTCATTTGGGTCACGTTTCAGAATCAGAGCTGTTTTCTTGTTTATGTCTTGGAGGCATTGTTCATACTCATTCATTGTTAAGTTGCATCGTGACAGAATCTGCTCTATGGTGAGGGAAGCAGCTTCAGGTTCCTTCAGCAGGTTCAACAAAGGTCTGAGTTTGGCTTTTGCAGCTTCAGTGTCTGAATCCTCATCCTGTCTCACAATCATTGTTCTTGTGGCTGGTGGTTTGGGAAACCCAAATCTACAACCAGAGTTCACACTCTTAAAGCATGTCTTTGTGTGGTTTTTGCTGTGCTTTTGTAGCTCAGTGACTTTTTTGTGCAGTTCAGGTTGTTTTTCTGGATCAGGGAGTTGAGCTGAGATGTATCTGTCCACAAAGTCACAGACAGTTTGGTCATCATCCACATCTGCTTCTACCTTTTCTCGAATCCACAGCAACATGTGTATATGTGGACTACCTCTGTGCTGGAACTCAACTCTGTAAAAGTAATCAATGATCTCACCAAGGGGCTGTGCAGGAGAAAAAAGCAAATCTCTGAACAAAGCCTCAACACGTTTATCAAACATTCGCATGGTGGTTACTGGATTTGATCTTAGAATTTCACACTTTTCTGACCAGTCCAGGGCTTCAAAATCAACCTCTTCACCTTGCTGTCTCTTTATTGCTTGAATCACTTCAGGCCATCTCATCTCAGCAGCAGAGAAAGTGACAAAGAACTGAGGTGTTCCTATTTGGCGAACCATGCTGAATAGATCTCTGGTAGTTTTCTGCCAGTAAGCTGGAGTTCCTCTGAGTGGCTGCATAAATCTGATTGCATCTTTATTTCTTACCAGCTTCTCTACTTCTGTCTTACTTTGTAACATTCCTGATGTGATTTTGCGTCCATCTTTGGTCATAGTTTTACCTTTCCTTAGCTGTATTGTCATGCTGGAATTAGCCAAATGTATTTCAGTGACAAACTGTGAGAAAAACAAGTAATTTGTGTCTTTAGCAAATCTTGCATCAATGTTGAAAAGCCTTGACTTGAAGTAAGCACTTGGTGTGAGCTTGAGACGTCTCTTTTCATCCAGTGTATTCTGACCAGTAGGAAACTGCACAGGAAATGCCATGGCTTCCAAATGAGGAGTTCTGAAGAAGCTAACAGGATTGTTTCTTTCTGCAGGAGCCACACAATATGTGTTATCAGTGAAACAGAGAATCTCTTCTGAAATGTCTACAGGCTGCAGACAACTTTCTAGAGCAAAACCTCCATTGCTCAAATCACTTTCTGGTTCATCTGGATTTTGTTCCTCTGGTTGTTCATCACAGGATTGCATATTAATATCTTGGTCACTTTGAGACTCACTTTCACACAAAAGGGCATCTTTTTCATAGTTGTCAATTTCCATTAAATCTGCTTCATTATAATCATCACTTGCCATGCTGGCTTCATCACTGCTGTCATCATCAGGTAACGTTGGATCACAAAGCAATGCATCATCTCTGATAACAATATCTGTGTACTGTGGATGAATTTGTTTCAGTTTACGCAGAGCTTGAATGAGTTTAGACCAGGTGACAGTCTGGAACAGCTGATGGCCTTTGTAGCACAGTCGTCTTTTCAATTTCACCCTCATGATCTGTGATTGGCTTCTGATCCTCGGTAAACTGTCAACTGTTTGTTGGACCTCAGATGGTACACATACCACATTACCACGTATGAGTCTCTGTCTCCCCTTTGGAAGAGGAATAATCTTAGCAAATGGTATGCATTTGGCAATCAGATGTCTCTCCAGAATGTTGAGATCACAAAGTTCAGCTGGAATATCCTGCAGTTCTAAACCATTAACAGCAGCAAGCCTGGGCATGCATCCACTTTTGAGGGAACTGTGACATGTGTGACAGATATACTCTTTTTTTCTCTCAACAGGAAAGCTGCAGTGATCATGACATGCTTCATCACACACATGAACATATTTACCAGTTAGACACTGATGAGCTACAGTCTGGTGTTTTGAGTAATTGTTTCTTTTGCAGATTTTCACCTGGTTAGGAAAAGAAGCTTTTAGACAAACAGTACAAACATAAGATGGTGCTGACTTAATGTTTGATCTGAAACAAGATATGGCCTCATTCATTAAAGTGTTCTCTGGATGACACTGTAAAGTCTCAGCTGGTCGATGCATCTGGCGATATTTCCGTTTTATATTCATTGCACATCTGATATTATGCATCTGTCTGAAAGAAAAACCGTTCCAATATTTTACTCTCATTCGTTCTCTCATATTGTCCTTGTGTTGTTGCTGAAATCGTCTCTCTTCTCCATAACGCTTAGTCATGTAAGATAGTTTTTTCTTTTTAAATTCTTCACTTTCTTTATATAGGTTATATACATATGACCTCATGTAAGCTTTATGTTTTTCTCTGAATTCAGCACAAGTTCTGTATATTCTTCTTATACGCTCTTTCTGCTTATCTCTGAATATGGGAGACTCTCTATATGTTCTTGTTACACGTTCCTTCTGCTTTTCTCTGAATATGGGAGACTCTCTATATGTTCTTGTTACACGTTCCTTCTGCTTTTCTCTGAATATGGGAGACTCTCTATATGTTCTTGTTACACGTTCCTTCTGCTTTTCTCTGAATATGGGAGACTCTCTATATGTTCTTGTTACACGTTCCTTCTGCTTTTCTCTGAATATAGGAGACTCTCTATATGTTCTTGTTATACGTTCCTTCTGCTTTTCTCTGAATATAGGAGACTCTCTATATGTTCTTGTTACACGTTCCTTCTGCTTTTCTCTGAATATGGTAGACTCTCTATATGTTCTTGTTATACGTTCCTTCTGCTTTTCTCTGAATATAGGAGACTCTCTATACGTTCTTGTTATACGTTCCTTCTGCTTATCTCTGAATAGGGGATTGTCTCTATATGTCCTTATGACACGTTCTCTTTTTCTCTCTCTAATTTTAGCACTTTCTCTATACATCTTTCTCAAATGTTCTCTGTGTTTCTCCTTATAGGTAGCATTTAATTTATACAGCTCATTTTTGTACAGACTCCTTTTATGTCTGTGATCAGGATCATTACACTTCTTAGTTGAGTTTTTTTTCTTTGTCTTGAAGCTTTCATCAAACCTGTACATCTGCCTTTCTTTCGTCTTCTGATTTTCCTTTCGTTGTGGTAGCTTTTGTTGGGCTAATAATCTTCTCCTCATTTTTTGCCTTTCCTGTTTATTACGTTTCAGCAGTTTATCTGAGAGTTCCTCTGTTATCTTAGTTGAACTGGAGGCACTGTTTGAATCATTCTGAGGAACAGAATCTGGTGTTACCGGAGTTTCTCTCACAGAAGATGCAGAGGTTTTCTTTTCAAAATAATCAGAAGGATGTTTTTTTCCGGGAGCAGCTGTCTCATTTGAAGAATCAACTCTGGATGACATTACTTCACTGGTTAAATCTTTGGCCACAGGTTTCCGTGTCTGCTCAGTGTATATTTCGGAGTTTAATTCATGAACACGTTCATTTAAAGCTGGTGCTGGTGCACTTGTAGCTGTTTGTCTGTATTCGGTGGTTTGATTAGCATCTCTTTGGTCAGCAGCGTTTTCACTGTGAAACTCGATGGGCTGTAGTTCATAAGTACAGCTTGGTGCGATGCTAAACATTCTGTACAAACGTTTGATCCTGTCAATCATGTCATTAAGACGTGTGAATTTCAACATAACTGCAGTTCCACCACTTACACTTAGCGACAATGGCATACCAGTAGACTTACGTGGGTGAGGGTCAAAATATGCATATTCACCTGAAGTCAGCCTGCTAACAGCGATGACTGTTCCTCCCATGACTAGCAAAGCATAGCGAAACTCTGAAGCCAAACGCTGTAATCCCTGTTCAAGGCTCGGAAAGTGATCTGTACCATCAAATGTGCCGTAATGAGCAAACTGAGACATGTCGACTTGATACTCGTGTGTGCGGCTGGTAACAACTGAGGGAAGTTCATCGCAGGCTAGAAACACACTGTTCACAAACCTCAGTCTGGCATCTGAATAGACGGCATGGCCTTTGTCCAACACACGGTTTAGATCTGCTCTGGTAATAAATTCATCCTCGTGTAAGAATGACAGGAAAACCAAACTGTTAGCCATGCATTGCTGATTCCGGTACTTTCCATACCTAGGAGAAGCCTGGCTTCGGGAAGCACAGACGCTACTCACTCGTGGACTTTCACTGTTTGTAACCTGTACATGAGACTGTCCTGGAGCTTGTCCATCATGCTGTGTTTGTACAGTTAGCTGGGGTTCAGTCTGGATTACCTGCATAACTTCAGGCTCTGGGACAGACACTGAGGGAACACTTCTCTTTACCACATCTGCATAAGACACTGTGGCTGTCTCTCCATCATGCTGTGTTTGTACAGTTAGCTGGGGTTCAGTCTGGATTACCTGCACAACTTCAGGCTCTGGGACAGACACTGAGGGAACACTTCTCTTTACCACATCTGCATAAGACACTGTGGCTGTCTGAACACTGCTCTGCACTTCTGTGCTGGGAAAAGCTGAAACACACACCTTTACCTGCTCACTGCTCTGAGAAACATTCACCTGTTCTTTCTGCTTTTGCCATCTAAGCTTCTGGGACTGCGACCTTTGACTTTTTCTTGGCATTTTGCTGAAGTACAATCTGGAGCTTATATGTGTTTATACACAAATATAAACAAAACTGAACCTTGAAACAGAAAAACTTATAACTCCTTAAGTTACTGTTAAATCTGAGAAATGTACTATTATACTATAAAATGTTTTTATGAATATATGAATAGATGTTAAAAAGCTGATTTGTACTCCAAACTCAAAATAAAGGAAATTCAAAGTTCTCTGGAAACAATTTGGTCCGTTTTATTGTAGCTCTTTTAGAAACGGGGTTTCTTCAGCTGGATGTTCTGCAGCAGTCAGGAAACAGGAAGTCTGGGTCCTCAGGCACTTCTCGATGACAATACTGACTGAATACTTACACTGAGTGACAAAATGGGTTTGTCCTTAAATAATAATACTATAAACTTGCAGTCAAATGTTATAGCCAATGAAACAGACTAACAGACTGGATCTGATTTATTATTTATCTGAATGTATGTATTACAAAATAACCAGATTATCTTATTACAAATAAACTTATAAAAAGGTGATATTTTATACAATTGATCAAAGTAAGCCAAACTAGCAGTCCAAACTAAAGTCTAATGCAAAATTAAAATGACAAATGTAGGGCTGTGTAAGTAGTTTCTACTATAAGTTCTACTGTACTGTAATTCTACTACTGTATATTCAACTTGTAATTTAAAGCAAAATGACTGAATGTGAGAGAGCTTAATGACAGGAAAGAAAGAGCAGTGAGAGCAGAGATCTCTCAGAATTCTGTAACAGATAGATCAAGTTCTGGTAACTTGGATTTCTGAAAATTGGATTCTGAAAGGATTCTCAAAACTTGGATTCTCAAATTAGATAGAGCAGTAGAGATAGAGGGATACAAGATGGAATGGCTTTCAAATTAGATAGAGCGGTAGGGATAGAGGGATACAAGATAGAATGGCTTTCAAATTAGATAGAGCAGTAGGGATAGAGGGATACAAGATAGAATGGCTTTCAAATTAGATAGAGTTGGGAGAGTGATAGGATAGACAGAATTGCTTATAATGATAGAGAGAGAGAGAGGATCTTCTGCAGCAGGTCACCTGTAAGACACAAAAGGACTGGAATTAGTCATATTTCCAACATGCTTGGATTTACCATATTCTTCAGACTATATGGCATACCTAAAATCCTGTCATTATCTCAAAAACATACAATGTGCCTAGCGTATCGATTCTGGTTATGCTTACTGACCTCAAACGGGATTTCTGTGGTACACAGCGCTCAAAATTCTGTCAAATATTTTAGTAAGACTTCGTAAGCTACAAAGCTGTGCTGCTTGATGTATTGTCAGAGCATTATGGCTACCATAGTCAGGACCCTCGCAGAGTAATTCGTACGGTGCTTCAACATAACATTATGGTGTGTGTACAAGGACCTGGCACGTGCTAAGAGACATGCTTAAGAAGCAGATTTCAAACTGATCAACCCATGAAGAGTTTGATGGATTTGTGGATGAGGAATGAACTGAAAGAGTGTATTGTTCTGTATTTTATGTGTTACAACTGAACAGTGTTGAGAGTTGTTTGTGAATGACTTGAATAAAGTTTGACTTATCTGACTGTTTGTTTGGCTTAATCTGCCTTAAAAACAGGCTTGTTTATTGACATTATGCCTTATAATCTCAAAAATACAATACATGTAGGGCTTTAAATACTAAAGACTTCTACAGTAAATTATTGGACTGAACAGAATGACAATGTTTAACAAATGATGGTGGAACTGTTATAAGGACATTTTTACATTCTATTAAAACAATAAACTAAGTCTATAAACTCAAACTAAGACGTGCTGCTACAGTAACTTACTGTAAATATTAAATGGTCCAACAAAACCAACACACTGAGGTTACAGCACAGTTTCAGGTCACTCTGTATGAATTTTGGCAAAATGAGAAATTTGGAGACAGCTAGTTTCTACACAGCAGTTTCTACATATTTCAGTCACATTTGGGGCATGTTTGATACACAGCAATAAGCACTACACTAAATCTATAATAAACTTATCATAGCTGATATAAAGGCCTAATTAGCAAAATTTAGTATGATGATCATTTCTTTGTAGATCATTTCATGATAAAAAGAACAGAAGTGAGTGCTGTATCTGAGCTGGTGCATGTAAGATCTTTGCTGGAGATTCCCACATTTCTTAAACAAACAAACAAACAAACAAACATGACTTTCAGACAGTTCATCTTTTGTAAATTAGGGCAGGATTATTTTCAAAAAACAGCCTTGATAAAAATATCAGGCCACTATAAAATGTCTTATGTTTATGTTTTCATCCCACCTATATTTTGCAAGTCATTATGACAAATTACAAAAAGCAGTTTTTAGGCAGTGATTTAAGGGAAGAAGCTTTTGAAATCCACCATGCCCTACCACCAGTGGTCTCAAACTCTGGTTGTTAAGGCCTGGTGTCCAGAAACTTTTCTATGTGTCCCTGTTGCAACACACCTGAATAACATTAGTAGGTCATTAGCAAAACTCTACAGAACGTGACTGCATGCTGAGGTGGTAATTCAGGAATTTGATTCATGTTATAGCAGCTCATGAGTGAATGAACATGATGCAATGAAAGTACTTTTAGAAGTACATTTTTCCAAACACTTAAATTACTTAAATTTGAACAGTCTTCGGGGATGCCACTTCAACACAGTCAAATTCTATACTCTCACTAATGACCTACAAATGTTACTCAGGTGTTTTGTAACAGGGACACGTGGAAAAGCTTCAGGACACCGGCCCTTGAAGAGTGGAGTTTGAGACCCCTGCCCTATGTGAATATTTAATTGTCCCTAAACTGCTAGTCGTGAGCTGCTCTAATGTGAAACAAACACATATAGTTCTGTAAAGGTTTACAAAGAGATTTCTAAGGATCTGGAGACCCCAGAAAACAGAAACCCTCCCAGACGTTTTTGCCTGTTCAGCTACAACAAGTTGCCTAATAATATCTCGATGATAACCAAGAGCTGTGCTGACTAACTGCACTAAACTGAATCATCTATAGTGAGAGAAAAACACCAGCATTAAAGTCAAACATGGTGCTGTTACTGTGATGTCCCAGAGTTCCTTTACTACTTCAGGACCTACATCAACTCATCAGGTCCTGGGCTTAAGTTTAATCACACTTAGGATCTGAAGCACACAAGCAAGTCCAATTGAATGAATGAAACAAAACACTTTGTGTAAACGAATCAGTCTGGACTTTAATGAAATTAAGATACTTGGTATGACTTGAAAACCCTATCCATCCATCCATCCATCCATTCGCTTCCGCTTATCCTTTTCAGGGGGCACTGGAGCCTATCCCACCTGTCATAGGGCGAGAGGCAGGGTACACCCTGGACAGGTCGCCAGTCTGTCGCAGGGCCAACACACAGGGACAGACAACCATTCGCACTCACATTCATTCGCAGATACACACCTAGTGACAATTTGGATTATTCAATTAACCTATCCCCACAAGCTGCATGTCTTTGGACGGTGGGAGGAAGCCGGAGTACCCGGAGGTAGGGCTGCTCGATTATGGCAAAAATGATAATCACGATTATTTTCACTGAAATTGAGATCTCGATTATTTGACGATATTTATTTAACCCTTTAAGACCTACTATAGAACCAAGTCCGCCAGAGCTTATATTATTTTTTTACATGTTGTAGTGCCATTTGTGGGAGCATTTCAAGTTGCTATACAACTGTTATAGCCCATATTTTAATAATATGTATGCATTAAGTCCATAGTAACTACATTAATTGCAAAAAAGTGCAATAAACTACAAAAAAATTGAAAATTGTTTTTGTTTTTTAACATATATTTCTACTTGGAGAAATTTAAGAGGTTTATCCCTCAAAACTTTAAATACAAAAAAGTTGCAAAAAATAGTTTACAACAACAGGAAATTTATTCAGTGTCTTCATAGTTTTATTTTGGAGATACAGCAATTTTTATATACTGCAGGAAAAACAAAAACAATCCTATGATGCAAATTTGCAAAGAAAACAGCAGGTGCATCAAAATAAACTATTTCCAGCAGTGCAATTCGAGTTCTAAGCATCCCAGCAACTATTCAGAAAAGTCAAACATGACCAGTATAGGCTTTTAAGGCCTACAAGTAAAAAAAAACTACATTTTCCGCGAAAATGACATCACTTCCGGTTTCGGGCAGGAAATGGCGGACATGTGATAGTTAGCGGTCTGTTTCAATGTGCGAAGTGTTACGAACAGCTGATCAGATCGGCAAAGCGTGTTTCTGGAATATTATGTTTTTGTTCCTGCAAGCGCTTTTTATGCAATTTATGTGGAAGGAAACCGTGACCGAGGACAAGCTGATGGCATAAGATGTAAGTTTCATATGCAAAACAAATTATTGCGCTAGCTTACACGGTTCAGGTTCTACAGGGATTTAAAAAGTTACACAAAACAGAGCGTGCTGCTCTGACCGGCTTTAAAGGGTTAACAATAACAATGTATTGAATAATGACTTTAAAAAATAATATAAAATAGTGTGCAACACCACTGAAGTTTTTTTTTTTTTTTTACCTCTCTTTTCAACCAACGGCAGTCACTCTCCAAATAACTTCTGCTTAGCTTTCCGAGCTTCCCTCGGGTCCTCTTAATCAGCGGTCTCAACCTTTTTTGCGCCACGGACGGTTTATGCCCGACAATATTTTCACGGACCGGCCTTTAAGGTGTCGCGGATAAATGAGGGAGGGGCTAATAATCGGCTCAGTCATTTTTAATGATCGTTGAAAGCCCAGATCGTAATCGTGATTAAAATTCGATTAATTGAGCAGCCCTACCCGGAGGGAACCCACGCAAACACCGGGAGAACATGCAAACTCCACACAGAAAGACCCCGGCCTGATGTTGGAATTAAACTCAGGACCTTCTTGCTGTGCGGCAACAGTGCTAACCACCGTGGTACTTGGTATGACTTGAAAACCCTATATTGGGCCTTAATTAAGACTTTTTTCTTTTCTTTTTTTGCCTGTCCTGTTTGGATCTAATTAAGACAATTCTGAAATTATAGTGGACCAAAATCAACCAGTGATGTAAACCAGTCATTACCAGTTACTGTAAATGCTTGATGGTAATTGTTGCTATCAGGGCATCCACAGCTGGGTATTAGAGACCAATATGTTTTTACATTAGACCAGGTTGTTCTGGTTCAAAAATGAAATCATCACTTTAAAACTGCTTTTTGTATTTATCCAGGTCATCCTTGTTAGATGATTTGAAACATGTGAAAAAAAGCATAAACAAAATAAATCTGCAAGGAAGAAAGACCTTTCTCAGCACTGTACTGCAGACAAAACCTATACTTACCAGACTTGCGACGATCAGATCAGTATCCTAGAGAAAGGAAACAACACATCAGATCACTGTTTAATGACTTACACTGTTGAACCTCTTCACACACAATCCAATTTACTGTGACATGAAATAACTAGTAAGATCCTCAATTTCTTCAAGCCTTTATGAACTCACTGTAGTCTAAAGAGGACAAACTTTAGTTACAGAGTCTCACATGACGATGACATGTGTAATAAAGGCATGCATACTACAGAAGTGCAAAGAAGAGGCACCTATATTTGTTGGTACAGATTATGGCTTTTTAGCTCCATCATTTTCTATCACAAGTCAGTGCTTAATAAAGTGTGGAAAAACCACAACTGTTAGAATCAACGGAAAACCTCATTAGGTTTTAGTTCTGATCTGAATATGTAAATCCTAAAATACATGTAAATTCTGACATGTTATAGTAACAACAGTGGCACGCCATTTTTGCAATTAATTTCTTAAAAATTATAATAAAAAGTCCTTCCATTGTACCTGTTGGCAGGAATCTTTTTGTATTTTGCAATATTTCCCTTTTATATATAATTTTCAAACACATTGTATCAAGCAACTTATTAAGAAACTGATTTAAACTTAGTGTACATAAATTACACACAGGCTTTAACATACACAACATTGCCTACTCACAACTCTGGTTCTCTTAGTCTTTTATTATTGCTTAAATGTTTAACGTACCACTTCTGTTCACTCAGGCAAAAATACTTCTATAGTGGTCTGACTTTAATGTAATACATAAGCAGAATATGAGTGAAGATATAAATCAACAACTGTGGTGCTCTTAAGTGTTTAAGCTAGGGCTGCTCAATTAATCGAATTTTAATCACGATTACGATCTGGGCTTTCAACGATCATTAAAAATGACTGAGCCGATTATTAGCCCCTCCATCATTTATCCGCGAGACCTTAAAGGCCGGTCCGTGAAAATATTGTCGGGCATAAACCGGTCCGTGGCTCAAAAAAGGTTGGAGACCGCTGATTAAGAGGACCCGAGGGAAGCTCGGAAAGCTAAGCAGAAGTTATTTGGAGAGTGACTGCCGTTGGTTGAAAAGAGTTTAAAAAAAAAAAACTTCAGTGGTGTTGCACACTATTTTATATTATTCTTTAAAAGTCATTGTTAACCCTTTAAAGCCGGTCAGAGCAGCACGCTCCGTTTTGCGTAACTATTTTTAAATCCCTGTAGAACCTGAACCGTGTAAGCTAGCGCAATCATTTGTTTTGCATATGAAACCGGAGGAGTTGTACTTACATCTGATGCCATCAGCTTGTCCTCGGTCACGGTTTCGTTCCACATATAGCTTTGCAAAAATTGCATAAAAAGCGCTTGGAGGAACAAAAACATAATATTCCAGAAACACGCTTCGCCGTTCCTATCAGCTGTTCGTAACACTTCCCACAGTGAAATGATGCACATGCTGTTTTCTTTGCAAATTTGCATCATAGGATTGTTTTTTGTTTTTCCTGCAGTATATAAAAATTGCTGTATCTCCAAAATAAAACTATGAAGACACTCAAAATAAATTTCCTGTGGTGGGAAACTATTTTTTGCAACTTTTTTTGTATTTAAAGTTTTGAGGGATAAACCTCTTAAACTTCTCCAAGTAGAAATATATGTAAACAAAACAAAAGCGATTTTCAAATTTTTTTTTGTAGTTTATTGCACTTTTTTGCAATTTATGTAATTACTATGGACTTAATGCATACATATTATTAAAATATGGGCTATAACAGTTGTATTGATGTATAGCAACTTGAAATGCTCCCACAAATGGCACTACAGCATGTAAAAAAAATAAATAAAAATAATATAAGCTCTGGTGGACTTGGTTCTATAGTAGGTCTTAAAGGGTTAAATAAATATCGTCAAATAATCGTGATCTCAATTTCAGTGAAAATAATCGTGATTATCATTTTTGCCATAATCGAGCAGCCCTAGTTTAAGCTACCACTTACACTAACTCACCTAAAATGCGTTCATAGTTATGTCTGCTAGGTAAATCCATAAACAAACGGAGAACATGAACAACTGTATAAAAACAGTTGTTTGTGTTCAAACATAAAAATCAGACACAAATGGCCTGTTAAACTTCAGGGACAGTCAGAGGTCATGTGTGGGGCCTTTGCTGCTACAAGGTATAAATTCTGACCATTTGTTTTTGCCCATCAGTAAATGGTAATGTCACAAAAACCAAACTACGTTAGGTAAGTTGCTAAACATGTTACACAGTGACAATGTCATATTACTGCAGTTACAATTGCTGCTTACTTACCAGCAAAGGCAAAACCGAAGTTCTGTTTCACTCTGTAACAAAAGAACAAAAATACAGAATCAGACAACTGAAATCAGCATCAGAGTCAATACTGCATCACAATCTGTAGTGGGAAAAAAAATCTGTTAAATTCTTTGTTTACAACAGCTTTACTATAAACACCCCATCTTCTCTTTCTGCACCTTATTAAAGATTTCTGTCTTTATTAAGGTGATGTGTCGTTTTATCCATCTGCAATTCCACAGAAATTCCTCATGAACGTAAAGCTCTAATACTTTGGTGCTATTACATAACACAGCAGATACCACAAGCAATGATTTGCTCGCACTGCACACTTGATCAAATGATAACATCACAGTTTCAAAGCGTGCAACAATCACAAATAATACTTGATACTATAAATGCTTGATGGTAGTTCTTCGTATCAGGGCTTCCACAGCTGGGTATTAGAGACCAGCATGTTCTCACATTAGAACAGATAGCTCTGGTTTGGTTTTCTCTGCTTCATACGTGAAATCATCACTTTAAAATGCTTTTTTGTATTTATTCAAATCATCCCTGTTAGATGATTTGAAACATGTGACAAAAAAGCATGAACAAAATAAATCTGCAAGGAAGAAAGACTTTTCCCAGCACTGTACCTCAGACAAAATGAACTCACTTTAGTCTAAAGAGGGCAAAATTTAATTGCAGAGTCTCAAATGGCCTTAACATGTGTAATAAAAACAATAATTACTACAGAAATGCTTTGATAAGCCTTTAAAATTAGACATAAATGGCCTATTAAACTTCAGGGACATTTTTAGGGACACTCAGAGATCGGGGGGGGGGGGGGGGGGGGGGGGGGGGGGGCGCTTTACTGCTTATAAATCCTAAATGTGTTTTTGCCCATGAGCAAATGGCAAGATATCACAAAAAGCCAAACTATTGTATGTAAATTGCTAAAAATGTTACACAATCCCAATTTCATATTGCTTCAGTTACAATCACGGTTTACTTACCAGCAAAGGCAAAACCAAGCTTTATTTCACTCTGTGTAACAAAAGACAAAGAACAAAAATACAGGATCAGAAAACTCAAATCAGCATCAATACTGCATCACTCTCTGTTGTCAAAAAGATTCACTAAACTTCTTTGTTTACTACAGCTGGAATACAAACAACAACTCTCCTCTGTTTTCTTTGGTCTACATCTCATTTAAGATTGCAAAACACTCATACATGAAAAACTGCACGACATATTTTTAAGGCTTTAATATTTGAGGTGGTCTGCATTCAAATTCTACTTCCTAAAATATTACCAACTGCACATAGTATCATAGTAAATATGCTGTAGTTTTAAAATAAATATCTATGTACCATACTAATAATAATATACTGCCATATTTTATTTATGTGAAGGTGGGCTGTTGTTTATTTCATTAATTTCCCACAAAGTGAGAATTTAAACTGTGCTGCAGATTTAGGTTGGCACAAACAAGCCTTTGTTAAACAGTTCTTAAAAATTAAAGTCTACATATTAGGAGTTCTTATTATTCTTGGGCTATGTCCACACGTACACAGGTACTTTTGAAAATGGAGATTTTTCTATGCGTTTGCACCTTTCGTCCACACTTAAACGGCGTTTTCGGTCACTGAAAAACTAAAAACGCTTGCCAGAATATTTTCGAAAACTCCGTTTTTGCATTTATGTGTGGACAGGGAAACGGAGAAAACGCAGCGCCTTTTTTGACGTCACACTGTGCGCCACGTTATTGTTTCGGTGAAATGCATTTCTACAATACGGTTACTGTTAATTGTTCTCTCTGCAGTGTTTAAATGCTTACATATGCGCACACAGTTACTGTCCCCCCACAGATATGACTCGGTTCTGCTTCTATGCCCCATCTTTGTTTACCATTTCCCACCGAGGCTTCTAGACTTCTGATTGGCCAACATTTCTACACGGTTAGGAATATAGCGCCACCTGCTGCTTTGGCATGTTCCTAGCAGCGTTCTCCTTCATTTCTGCATTTATGTGTGGACGGGATTGTTTTTTAAAACAGAAACGGAAAATCTCCGTTTTCAAAAATACCCGTGTATGTGGGGACATAGCCTATGTTTAATCCTCAGTTTCTCCCCCCCTCCTTTGTCTTAATTAACCCACAAGACCTGCACACACGTGACTCTTTCTCCCGTGTTCGGTCAGAGGCGGTAAAATGGCTCCTTTGATCTTGCCGACAGCTGACACTGAATCTAAGATGGCGGTTCGTTAAAAACTTTACAGCATAAAGAATGAGGCTGTTTTAACCAACTGATTTGTGAAGAGAACTAACTGCACCTTATGTAACAGGCTGACAAACACGAACACACCAAATGTAATTAATAAAACAACACGATAACCGTGGTTCACAGTCAAATTTTCATTTCACACTGGGCTCAAAGGAGCGCTAGGCATTAGCATCGGGTTGTTAGCTCATCAAACACTCCTTTTACATACAAAAATGACAAAGTTTCACTAAGAAAAAGCAACCACTGTGTTACTCTAATATGAGTTATACCTCGGTTGGCTTTATAAATCACTAAAAGAACTCGTTAAATCGCACAAACAGACTATAAACATTTAGGAGAGAAGAGGAGAAGCAGAGCAGCAGCACTCACCCAGAGCGGACTCAGCGAAGTGTGCGGAATGGCGGATGTCCGGCAGTCAGGTAAAAGATGAGGCGTTCACGGGTAGTAGGAAATTCCAGTATTTACACACAATGGGCATTGTAAACATCAAAAATGTAGGTGATTTTAAATATTCTATACAATATTTATTTGCTACAGAAAAAACTCGCAGAACTTTAAATCTATAACTTGAATAAATATTATTAGAAGGCTCTACTCCTGAACACCAACACCAAAGAGCTGAGTTCACCAGACCTGAAAAAAAAACAACAACAACCAGTCCAGGACAGTCAGTCTGCAAAGATGTTTTAAAGACAAATATATATATATAAACATTATCCATTAAGGATTCCCCTCAAAACAAATGACTATAATTTCCTAACCGTAAGGGCTAGAACGGTCACTGCACCGTTTTGTTCAGAAGAGATGGGGGAATCTTCAAGTGTTGACAATTTATCATTAAAATGTGAATTTTTAGAGATATATGACATGGATGACTTGTTGACTTAGAAGCCACGAATTCCCCAATATGCAAATAGATTAAGCATAAATACTACATTTAGTAGAAATACTATGTTTTAGCACAAATAGTATAAAAAGCAGAAATACTGTAATTTAGCAGAAATACTATATTAGGCACAAATTCTATGAAAAGCAGAAATAGTATGATTTAGCAGAATAGTAATATATAGAAATAGTATGATTAAGCATAAATACTACATTTAGTAGAAATACTATGTTTTAGCACAAATCCTATAAAAAGCAGAAATACTATAATTTAGCAGAAATACTATATTAAAATTAAAAATGCAAAAGACAATAAATGTCCCTAAGGACCTCTGAAGGTTAAACACAAATCCTATAAAAAGCAGAAATACTATATTAGGCACAAACAGTATAAAAAGCAGAAATACTATAATTTAGCAGAAATACTATGTTAGGCACAAATAGTATAAAAAGCAGAAATACAATTATATAGCAGAAATGCTGTATTTAGAAAGAAAAATATAACATAGTAGAAATAGTATGATTTGGCAGAAATACTATATTTAGCACATATACTGTAACATGACAGAAATTCCTCCAATTAGTAGTAATACTTTAACATAACACAAATGTTATGATTTGGCACAAAAATCATGATTTGGCAAAAATACTATGATTTAGCAGAAATACTATGATTGAGCAGAAATACTAAGATTGAGCAGAAATACTAAGATGTAGTAAAAGTACTTTGATTGAACAGAAATACAATTATGGAGGAGTAATACTTTAAAATGGGAGAAATATTGATACACACACACACATACACAGAGCCTAAAGGGAAGAGTATTTGTGCCATGGAGTGTTAACAAGAATGTGAGGTCCATATTATCAAAAGCTGGTAAAATCATAAAAATTTGCAGAATTGTAATAAATGATGAATATGAATTACTGGTCTGTGACAGTGTATTAATTTGTAGGGAAAAAAAACATGTTGACCAAGGTGGAATCGAACCCACGATCTTTGGCTTGCAGAGCCGTGTCATTACCAACTGCGCCACTGGGAAAGAGAGCGGCCGCTTTGGAAAAACAGGCTGATGAGGAGTCAGAATTAGATTGCGGTGAGAGGCGAAAAACACCGTTTTTTGGAGTTACAAAACGTTGTGTAACTCAAAAACTAGGTGGACTAGAAGCATAATTCTTCTACTGGCTGAATCAGCGGACTTTGGTGTACTTTGACTGCGATTTTCATTGCTCTCTGTACATCTGTCGCTGAGATATGACGAGAGAGGAAACGGGAGACCTCAGATATGATTGGCTGGCTGGGAGGCCGTGCAGGCTGTGATCTGTATACTTGAATGTCTGAGTCCTCACAGAGGATTGGCTGCCTGGGGACCTGGCAGAAATATATAGAAATAGTATGATTAAGCATGAATCCTATAAAAAGCAGAAATAGTATATTAAGCACAAATCCTATAAAAAGCAGAAATTGTATGATTTAGCACAATAGTAATAAGTTAAACAGAAAAATTGGAAAAGCAAAATGGACAGCTGAAAAAATGCTGAACATGCTGAGGGTCCCTCAAATATACTTGTTAAATGAAAAAAATCGGCAAAAAAAATATAACAGCCACACAATCACAAATATGGACACATAAGGAAACACACATGCACAGAGAGACACACACACAAGATCCAATTCAGTCAACCAGTCTAAATATATTGATTTTGAATCTTACAATGAGATCATCCCATTAAAAGGCTTTCTCTCTCTCTCTCTCTCTCTCTCTCTCTCTGTCACACACACACACACACACACACACACACACACACACACACACACACACACACACACACACACACAGGGAGAGAGAAGTAAGTTTCTAGGTCAGCCTGGGAGCTGCTGAATTTGAATCCACCAATCAGAGAGCCTGTGCACTCTTTCCCTCCAAAACAGGTGCATCCTTTTTACACACGCAGCACAGAGAGGCACAGGATTATTGCAGTCTATTTCTCATAGTGAGGACTCCCCTCAAACAAATGACCATAATTTCCTAACTGTAGGGGCTAGAACAGTCATTCTTACACCGTTTTGATCAGAAGAGATAGGGGAATCTTCAAGTGTTGACAATTTATCATGAAAATGTGAATTTTTAGAGATATATGACATGGATGACTTATTGACTTAGAAGCCACGAATTCCCCAATATGCAAATTTGAATGCCTGAGGCCACATATATGATTGGCTGCCTGGGAAGCCGTGCAGGCCCTGATTTGTGGATTTGAATTCCTCAGCCCTGATATGATTGGCTGGCTTAGAAGCCATGAAGGCCCCAATATGCAAATTTGAATGCCTCAGGACACATATATGATTGGCTGGGAAGCCGTGCAGGCCCTGATTTGAAAATTTGAATTTCTCAGTCCTCACAGAGGATTGGCTGCCTGGGGACCTGGCAGAAATATATAGAAATACTATGATTAAGCATAAATACTACATTTAGTAGAAATACTTTGTTTTAGCACAAATACTATAAAAAGCAGAAATACTATAATTTAGCAGAAATACTATATTAAGCACAAATCCTATAAAAAGCAGAAATACTATATTAGGCACAAATCCTATAAAAAGCAGAAATACTATATTAGGCACAAATAGTATAAAAAGCAGAAATACTATAATTTAGCAGAAATACTATGTTAGGCACAAATCCTATAAAAAGAACAAATACTATAATTTAGCAAAAATACTATATTAGGCACAAATCTTATGAAAAGCAGAAATAGTATGATTTAGCAGAAATACTGTATTTAGCACAAGTACCGAAAAGTACCAGAAATACTATGATTTAGCCGAATAGTAATAGCTTACAAAATTACAAATATGGAGGCATATTGAAACACAAATGCACAGAAGGACACACAAACACAGGCTCTAATCCAGTCAACCAGTCTAACTATACTGAATTTAAATCCTACAATGACATGCTGCCAAATAAGGGCAGGGTCCTCTCTCTCCCACTAAACACACACACACACACACACACACACACACACACACACAGAGGGAGAGAGCTGCCGAATTTAAATCCACCAATCAGAGTGGCTGTTTACGTTTTCCCGCCAAAACAGGTGCATCTTTTTACACACGCAGCACAGAGAGGCACAGGATTATTGCAGCCTATTTCTCATAGTGAGGACTCCCCACAAACAAATGACCATAATTTCCTAACCGTAGGGGCTAGAACGGTCATTCTTAAACCGTTTTGTTCAGAAGAGATGGGGGAATCTTCCAGTGTTAACAATTTATCATTAAAATGTGAATTTTTAGAGATATACGACATGGATGACTTGTTGACTTAGAAGCCACGAATTCCCCAATATGCAAATTTGAATGCCTGAGGCCACATATATGATTGGCTGGCTGGGAAGCCGTGCAGGCCCTGATTTGTGGATTTGAATTCCTCAGCCCTCAGATATGATTGGCTGGCTTAGAAGCCATGAAGGCCCCAATATGCAAATTTGAATGCCTCAGGACACATATATGATTGGCTGGGAAACCGTGCAGGCCCTGATTTGAAAATTTGAATGTCTAAGTCCTCACAGAGGATTGGCTGCCTGGGGACCTGGCAGAAATATATAGAAATACTATGATTAAGCATAAATACTACATTTAGTAGAAATACTATGTTTTAGCACAAATCCTATAAAAAGCAGAAATACTATAATTTAGCAGAAATACTATATTAAGCACAAATCCTATAAAAAGCAGAAATACTATATTAGGCACAAATCCTATAAAAAGCAGAAATAGGATGATTAAGCATAAACACTACATTTAGTAGAAATACTATGTTTGAGCAAAAATCCTATAAAAAGCAGAAATACTATATTAGGCACAAATCCCATAAAAAGCAGAAATAGTATGATTAAGCATAAATACTACATTTAGTAGAAATACTATGTTTTAGCACAAATAGTATAAAAAGCAGAAATATTGTAATTTAGCAGAAATACTATATTAGGCACAAATCTTATAAAATAGCAGAAATAGTATGATTTAGCACAATAGTAATAAGTTAAACAGAAAAATTGGAAAAGCAAAATGGACAGCTGAAAAAATGCTGAACATGCTGAGGGTCCCTCAAATATACTTGTTAAATGAAAAAATCAGCAAAAAAATGCACAGGGAGAGAGAAGTAAGTTTCTAGGTCAGCCTGGGAGCTGCTGAATTTGAATCCACCAATCAGAGAGCCTGTGTACTTTTCCCGCCAAAACATGTGCCTCTTTTTACACACGCAGCACAGAGAGGCACAGGATTATTGCAGCCTATTTCTCATAGTGAGGACTCCCCTCAAACAAATGACCATAATTTCCAAACCGTAGGGGCTAGAGCGGTCATTCTTACACCGTTTTGTTCAGAAGAGATGGGGGAATCTTCCAGTGTTTACAATTTATCATTAAAATATGAATTATTAAAGATATTTGACTTCTAATGCACCATAACTGAGTAGAGCGAAGCAAAAACTGCCTTGACTTGCCCTCAAACAACGCTTTCTAACTCTAAATCTATTTGGAGTATCGATATCATTCTTTCACCGTAAGAGACAGCAGGCTTTGGTGAACAATCATGGAAATTTTCAGGTCTCTGTGGAAATCCAACAAAAAGTTATGACGAGAGAAAAAAGTGGTTCATTTCCACAGTTTGAAATCTGAAGAAATCTGAGCGAAGGACGAATTTCCTACCCTCAAACAAGTCCAACTCATTTCAGAACGGTAATAGGTGAGAAAGAAATTCTTGAATTGTGAGCGTCAGGGGTGTCTGAAGATATTCGGGGACAAGCCTCATGTCTTAACTTTGCTTCGTTAAGGAGATATGACGATTCAAATATGCCTCTCATTACAGAAATCCAGCGGTGATTTTGAACAAGCTCTCCATTCACTTTATATGGAGAGTTTTCTGACATTGTGTTGGTCTGAGGAGATTTGCGAAAATTCTATAAATCCCACAGCAATGATAGTGACATTTCCTGAAAGCCAGCAAAAATACCTACGTTTTGATGTATAATTTGTGGAGGTTGAGTGAAAATTGAGCAAGTAGCAAACAGTTGTTCCGACATGAAGAGAATACTGCAAAACCTTCAGTGACACACTGGAAGCCAAGAGCATAGCAACCATAACAACGCATGTATTTTGTGAAAAATCACAATTTTGCAACTCAAAACTTTAAGAGGCATAAAAGTAAAACAGTAGAAGATTTGAAAAAGCTGAATCATACCTGAATAGCCCAATAATTTGTGAACATTTTAAAATTTGAATGGTTGTTCTAGGTGAAAATATGAGGAAGTAGTTAAGTTTCAAAAACAAGCAAATTTTAGCATAATTGCAGAAGTTTCCCATTCATTTCAATGGGACAAATTAAAGGAAAAAAGTGGAATATTTTAAAAAGTATAATAGTTAAAAATAGCAAAAGTCATAGCCGGAAAGAGCAAAAATAGCAGAATAGTTTAAAATTTGAACGGTGAAAATCGGCTGAAAATTGTGGAAGTAGTTAAACGGCGAAAAGTGTACGGAAGTCCTAAGAATAATAATAATAATAATAATAATAATAACTAGAAAAATTTGCATTTCCTGCGAAAATGCAGTGTGGATGCTTAAAGCTGAAGCTGTATGCAAAAAGTAGCTGAAAAAGCTGAAAAGTTGCAGAAATTGTAAAAACTTTGCAGAAGCAAAAGAAGTTTGCTAAAATGGAATAACTTAGCAGAACTGCAATATCTTAGAGGAAACATAATACTTGGCAGAAATACAATAGCATAGCAGAATTTAGCAGAAATATTGTAACTTACCAGAAACATGATAACTTCTCAAAAATACAAGAATTTAGGAGAAATAGTATAAGATAACAGAAAGAATATATTTAGCCAAAAATACTTAAACATTACAGAAACACTATGATTTAGAAAAATAGTACAACAGAGCAGAAATATTGTGATTTACCAGAGACACTGTGATGAACTATGAATATTGTAATTTTAAATTAAGACTATGTTTTAGCACAAATATTATAATTTGGCAGAAATACTATAATTTAGCACAAATACTATAAAAAGCAGAAATACTATAATTTAGCAGAAATACTTTATTAAGCACAAACCCTATAAAAAGCAGAAATACTGTACTATGATTTGGTAGAAAAAACTATAATTAATCAGAAATACTATATTTGGCAGAAATACGGTATTTGGCACAAATCTTATAAAATAGCAGAAATGGTATGATTTAGCACAATAGTAATAACTTAAACAGAAAAATTGGAAAAGCAAAAATGGACAGCTGAAAAAATGATGAACATGCTGAACGTCCCTCAACTATACTTGTTAAATGAAAAAAATCAGCAAAAAAATCTATAACAGCCACACAATCACAAATATGTACACATAAGAAAACACACATGCACAGAGAGACACACACACAAGATCCAATTCAGTCAACCAGTCTAAATATATTGAATTTGAATCTTAGAATGAGATCATCCCATTAAAAGCCTTTCTCTCTCTCTCTCTCTCTCTCTCTGTCTCACACACACACACACACACACACACACACACACACACACACACACACACACACACACACACACACAGGGAGAGAAAAGTGAGTTTCTAGGTCAGCCTGGGAGCTGCTGAATTTGAATCCACCAATCAGAGAGGCTGTGCACTCTTTCCCTCCAAAACAGGTGCATCCTTTTTACACACGCAGCACAGAGAGACACAGGATCATTGCAGTCTATTTCTCATAATGATGACTCCCCTCAAACAAATGACCATAATTTCCTAACCATAGGGGCTAGAACGGTCATTCTTACACCGTTTTGTTCAGAAGAGATGGGGGAATCTTCAAGTGTTGACAATTTATCATTAAAATATGAATTTTTAGAGATATATGACACGGATGACTTGTTGACTTAGAAGCCACGAATTCCCCAATATGCAAATTTGAATGCCTGGAGCCCACATACATGATTGGCTGGCTGGGAAGCTGTGCAGGCCCTGATTTGTGGATTTGAATTCCTCAACCCTCAGATATGATTGGCTGGCTTAGAAGCCATGAAGTCCCCAATATGCAAATTTGAATGCCTCAGGACACATATATGATTGGCTGGGAAACCGTGCAGGACCTGATTTGAAAATTTGAATGTCTAAGTCCTCACAGAGGATTGGCTGCCTGGAGACCTGGCAGAAATATATAGAAATACTATGATTAAGCATAAATACTACATTTAGTAGAAATACTATGTTTTAGCACAAATACTATAAAAAGCAGAAATACTATAATTTAGCAGAAATACTATATTAAGCACAAATCCTATAAAAAGCAGAAATACTATATTAAGCACAAATTCTATAAAAAGCAGAAATACTATATTAAGCACAAATTCTATAAAAAGCAGAAATACTATATTAAGCACAAATCCTATTAAAAGCAGAAATACTATATTAAGCACAAATCTTATGAAATAGCAGAAACAGTATGATTTAGCACAATAGTAATAAGTTAAACAGAAAAATTGGAAAAGCAAAATGGACAGCTGAAAAAATGCTGAACATGCTGAGGGTCCCTCAAATATACTTGTTAAATGAAAAAATCAGCAAAAAAATGCACAGGGAGAGAGAAGTAAGTTTCTAGGTCAGCCTGGGAGCTGCTGAATTTGAATCCACCAATCAGAGAGCCTGTGTACTTTTTCCCGCCAAAACAGGTGCATCTTTTTACACACGCAGCAGAGAGAGGCACAGGATTATTGCAGCCTATTTCTCATAGTGAGGACTCCCCTCAAACAAATGACCATAATTTCCAAACCGTAGGGGCTAGAGCGGTCATTCTTACACCGTTTTGTTCAGAAGAGATGGGGGAATATTCCAGTGTTAACAATTTATCATTAAAATGTGAATTTTTAGAGATATACGACATGGATGACTTGTTGACTTAGAAGCCACGAATTCCCCCAATATGCAAATTTGAATGCCTGAGGCCACATATATGATTGGCTGCCTGGGAAGCCGTGCAGGCCCTGATTTGTGGATTTGAATTCCTCAGCCCTCAGATATGATTGGCTGGCTTAGAAGCCATGAAGGCCCCAATATGCAAATTTGAATGCCTCAGGACACATATATGATTGGCTGGGAAACCGTGCAGGCCCTGATTTGAAAATTTGAATGTCTAAGTCCTCACAGAGGATTGGCTGCCTGGGGACATGGCAGAAATATATAGAAATACTATGATTAAGCATAAATACTACATTTAGTAGAAATACTATGTTTTAGCACAAATAGTATAAAAAGCAGAAATATTATAATTTAGCACAAATAGTATAAAAAGCAGAAATATTATAATTTAGCACAAATAGTATAAAAAGCAGAAATATTATAATTTAGCACAAATAGTATAAAAAGCAGAAATATTATAATTTAGCACAAATAGTATAAAAAGCAGAAATATTATAATTTAGCACAAATAGTATAAAAAGCAGAAATATTATAATTTAGCACAAATAGTATAAAAAGCAGAAATACTACATTTAGTAGAAATACTATGTTTTAGCACAAATAGTATAAAAAGCAGAAATATTATAATTTAGCACAAATAGTATAAAAAGCAGAAATATTATAATTTAGCACAAATAGTATAAAAAGCAGAAATATTATAATTTAGCACAAATAGTATAAAAAGCAGAAATACTACATTTAGTAGAAATACTATGTTTTAGCACAAATAGTATAAAAAGCAGAAATATTATAATTTAGCACAAATAGTATAAAAAGCAGAAATATTATAATTTAGCACAAATAGTATAAAAAGCAGAAATATTATAATTTAGCACAAATAGTATAAAAAGCAGAAATACTACATTTAGTAGAAATACTATGTTTTAGCACAAATAGTATAATAAAGCAGAAATACTATAATTTAGCAGAAATACTGTATTTAGCACAAGTACCAAAAAGTACCAGAAATACTATGATTTAGCAGAATAGCAATAACTTACAAAATTACAAATATGGAGGCATATTGAAACAGAAATGCAGAGAGGGACACACAAACACAGGCTCTAATCCAGTCAATCAGTCTAACTATATTCAATTTAAATCCTACAATGACATGCTGCCAAATAAGGGCAGGGTCCTCTCTCTCCCACTAAACACACACACACACACACACACACACACACACACAGACAGACACAGAGGGAGAGAGCTGCCGAATTTAAATCCACCAATCAGAGTGGCTGTTTACGTTTTCCCGCCAAAAAAGGTGCATCTTTTTACACACGCAGCAGAGAGAGGCACAGGATTATTGCAGTCTATTTCTCATAGTGACGACTCCCCTCAAACAAATGACCATAATTTCCTAACCGTAGGGGCTAGAACGGTCATTCTTACACCGTTTTGTTCAGAAGACATGGGGGAATCTTCCAGTGTTTACAATTTATCATTAAAATATGAATTATTAAAGATATTTGACTTCTAATGCACCATAACTGAGTAGAGCGAAGCAAAAACTGCCTTGACTTGCCCTCAAACAACGCTTTGTAACTTGAAATCTATTTGGAGTATCGATATCATTCTTTCACCGTAAGAGACAGCAGGCTTTGGTGAACAATCATGGAAATTTTCAGGTCTCTGTGGAAATCCAACAAAAACTTATGACGAGAGAAAAAAGTGGTTCATTTCCAGACTTTGAAATCTGAAGAAATCTGAGCGAAGGACGAATTTCCTACCCTCAAACAAGTCCAACTCATTTCAGAACGGTAATAGTTGAGAAAGAAATTCTTGAATTGTGAGCGTCAGGAGTGTCTGAAGATATGCCGGGACAAGCCTCATGTCTTAACTTTGCTTCGTTAAGGAGATATGACGATTCGAATATGCCTCTCATTACAGAAATGCAGCGGTGATTTTGAACAAACTCTCCATTGACTTTATATGGAGAGTTTTCTGACCTTGTGTTAGTCTGAGGAGATTTGCGAAAGTTCTATGAATACCACAACAATGATAGTGACATTTTCTGAAAGCCAGCAAAAATACCTACGTTTTGATGTATAATTTGTGGAAGTTGAGTGAATATTGAGCAAGTAGCAAACAGTTGTTCGGACATGAAGAGAAGACTGCAAAAGCTTCAGTGGCACACTGGAAGCCAAGAGCATAGCAACCATAACAACGCATGTATTTTGTGAAAAATCACAATTTTGCAACTCAAAACTTTAAGAGGCATAAAAGTAAAACAGTAAAAGATTTGAAAAAGCTGAATCATACCTGAATAGCCCAATAATTTGTGAACATTTTAAAATTTGAATGGTTGTTCTAGGTGAAAGTATGAGGAAGTAGTTAAGTTTCAAAAACAAGCAAATTTTAGCAGAATTGCTGAAGTTTCCCATTCATTTCAATGGGACAAATTAAAGGAAAAAAGTGGAATATTTTAAAAAGTATAATAGTTAAAAATAGCAAAAGTCATAGCCGGAAAGAGCAAAAATAGCTGAATAGTTTAAAATTTGAACGGTGAAAATCGGCTGAAAATTGTGGAAGTAGTTTAACGGCGAAAAGTGTACGGAAGTCCTAAGAATAATAATAATAATAATAATAATAATAATAAAGAATAAAGAGAAACAGGAACTCAATAGTGTGGATGCTTAAAGCATCCACACAATAAAGAACTAGAAAAATTTGCATTTCCTGCGAAAATGCAGTGTGGATGCTTAAAGCTGAAGCTGTATGCAAAAAGTAGCTGAAAAAGCTGAAAAGTTGCAGAAATTGTAAAAACTTTGCAGAAGCAAAAGAAGTTTGCTAAAATGGAATAACTTAGCAGAACTGCAATATCTTAGAGGAAACATAATACTTGGCAGAAATACAATAGCATAGCAGAATTTAGCAGAAATATTGTAACTTACCAGAAACATGATAACTTCTCAAAAATACAAGAATTTAGGAGAAATAGTATAAGATAACAGAAAGAATATATTTAGCCAAAAATACTTAAACATTACAGAAACACTATGATTTAGAAAAATAGTACAACAGAGCAGAAATATTGTGATTTACCAGAGACACTGTGATGAACTATGAATATTGTAATTTTAAATTGAGACTATGTTTTAGCACAAATATTATAATTTGGCAGAAATACTATAATTTAGCAGAAATACTATATTAAGCACAAATCCTATAAAAAGCAGAAATGGTATGATTAAGCACAAATACTACATTTAGTAGAAATACTTTGTTTTAGCACAAATCCCATAAAAAGCAGAAATACTGTACTATGATTTAGTAGAAAAACTATAATTAATCAGAAATACTAAATTTAGCAGAAATACTATATTAAGCACAAATACTATGAAAAGCAGAAATAGTATGATTAAGCATAAATACTACATTTAGCAGAAATACTATATTAAGCACAAATCCTATGAAAAGCAGAAATAGTATGATTAAGCATAAATACTACATTTAGCAGAAATGCTATATTAAGCACAAATACTATGAAAAGCAGAAATAGTATGATTAAGCATAAATACTACATTTAGCAGAAATACTATATTAAGCACAAATCTTATAAAATAGCAGAAATAGTATGATTTAGCACAATAGTAATAAGTTAAACAGAAAAATTGGAAAAGCAAAATGGACAGCTGAAAAAATGCTGAACATGCTGAGGGTCCCTCAAATATACTTGTTAAATGACAAAAATCTGCAAAAAAATGTATTACAGCCACACAATCACAAATATGTACACATGAGGAAACACACATGCACAGAGAGACCCACACACAAGATCCAATTCAGTCAACCAGTCTAAATATATTGAATTTAAATCTTAGAATGGGATCATCCCATTAAAAGCCTTTCTCTCTCTCTCTCTCTCTCTGTCACACACACACACACACACACACACACACACACACACACACAGGGAGAGAGAAGTAAGTTTCTAGGTCAGCCTGGGAGCTGGTGAATTTGAATCCACCAATCAGAGAGGCTGTGTACTTTTCCCCACCAAAACAGGTGCATCTGTTTACACACGCAGCAGCACAGAGAGACACAGGATTTTTGCAGTCTATTTCTCATAGTGACGACTCCCCTCAAACAAATGACCGTAATTTCCTAACCGTAGGGGCTAGAACGGTCATTCTTACACCGTTTTGTTCAGAAGAGATGGGGGAATCTTCAAGTGTTGACAATTTAATATTAAAATATGAATTTTTAGAGATATATGACATGGATGACTTGTTGACTTAGAAGCCACGAATTCCCCAATATGCAAATTTGAATGCCTGAGACCACATATGTGATTGGCTGGCTGGGAAGCCGTGCAGGCCCTGATTTGTGGATTTGAATTCCTCAGCCCTCAGATATGATTGGCTGGCTTAGAAGCCACGAAGGCCCCAATATGCAAATTTGAATGCCTCAGGACACTTATTTGATTGGCTGGGAAACTGTGCAGGCCCTGATTTGAAAATTTGAATGTCTCAGTCCTCACAGAGGATTGGCTGCCTGGGGACCTGGCAGAAATATATAGAAATACTATTATTAAGCATAAATACTACATTTAGTAGAAATACTATGTTTTAGCACAAATATTATAAAAAGCAGAAAAACTATAATTTAGCAGAAATACTATAATTTAGAACAAATAGTATAAAAAGCAGAAATACTATAATTTAGAACAAATAGTATAAAAAGCAGAAATACTATAATTTAGCAGAAATACTATGTTAGGCACAAATCCTATAAAAAGCAGAAATACTATAATTTAGCAGAAATACTATGTTAGGCACAAATCCTATAAAAAGCAGAAATACTATAATTTAGCAGAAATACTATATTAGGCATAAATCCTATGAAAAGCAGAAATAGTATGATTTAGCAGAAATACTGTATTTAGCACAAGTACCGAAAAGTACCAGAAATACTATGATTTAGCAGAATAGTAATAACTTATTGAAACACAAATGCACAGAGGGACACACAAACACAGGCTCTAATCCAGTCAACCAGTCTAACTATGTTCAATTTAAATCCTACAATGACATGCTGTCAAATAAGGGCAGGGTCCTCTCTCTCCCACTAAACACACACACACACACACACACACACACACACACACACACACACACACACACACACACAGGGAGAGAGGACTAAGTTTCTAGGTCAGCCTGGGAGCTGCTGAATTTGAATCCACCAATCAGAGAGGCTGTTTACGTTTTCCCGCCAAAACAGGTGCATCTTTTTACACACGCAGCACAGAGACATAGACCTGCTTCTTTCAGTTTATTTCACATAGTGAGGATTCCCCTCAAACAAATGACCATAATTTCCTAACCATAGGGGCTAGAGCGGTCATTCTTACACCGTTTTGTTCAGAAGAGATGGGGGAATCTTCAAGTGTTGACAATTTATCATTAAAATATGAATTTTTAGAGATATATGACATGGATGACTTGTTGACTTAGAAGCCACGAATTCCCCAATATGCAAATTTGAATACCTGGAGCCCACATACATGATTGGCTGGCTGGGAAGCTGTGCAGGCCCTGATTTGTGGATTTGAATTCCTCAGCCCTCAGATATGATTGGCTGGCTTAGAAGCCATGAAGTCCCCAATATGCAAATTTGAATGCCTCAGGACACATATATGATTGGCTGGGAAGCCGTGCAGGCCCTGATTTGAAAATTTGAATTTCTCAGTCCTCACAGAGGATTGGCTGCCTGGGGACCTGGCAGAAATATATAGAAATACTATGATTAAGCATAAATACTACATTTAGTAGAAATACTATGTTTTAGCACAAATACTATAAAAAGCAGAAAAACTATAATTTAGCAGAAATACTATATTAAGCACAAATCCTATAAAAAGCAGAAATAGGATGATTAAGCATAAACACTACATTTAGTAGAAATACTATGTTTGAGCAAAAATCCTATAAAAAGCAGAAATACTATATTAGGCACAAATCCCATAAAAAGCAGAAATAGTATGATTAAGCATAAATACTACATTTAGTAGAAATACTATGTTTTAGCACAACTAGTATAAAAAGCAGAAATATTGTAATTTAGCAGAAATACTATATTAGGCACAAATCTTATAAAATAGCAGAAATAGTATTATTTAGCACAATAGTAATAAGTTAAACAGAAAAATTGGAAAAGCAAAATGGACAGCTGAAAAAATGCTGAACATGCTGAGGGTCCCTCAAATATACTTGTTAAATGAAAAAATCAGCAAAAAAATGCACAGGGAGAGAGAAGTAAGTTTCTAGGTCAGCCTGGGAGCTGCTGAATTTGAATCCACCAATCAGAGAGCCTGTGTACTTTTTCCCGCCAAAACATGTGCCTCTTTTTACACACGCAGCACAGAGAGGCACAGGATTATTGCAGCCTATTTCTCATAGTGAGGACTCCCCTCAAACAAATGACCATAATTTCCAAACCGTAGGGGCTAGAGCGGTCATTCTTACACCGTTTTGTTCAGAAGAGATGGGGGAATCTTCCAGTGTTTACAATTTATCATTAAAATATGAATTATTAAAGATATTTGACTTGTAATGCACCATAACTGAGTAGAGCGAAGCAAAAACTGCCTTGACTTGCCCTCAAACAACGCTTTCTAACTCAAAATCTATTTGGAGTATCGATATCATTCTTTCACCGTAAGAGACAGCAGGCTTTGGTGAACAATCATGGAAATTTTCAGGTCTCTGTGGAAATCCAACAAAAAGTTATGACGAGAGAAAAAAGTGGTTCATTTCCACAGTTTGAAATCTGAAGAAATCTGAGCGAAGGACGAATTTCCTACCCTCAAACAAGTCCAACTCATTTCAGAACGGTAATAGGTGAGAAAGAAATTCTTGAATTGTGAGCGTCAGGGGTGTCTGAAGATATTCGGGGACAAGCCTCATGTCTTAACTTTGCTTCGTTAAGGAGATATGACGATTCGAATATGCCTCTCATTACAGAAATCCAGCGGTGATTTTGAACAAGCTCTCCATTCACTTTATATGGAGAGTTTTCTGACCTTGTGTTAGTCTGAGGAGATTTGCAAAAATTCTATAAATCCCACAACAATGATGGTGACATTTTCTGAAAGCCAGCAAAAATACCTACGTTTTGATGTATAATTTGTGGAAGTTGAGTGAAAATTGAGCAAGTAGCAGGAAGTTGTTCGGACATGAAGTGAAAATTGCAAAACCTTCAGTGGCACACTGGAAGCCAAGAGCATAGCAACCATAACAACACATGTATTTTGTGAAAAATCACAATTTTGCAACTCAAAACTTTAAGAGGCATAAAAGTAAAACAGTAGAAGATTTGAAAAAGCTGAATCATACCTGAATAGCCCAATAATTTGTGAACATTTTAAAATTTGAATGGTTGTTCTAGGTGAAAGTATGAGGAAGTAGTTAAGTTTCAAAAACAAGCAAATTTTAGCAGAATTGCTGAAGTTTCCCATTCATTTCAATGGGACAAATTAAAGGAAAAAAGTGGAATATTTTAAAAAGTATAATAGTTAAAAATAGCAAAAGTCATAGCCGGCATTAGCAAAAATAGCTGAATAGTTTAAAGTTTGAACGGTGAAAATCGGCTGAAAATTGTGGAAGTAGTTCCACGGCGAAAAGTGTACGGAAGTCCTAAGAATAATAAAGAATAAAGAGAAACAGGAACTCAATAGTGTGGATGCTTAAAGCATCCACACAATAAAGAGAAACAGGAACTCTATAGTGTGGATGCTTAAAGCATCCACACAACTAGAAAAATTTGCATTTCCTGCGAAAATGCAGTGTGGATGCTTAAAGCTGAAGCTGTATGCAAAAAGTAGCTGAAAAAGCTGAAAAGTTGCAGAAATTGTAAAAACTTTGCAGAAGCAAAAGAAGTTTGCTAAAATGGAATAACTTAGCAGAACTGCAATATCTTAGAGGAAACATAATACTTGGCAGAGATACAATAGCATAGCAGAATTTAGCAGAAATATTGTAACTTACCAGAAACATGATAACTTCTCAAAAATACAAGAATTTAGGAGAAATAGTATAAGATAACAGAAAGAATATATTTAGCCAAAAATACTTAAACATTACAGAAACACTATGATTTAGAAAAATAGTACAACAGAGCAGAAATATTGTGATTTACCAGAGACACTGTGATGAACTATGAATATTGTAATTTTAAATTAAGACTATGTTTTAGCACAAATATTATAATTTGGCAGAAATACTATAATTTAGCAGAAATACTATATTAAGCACAAATCCTATAAAAAGCAGAAATGGTATGATTAAGCATAAATACTACATTTAGTAGAAATACTTTGTTTTAGCACAAATCCCATAAAAAGCAGAAATACTGTACTATGATTTAGTAGAAAAACTATAATTAATCAGAAATACTAAATTTAGCAGAAATACTATATTAAGCACAAATCCTATGAAAAGCAGAAATAATATGATTAAGCATAAATACTACATTTAGCAGAAATACTATATTAAGCACAAATCTTATAAAAAGCAGAAATACTATATTAAGCACAAATCCTATAAAAGCAGAAATAGTATATTAAGCACAAATCTTATAAAATAGCAGAAATAGTATGATTTAGCACAATAGTAATAAGTTAAACAGAAAAATTGGAAAAGCAAAATGGACAGCTGAAAAAATGCTGAACATGCTGAGGGTCCCTCAAATATACTTGTTAAATGACAAAAATCTGCAAAAAAAATTTATTACAGCCACACAATCACAAATATGTACACATGAGGAAACACACATGCACAGAAAGACCCACACACAAGATCCAATTCAGTCAACCAGTCTAAATATATTGAATTTAAATCTTAGAATGAGATCATCCCATTAAAAGCCTTTCTCTCTCTCTCTCTCTCTCTCTGTCACACACACACACACACACACACACACACACACACACACACACAGGGAGAGAGAAGTAAGTTTCTAGGTCAGCCTGGGAGCTGCTGAATTTGAATCCACCAATCAGAGAGGCTGTGCACTTTTCCCCACCAAAACAGGTGCATCTGTTTACACACGCAGCAGCACAGAGAGACACAGGATTTTTGCAGTCTATTTCTCATAGTGACGACTCCCCTCAAACAAATGACCGTAATTTCCTAACCGTAGGGGCTAGAATGGTCATTCTTACACCGTTTTGTTCAGAAGAGATGGGGGAATCTTCAAGTGTTGACAATTTAATATTAAAATATGAATTTTTAGAGATATATGACATGGGTGACTTGTTGACTTAGAAACCACGAATTCCCCAATATGCAAATTTGAATGCCTGAGACCACATATGTGATTGGCTGGCTGGGAAGCCGTGCAGGCCCTGATTTGTGGATTTGAATTCCTCAGCCCTCAGATATGATTGGCTGGCTTAGAAGCCACGAAGGCCCCAATATGCAAATTTGAATGCCTCAGGACACTTATTTGATTGGCTGGGAAACTGTGCAGGCCCTGATTTGAAAATTTGAATGTCTCAGTCCTCACAGAGGATTGGCTGCCTGGGGACCTGGCAGAAATATATAGAAATACTATTATTAAGCATAAATACTACATTTAGTAGAAATACTATGTTTTAGCACAAATATTATAAAAAGAAGAAAAACTATAATTTAGCAGAAATACTATATTAAGCACAAATCCTATAAAAAGCAGAAATACTATAATTTAGAACAAATAGTATAAAAAGCAGAAATACTATAATTTAGCAGAAATACTATGTTAAGCACAAATCCTATAAAAAGCAGAAATACTATAATTTAGCAGAAATACTATGTTAGGCACAAATCCTATAAAAAGCAGAAATACTATAATTTAGCAGAAATACTATATTAGGCATAAATCCTATGAAAAGCAGAAATAGTATGATTTAGCAGAAATACTGTATTTAGCACAAGTACCGAAAAGTACCAGAAATACTATGATTTAGCAGAATAGTAATAACTTATTGAAACACAAATGCACAGAGGGACACACAAACACAGGCTCTAATCCAGTCAACCAGTCTAACTATATTCAATTTAAATCCTACAATGACATGCTGCCAAATAAGGGCAGGGTCCTCTCTCTCCCACTAAACACACACACACACACACACAGAGGGAGAGAGCTGCCGAATTTAAATCCACCAATCAGAGTGGCTGTTTACGTTTTCCCGCCAAAACAGGTGCATCTTTTTACACACGCAGCAGCACAGAGAGGCACAGGATTATTGCAGCCTATTTCTCATAGTGAGGACTCCCCTCAAACAAATGACCATAATTTCCTAACCATAGGGGCTAGAGCGGTCATTCTTACACTGTTTTGTTCAGAAGAGATGGGGGAATCTTCCAGTGTTAACAATTTATCATTAAAATGTGAATTTTTAGAGATATATGACATGGATGACTTGTTGACTTAGAAGCCACGAATTCCCCAATATGCAAATATGAATGCCTGAGACCACATATATGATTGGCTGGCTGGGAAGCCGTGCAGGCCCTGATTTGTGGATTTGAATTCCTCAGCCCTCAGATATGATTGGCTGGCTTAGAAGCCATGAAGGCCCCAATATGCAAATTTGAATGCCTCAGGACACATATATGATTGGCTGGGAAGCCGTGCAGGCCCTGATTTGAAAATTTGAATTTCTCAGTCCTCACAGAGGATTGGCTGCCTGGGGACCTGGCAGAAATATATAGAAATACTATGATTAAGCATAAATACTACATTTAGTAGAAATACTATGTTTTAGCACAAATACTATAAAAAGCAGAAATACTATAATTTAGCAGAAATACTATATTAAGCACAAATCCTATAAAAAGCAGAAATAGGATGATTAAGCATAAACACTACATTTAGTAGAAATACTATGTTTGAGCAAAAATCCTATAAAAAGCAGAAATACTATATTAGGCACAAATCCCATAAAAAGCAGAAATAGTATGATTAAGCATAAATACTACATTTAGTAGAAATACTATGTTTTAGCACAAATAGTATAAAAAGCAGAAATATTGTAATTTAGCAGAAATACTATATTAGGCACAAATCTTATAAAATAGCAGAAATAGTATTATTTAGCACAATAGTAATAAGTTAAACAGAAAAATTGGAAAAGCAAAATGGACAGCTGAAAAAATGCTGAACATGCTGAGGGTCCCTCAAATATACTTGTTAAATGAAAAAATCAGCAAAAAAATGCACAGGGAGAGAGAAGTAAGTTTCTAGGTCAGCCTGGGAGCTGCTGAATTTGAATCCACCAATCAGAGAGCCTGTGTACTTTTTCCCGCCAAAACATGTGCCTCTTTTTACACACGCAGCACAGAGAGGCACAGGATTATTGCAGCCTATTTCTCATAGTGAGGACTCCCCTCAAACAAATGACCATAATTTCCAAACCGTAGGGGCTAGAGCGGTCATTCTTACACTGTTTTGTTCAGAAGAGATGGGGGAATCTTCCAGTGTTTACAATTTATCATTAAAATATGAATTATTAAAGATATTTGACTTGTAATGCACCATAACTGAGTAGAGCGAAGCAAAAACTGCCTTGACTTGCCCTCAAACAACGCTTTCTAACTCGAAATCTATTTGGAGTATCGATATCATTCTTTCACCGTAAGAGACAGCAGGCTTTGGTGAACAATCATGGAAATTTTCAGGTCTCTGTGGAAATCCAACAAAAAGTTATGACGAGAGAAAAAAGTGGTTCATTTCCACAGTTTGAAATCTGAAGAAATCTGAGCGAAGGACGAATTTCCTACCCTCAAACAAGTCCAACTCATTTCAGAACGGTAATAGGTGAGAAAGAAATTCTTGAATTGTGAGCGTCAGGGGTGTCTGAAGATATTCGGGGACAAGCCTCATGTCTTAACTTTGCTTCGTTAAGGAGATATGACGATTCGAATATGCCTCTCATTACAGAAATCCAGCGGTGATTTTGAACAAGCTCTCCATTCACTTTATATGGAGAGTTTTCTGACCTTGTGTTAGTCTGAGGAGATTTGCAAAAATTCTATAAATCTCACAACAATGATGGTGACATTTTCTGAAAGCCAGCAAAAATACCTACGTTTTGATGTATAATTTGTGGAAGTTGAGTGAAAATTGAGCAAGTAGCAGGAAGTTGTTCGGACATGAAGTGAAAATTGCAAAACCTTCAGTGGCACACTGGAAGCCAAGAGCATAGCAACCATAACAACGCATGTATTTTGTGAAAAATCACAATTTTGCAACTCAAAACTTTAAGAGGCATAAAAGTAAAACAGTAAAAGATTTGAAAAAGCTGAATCATACCTGAATAGCCCAATAATTTGTGAACATTTTAAAGTTTGAATGGTTGTTCTAGGTGAAAATATGAGGAAGTAGTTAAGTTTCAAAAACAAGCAAATTTTAGCAGAATTGCTGAAGTTTCCCATTCATTTCAATGGGACAAATTAAAGGAAAAAAGTGGAATATTTTAAAAAGTATAATAGTTAAAAATACCAAAAGATATAGCCGGAAAGAGCAAAAATAGCTGAATAGTTTAAAATTTGAACGGTGAAAATCGGCTGAAAATTGTGGAAGTAGTTCTACGGCGAAAAGTGTACGGAAGCAACTAGAATAATAAAGTATAAAGAATAAAGAGAAACAGGAACTCAATAGTGTGGATGCTTAAAGCATCCACACAATAAAGAGAAACAGGAACTCAATAGTGTGGATGCTTAAAGCATCCACACAATAAAGAGAAACAGGAACTCAATAGTGTGGATGCCTATTAAGGCATCCACACAATTAGGTCGTATAGCAGGTGAAAAATAAGAGCCAAGTATTTTCTTCAGAAGTTGGTAGAGATTAACAAACAGATTTAAAAAAAAAAAAAAGCTATAGTCAGCATAGAAACAGTTGCAGATCCTCTGTTTTTCTCACAATCCTTTCTCTCTCTCCATTTGTGACTGTATATGTCTCAGGTTATGTGGAGTGCTGGAGGTTTGGTACTGCTCCAGTTCCCACCAGATCCTGACTGGCAAACACTCATTAACTAATTAACCCCCAAAGTATTTCTCTACTTTTTATCCATTCAGTATTTGTCTTATTGTTCTGTCACCAACAGTGATAAAAACATTCAGGTTCCATATTTATTTCTGTGTTTTTAGAATTGTTTGCTCATCCTATTTTCCTTATACAATAAAAATACAACCATGGCAAACTGCAGCTCTTTGTTCAGTCTGCCAGCTCCTCACTGACAACATCTGCCCGTTCTCCACTGGTACCTCCACAGAAAGTTTAGGTCCTCATTTCGACTAAAATCTCTTGAATTCTGCTGCGTTGTACAGTAGGCTTTCCTTAAATATAGCTCTTGTCAGGTCACCCAAATGAGTTAGGCGACTCGATATGCAAACTCAAAGTGTGTTCATGGTCAGGCTTTATTCACAAAGTGGCACTTCAAAATGTTGAATTATAGTCCCATTTCCTTTCATTTATTTAAGATTTCATGTCATTCATCAGGTTCAACTGAAATTCCTTAATGATATTTTTATGCATTTAAGAGCGTTTAGTGAATCCAGTTTTGTGTGATAAACCCGCTGAGTGTATAAATTAGTTCATATTTGTTTTTAATAATTGCTAAATGGCTGATTTGAGTTTAGCTTGCTCGGGCTAACTGGCTAACTGAAAATTAGGCTTTTGCAAGAAACAGCTTACATTGGCAAACCCTTTCACCAACAGCCTGGGATTTGATTTAACACATGACTGACTTGACAAAAAAAACAGTTTCTGTGATATTTCTTAAAACAGAACATCTGGGTTGGATTGGGTATCTGTTTAAGCCAAAAAAGGGGATTGGTATTTACTGAACCTCAAACGTAAAGCTCGTCGAAGGCTGTGTTAAAGGCAGGTTGAAGCAGTTAAATCTGGTGTTAGCTGGGAATGGGCAGAGACACGTTGGTGCAGCTCAGCACAGTGACACTAAATCCATATCGACACAAGCTGCTCTAATGCTCCTCAACAGAGCTCCCTGCTGCACTGATTACTCTGCTGCTGGAAGAGATGACACACACACACACACACACTCAAAACCGACGTCAAATATGTCTTAAAGTCAAAATCCTTTTTGCCCACATCCGAAACTTTCAAAAATCCCTTATTTTGCCATTTCTTATTAAAGGATCATAGCGTACAGTATGGTATGAAATATGTATCTGAAATTATTCTGCACAATCATCTGTCAGTTTAACAGCCTTGGACATGATTCGAGGCATCCACCCTGCCATTAATCTGGACACTGACACACTGGCCTCATGTTTGAATTAGTCGCCCATTTACTTTTCTGTGAAAGTGAAAAGTAATATTGTAGTTGTAACATTTCACTAACACTTCCAATGAAGTCTGAATGAATGCAGTCACATTGTTGGATGAACATGGAGAAGATCATGGCAAGACATTTTTAATGATAGCGAGTCTGCAAAATCACAAGCTCCCTGGTCCTCAGAATGAAAGTCATACTTTTATGTTGCTTTTCTATACTTGTTGAGCACCCAAAGTACTTTTCAGCTAAGGCTTAAATCACTCAGAGCTTTATATCTATAAAGCACACACAAACATTTGGGGTTCACTACTCAGATTGTAGCTGGAGACTTTGCACTTTGCTTAGGTCATTCCCCGTACATGTGGAAGATGTAGTATGGAGAGATAGTCTCGATATGATAGAGAACTTCAGGTTTCTGGATTTGTTAAAGTTTTCATGCACCAAACACCAAACACGCCCCCCCATTTGCCCTTAATCCTGTTGTCTCTGAATGACAAACATAACTGAGGCTTAAATTTTTCATTGTCAGTGAGAGCTAGAGAAGAATAAGGACAAATACACATACACAAAGTTGCTTCTTGAAACTACTGATGCGCTTGTGTTTCTTTGATTAATTACCAACTTATTTTTAGTTAAAACTCTGAGATTAAAAATGACCCTGCTGCTGCAGCTGCTGTTGGCTTGAGAGGCACTTAGGTCTCAATTATAGTGACTAATTAAATCGATTGTTTGTCTAATTGGATTAATGAACAGCCTGGCACATTCCCTCCAGAGGTCTAAACCCAGACAGCGAGCAGATAGGAAACATTTTCTCGGTGATCATATTTCACATTTAATGTCAGGTATATGCTTCAGTAAGGACACCACCTTAAATTTAACATAATACCTGACGTAAACTGATTAGCTACCATGTTTTGGTAAGCAGGTTTAGGTATATGCATCATGATATAAGAAAAAAGGTTCGTCCATAGACAGCTGTGGCATAAACACAGTGTTTGTGTTTTCACAACTTTTGTTGTTCTATGTAAAGAGCAAATGCTAAAAAAAAAAGACCAAAGATCTCAGCTTCACACACCACCAGACAAACAATTTCTGGCAACAGCATGCAGACCGTCAATCATCTGTTATAATCCAAAAAAAAGAAAAAGAAAACTAAAGCCTGAAAGAGAATGTCTGACCTTTTCCAGTATTTCTGAGCAAAACATGCAACCTGCACTTAAATTCCTAGACATCGTAAATAAGCTTCTTTTTTTTCATCACTTACGGTACCTCTAAGTGCAGCTCAATTTGGAGCCAGACACCCTCTCATTGCTGCTAACATTATCAGGAAAAGCAAAGGAAGAGAGCAAATGAGTTCTTCTTCTTGTTAAAAACACACAAACAAAAAACCCCACCAGCAACAGAAAGTACTTAAACCGATCCTGAAGCAGAAAGAAGTGGTGGACAAACTAGGGATGTTTTTCAGAATTTATCAGTCACACTCCAGTTCCTACGAAATGGATATATACATATAATAGGTTTTTCACCATTTTTTGCCTATTACCCATCTTGCTGACATCCAAATAATGAAGTTTGTCTCTCTTTAACTCCTTCCTATGAAGTTTTATGTCGCAGAGTTGACTCCAGTCTGTGTGTTCAGGGTCTGTTCAACATGCACAACATACACATTTGTGCAATTTCCTGCTGTCTTAATGGGGTTGGGACCATCAGTTGTGTTGTCCAGAAGTCAGGTTGGTACACTGCCCTATTTGACAACTGTTAGAATTAATATTATGCAAGAACCAATCAGCTAAGTAAAGAGAAATGACAGTCCATCATTACTTTAAGAACTGAAGATCAGTCAATTTAGAAAAACTGCAAAAACTTTGAATGTGTCCCCAATAGGGATGGGTACCGGTATCTTCTGACATAAACGGTAGTAACCAGACCGAAAAGCAGCGCACATTTCGGTGCTTTATTTCGGTGCTTTTTTTCCCTGAGATGTCATACACTTTGGATTCTAGCCAATCATTTTACCTTTCCGAGGATAGTAGGGGGGACCAGGTACATACGCTACAGATTAAAAATGCCCAAGGCTAAGCAGTCAAAAGTCTGGCTGTACTTCACAGCAAAAGACACAAACTCAGCAGCCTGCAACAAGTGCTTTAAGGTGATACTGTGCAAAGGAGGTAACACCTCAAATCTGATGAAACACCTGGCGACGCATAGCGTTTTTTTAAAAGCCGAGAAATGCGCCGTATTTGATAGCTTGCTGCAATACCTCACGCCGAGCACATCTACTGCGGGTGTGGTGCCTGTTATCGGACCCGGAGTTAGCAACATATCCCAAGAACCCGAAGAGGAGAGTCCTGACCCCTAGCCCTGTCAGTGTAGCAGAAATGATGACAGATGATGATGCAGCAGCAGCCGTTCTTCTCTGGGTGAGTAGGTTAATGTTGTTCGTGTGTAATTTACGTTGAGTAGGCTAACCACGTTATTAAATTAATGCATGTAAGGTGAACTAGCAATCATCGTCGTAGTTACATGCGGCTGTCTTCTTGTTTGATGGCAGATGCTCCCTTCACCCTGGCCAAAAAGGCTGAAATGACCAAAGAAAAAGTGGAAAACAGCTAAACATGAGAGGTTTTTGGACAAAGTTTGTGTTTTTTCCATTGTTTAAGCACTGCTTCCAGCCAAGAGTGATACCATATATGCCCTATAGCTGCAGAAAAGGCTAAATTCTTATCTTTTTACAAAAAAACAGCTAAACATGAGGTTTTAGGACAAAGTTTGTGTTCTCCATTCTTTAAGCACCGGTTCGAGCACTTTTTAAGCACCGGCACCATTTCAAAAGTACCGCTTTGGCACGGGTATCCGATAAAGCCTAAATGATACCCATCCCTAGTCCCCAAGTGCAGTTGCAAAAAACATCGAGCACTACAATGAGACTACCTCACATGAGGACCGTTGCAGGAAAGGAAGACCAAGAGTTACCTCTGCTGCTGAGGATAAATTCCTCTGAGTTACCAGCCTCAGAAACAACAAGTTAACAGCACCTCAGATTAGAGCCTAGATAAATGCCACACAGAGCTCCAGTAGCAGACACATCTCTACAGCAACTATTCCGAGGAGACTGAGCGAATCAGGCCTTTATGGTCAAATAGCTGCTAAGAAACCACTACTAAGGAAAAGCAACAAGCAGAAGAGATTTGTTTGGGCCAGGAAACACGGAATGAACACTGGACCAGTGGAAATCTGTGCTTTGGTCTGAGGAGTCCAAACTTGAGATCTTTGGTTCGACCTGCCGAATCTTTGTGCGATGCAGAACAGATGGTCTCTACATGCATGGTTCCCACCGTGAAGCATTTGATGTCTTCAGTGAAAATCTACAATGTAAATAGCCATGAAAATAAAGAAAAAACATTAAGAAGGTGTTCAATTTTTTTCTAACAAAACTAAAAAAATTTCTAAAAATGTTCATAAGAAAATTCAATAATGAAGTAAAAACCTAGAACATTTCTAGGAGGCGTCTTCTACATTACATCGGTTTCTTGTGCTCTGGGGGTAACAGGGCTTTAAACCGCAAAAAGATAAGAGTTCATCCAGATCAACAGTTCCAAGAATAAAGATTATATTTCCAATCCTATCATTTGGCCCAAGCAGAGATACCGGCTCCCGAGTGGCTCGGTTCATAAAGGGCTGTTGCACAGGTGGGAGCCTTTACTCATAACATGATGGAGAAGAAAGGGAGGTGGTGTAAGCTGCTCTTCCCCACGGCACAAGAAATTTATGTAATGTCAAGGAAGCGCCCTGTAGATTTCTTTAATGAAGAAAGTGACAAAGAGGAATTTCTCCGCTTCGTCATCTCCCCTGACGATCAGCTCTTCCTGACTGAAAATACAGACACTGAGGAGGAAGAGGAGTGCAACCGATGACACAATGAAAGGTTACTTTTCTATATGATAAAAAAAAGCTTCTAATTTTACTGCGTTTGTCTTCCACTTAGTACCAAAGACAAAAGTGTACCTGTTAGTATAACAATATAGATGTAGCAAAAGTGAAGATATTGCTGCTTTTCAAAATGTGTGATTATATGAGATTGTTTTTTCCTACATATAAGAACCCAATAATTGCACAGCTACTGAAATAAAAGCAATAACAATAGATATTCATTTATTTAGTTTTAGTTTTGAGACACCAGCTAAGCCTTAGTTACATTTAAGCTTTAAGATTTAATAATTTGTTAAATAATTTTATATCTTTTTGTAGATGTAACAGCTGTAGTAGAGTTGAATTAAATTGATCTACTGTATACAGATCAAATCTGGGAAACACTCACAGTATACTGGACTCAACTCATATACTAAAAAACAATATTTGGAGTATTTACTGACTGTTGGAGAGAAAAGGTTTCTCTGTGTTTTGGGGCTGTTTCTAACCAACTAGGCTGCAGGCCAACTCTGCACCACTTGAGTTACCACAGCTTTCCAGTGTCTCTCTCAGACATCTCATGGAGAGCCTGCGTTGCTCACAGCACCCATCTGCCTGCCTCTTATCGTGACTGCCACCATTTCCTGTCAGCCTAAGCCCACTTATGATTCAGTTTCAAACTTGTTATAAAAAAAACCCCTGCTCTCTTCTGCACTGACATCTGAACCAGTGCTCTGCTTTTGGGTCCTCAGACTGACATGACCTGATGCAAAAAGTCAGAGCTCCTGCTGACAGGAGAGGCACTCGAGTCTCAATTAGACAAACTCATTTGATTGACTGGTAGTATAATTAGATTATTGAGCAGCCGTGCTCATTCCCCTCCAAAGAAAGAAACCCTCCAGACATGCAGCAAGCAGATGGAAATGTGGAGCGAATTGATTGGAAATAATCTTCATTTTATATTTAATACAAACCATGACCTGCCAGCTCAAATCAAACATCACACAGGACTTATTGAAATCAGTACATATCAAAGTTATGATAAGCAAGTCTTAATGCACATTTTATCTCCCAATACATTTTTATTAATGACTTCAACTACTCTGTTCCGGCTGTTCACACTACCATGAAAATATTCTGTTTCGTCAGAGTTGCAGGGATGTTTCAGGCATGCACTGTGTCACAGGTGGTGTGGGTGAAAAGTGAAGTAAAAAAGACAGAGACAGTTAAGCTTACCAGTGAGTGGAAGTAAAGCAAAACCAATTGCAAAACTGAAAAGTACAAATGGAAAACAAACCATAGTTTCCTGCCTGATAAACCTGCCACTTAAACTCTAATAAAGCTGTGACTGGTGCCATGCCTCCAAATGACACTTCAAGCAAAATGGAGTTTTGCAGTGGAGGGGAACTAAAGGAGAGCATGGCTTTGTTATCATGGCTGCAGTGTAAGTGTGCTGCAGGCGGGGTTGTGGACCCAAAAATGCAGGACTGTGCAACACAGAACTGAACTAAAAATCGCAGCTTTAATCCCAGAAAAAGCATCAGCAAAAGATCCAGATCAACCAGAGACATAAAATAAACTGACTCACTGACAGCAAGGCAAAAAGTGAGACAGAACCACAGAACTTAGCTACAATGAGGGGATCGGAGACAATATATACACACAGTGGATGGTGGTGAGAACACAGAGACAGGGGAAGCAAAAACGAACATAACACACAAGTTGCAGACCATCAAAGTAAAACAGGAACTACCACCGAGACACAGGACTAAGATACATGAACTTGACAAGACCAGAAAATACAAATAGTAAACAAACAACCACAGAAACCTGGAACACAAACCATACTTAGAATATTAAATAAACCAGAATCTAAAAAGTCCAAATGCATAAACACTGGGTCACAGGCACAGAACCATGACATTTGTCATCAGCATCATTCCTCTTGGAGCCAAACACTGGAAGCAGGAGAATCCCAATCCTGATGGGGCCACACATTCAATCTTTCTTTTAGTGTTTACATGTGATCAATGAACTGACAGCATAAAGAGACTTAACAGACACTGCCACAGAGATTCGACTGAAGAAACTACAGCTCTGGGTTCAAGATACACTCACCTTCATCATCACTCTGGGTTCTTAGCTTTGTGTTAGCTTGATGTTTGTCAAGATTCTAGCAAAAAGCTAAAATTGCGATAGCAGCACAAGGCGGATGTTTCTGTCTTGGATGCCGTTTCCACTTCACCATTGTGCTCTTGTTCGTGCAATAAAAATAAAAGTGATGTCCATGTCTCCACTGATCCAAAGCTGTAGACCACACCACCGTTCCCCCCTCCCCATGAACTAAAATCAACTGACTGTAGTGGAAGTTTGCTGGAAGTAGCAGCCCAATTGTAACTCTAATGTTACTACAGAATTTTGTACAGTAACATGTTACATTAGTTACATTATGATATTACTTAATAATGTATTGTGTCTACAGTAATGCTTCTTAATGTATTACACCCAACACTGCTCATGGACAATGGTAAAATGGTAATCAGAATATTTTATTAATCCCTAAGGAAACTATGTGGCTTACAGTTGCTCCAAGAAAGTAACAGTAACAGACTAAACTAATTAAATAATACAATATGTTAGCGAATTGACAAATTGCTCAATTATAAATATCAAGAATATTACAGAGGTGATTATAAATGTCAAGAGTATTGACAATATGATTGACATTTGACTGTTACCTGTGAATTTTGTCATTTGCTATTTTACTGTAGAGGGTATGCAAAAATGGTGTAACTATTGCATTGTTTACAGTGTACTAGACGGAGGAGTTGTACAGGGAGATGGCGACGGGCAGGAATGATTTCCTGTGTCGTTCAGTGCTGCTTTTTGGTAATCTCAGTCTCTCACTGAACGTGTTCCTGTGTGTAGCCAGCACCTCTTGGAGTGGGTGGGAGGTATTATCCAGCACTGTCCTCATCTTGGACAACAACCGCCTCTCCGACACCACTCTAAGGGAGTCCACCTCCGTCCCCACAACATTACTAGTCTTGTGGATCAGTTTGTTTACTCTGTTGGCATCTGTGACCCTCAACCTGCTGCCCCAGCATGCAACAGCATAGAAGACAGCACTGGCCACAACAGACTCATAGAAAATCCTGAGCATTGTCCGACAGATGTTGAAGGACCTCAGCTGCCTCAGAAAATAGAGATGACTCTGGCCCTTCCTGTAGAGTGCAGTGGTGTTTTTAACCCAGTCCAGTTTATTGTCTATGTGTACTCCAAGGTATTTATAGTCCTCCACAATGTCCACATTGTGGAGGACCCCTGTATTGAAACAGGGGTCAAGGTTTTCCTGATCCTCCTAAAGTCCACAATTAATTCCTTGGTCTTTGCCACATTGACCAAAACAATAGCTTATTTCTACCCCTTTAAAACAGAATGATTTTTTCAGAGTGACGCACAAATCAATCCCCCCTCCTCCTTTTTTTTCATTCAAACAACTAAACATTTGAATTCAACAAAAAAAAAAAAAAATTGTTGTTCACAAAGGTGACTTTCTTACTATTTAACTGTGATACTTTAGAGGGAACAGAGTTCAATGGATGAGTTAAAAATATTTGTCGAAAACAACAAGAAGCATATTCACATAAGATGTCATTAAACGCTGCATGAGATTCATAGAAGTGTTTGTTCTCCCCTTCCATCTCGGTTGCAGAAAAATAGCCTTTTTTTCCATCCTTGTCTTCCTTCAGGGTGAAAAACGTGTGCTTCCCACCCCTCCTCTCGCTCCAAGGGGAATGAAAAACAAAGCCCCGCTGATGAAACATGGTAATAAATCTACTTTAAGCAAAGTGTGGAGGTCTGTGTGAGTGTAACCCTGCTGTAACAGAAACCTCAAAAGAGTCTTGAATCGCTGAGAATGACACAGAGAACGAACTGAGCTTAACCAAACTAATTAACAGTCAATCACAGAATTCAATGAAGTAATACAAGTCATTGTACAGGGGCACAAAGCACGCCACAGGGCTCTAAATAACACTTGTTCAATACTTATAGAGCCAGTAATTCTCTTGTGAAATTGCCCAAGACTAAGAAACCAATCCCACACAGCGATACCACAACATTAAATCCCCCTGTCTAATATTTTGTAACCCTCCCTCGTGCCACTAAAAGAGCTGTTATATGTCAGAGCATGTATAGATCTTCTCTGGGGGAGTCCTGTGGTGTGTACATGTGGCATTAGCATCTAATTCTTTGGGGTTTTGTTTATTGCAGGGTGGTACCTTTGTAAACTGTGCCTTTTCCTACATATTTGATTAGATTGGGAGTCATCACTGGCAGGGGACCAAATAGGCCTCGTCTGTGTGTTAGGGGGTCTGGTGGCTTGATTAGCGCTCGCAAATTAGCCTGTGTTCAACTCAAGCTCTGCACACAATTACTCTTGCTTTTAAGCTGCATAATGTTGTCACAGTGGCAGTGGAAAATAACCCATCTACATCAATATTACCTTTTCGAGTATGCAGTGGCTGATATTAACTGTCATTACACATGCATAAAAATAAGAGTGGCATTAATGCATCCTAACTTTACAGCAGTCAGGCAGCAGGTGGACTGTAGCTCTGCTCGACTTTTCCACTTTCGGATACATTTTTAATTACTGAAAAGGGGAGAGAGAGTTCAGGGTTTGCCACTGAGTATACTCACTCGTGGCACATCGGCATGGGTTGATACCGGTATATAAAACCTCTTGCAGAAATTCAGTGTTGTAATATTTTTGGCAATAGCCTGTGGTAGCACAGCAAAATATCATATTTGTAATTTTGTATCAAAATATTTAAATATACATTATCATTAAACCCATGGATCCGGGGAGTCTGGATGCTGAATGATTGTAACGGCTGCGTGTTTTTTCTGTTAAATCTTGATGTGGATTGTACAAGTTAAAGTAACAGCCAAGACCCAAGGTCTCCCAGCTAGCAGGATATTATAATGAAATTATGAAGGTTAACACTTCATCTGTCATTGCTTCATGGATTAACGATGCCTCTGACATGAAAACTGACTTACATTTCAGTTTTAAATTTTTTCTATATGTAATTTCACATCAAGTACACGTTCAACTGCTTGTTAATGCAAATATCTGACCAGCCAATTACCTCACAGCACACAATGTAGACATGGTCAAGATGGAATGGGGAAAAAATGTCATTTTGAATGTGGCACGGTTGTTGGTGTTAGACGAACAGGTCGGATTATTTCAGAAACAGCTAATCTACTGGGATTTTCCTATTCAAACATCTCTTGGGTTTACAGAGAATAGTCTGAAAAAGATCACATATCCAGTGAGTGGCAGTTCTCTGGACATAAATGCCTTGTTGGGGTCAAAGAAGAATGGTTACACTGTTTTGAAACTGATAGGAAAGTGACACTACCTCAAATATCCACTTGTTACAACCAAGGTATGCAGAACAGAATGCACAGCACCTCAAAACTTGAAGCAGGTGGGCTATAGCACATCTGGGTGCTACTTTTGTCAACTAAAAACAGAAAACTGAGGCTACAATTCATCAGAACTGGACATGAACGTTTCCCGGTCTGATGACTCTCAATTTCTGCTTATTCAGATGATACAGATGATAGTAGCAGAATTTGATTTAAACAACAAAAAAGCAGCAACCCTTCGTGCCTTGTATCAGTGGCTCAGGCTGCTGTTAGTGGGGTAATGGTGTGGGAGGACTTCACCTAACATACTTTAAGCCCCTTAATACCAGTACCACTATGACACAATATCCGTCCCTTTATAACCACAGTGGGTCCATCATCTGATTATTGTTTCCAGCAGGATAACGCAGAATGTCCCTAAGCTCAAATAATCTCAAACCGGCTTCTTGAACATAACAATGAGCTCACTGTACTCGACATAGACCTCCACAGAAACCAGATCTCAAATCCCACAGGCCACCTTTGGGATGTGACAGAACGGGAGATTCACATCATGGATGTTCAACCAACAAATGAGCAGCAACTGTGTGTCAACTGCATGCCAATTTCCCCAGCACCTTGTTGAATCTCTGTCATGAAGGATTAAGGCAGTATTGGCTGTATTGTGTTTTAATAGCCATTTACCCATTAAAAATTACCCATTAAAAATGCCTCATTGTTTATTGATTAAGTCCTCACCAGTGTCTTACAACCTATTTTTAAACCTGCAAACTGGGAAAGTCTAGCTTCTGTCAAACATTATTCTTCTGCTAATTTTTGAGACTGATAATAAAGGTGTGAACTGTAATGTGTTGCAGCATATGAGAGCTCTGTAGGATTTAAAGATTTATCGGATCTTTGCAAGCCAAAATTATTTGTGAAGGTTGGAGCATTATATTTCTTTTTTGTGAACGATTACTGAACTGGTCTTTAGCAGCCATCTCCATCATCATCAGCAGTCTGTTCAATAAAACACAAAGAGCCCCTGCTGTACAGTTATTGCTCTCTGCATGGGGTCTTTCTCAGAAACTTTTGTAGCCTCAGCATGATGTACTTTTCTTAGAGAAAGCTCCCATCCGCTCACATTTTTGATAGCCTACATTGCTGTGCCAAGAAAGTTAAATTTAAATCTAAAGTCCAAGAGGAGTTACAGTTGACAGTCCAGGCAGCAACCACCACATCTCTTTGTGAGCAAAAACAATCAAGTATTTGCATGTTTATAATAATTATATATGTCTGTGAAGGTTCTCAGTTCTCAATAATTATATATGTGTGCACACTGAGTTGGGCTTGGTCTATGATACCCATATGTCATAATTAGCAAGAAGAGATCAAAGTAAATAAAATAATGTGCAAAAGTCTTGAGCTTCCTCTCATTTCTTCATATTTGGCTTCCAAGGAACCAGACTTGGCCAGACATGTCAAAGGAATGCATTTAGTTTGTTAAGCTATTTAGGACTGACCTACGAGTCATTCAAGCATTAAAAACTGAAGGAGTAAATGAGTGTTGTCTTCCTATAACTGACAACTTAGCAAAGCATTTTAAATTGTATCTCAAGGTACATTGTTAATAGCAGCCTGTAGCAAAAACTCAAATTTTGATTCCATTTTGTTAACAGTATCAACAAAAAAAGGATAAAAGGAAAGAGTAAAAAAAGAAAATGGACACATTAGCCAAAAACCTGGCATATCTCAGTATGGTCTGCAGTGTCCTTTAAAAACATTGATGGAACTGGACATGTGGAGGATAAAAGTGACAGGCCTAAAAACTATCAACAGCGGATGGCAAATATCTTAAAGTTATGTCTTTAAGAAAAAGGACAAAAAAAAAAACAAAAAACGAGCCTGACACAGGGCCTGAGAGCTGTATCTGGCTTCAGTTCATTCGCCTACTTTTCACTGAAGCCTCATTAGAAATGGTTTCAGTGGAAGGGTGGGTGTCAAGAAGCCATTCTTAAGGAAGGAAAATAGGGAGAAATGGCTGATGTATGCCGAATTACACAAGAACTGGACTGAAACTCATTAGCAACAAGTTTTATTAATCCAAATTGTAGATGTTTGATTGAATGCAGAAAAGTGCCATTAGATTTTGATCCACCATGCAATCCAGTTTAGAAAGGAACTGATTGGCAACACCTTTATTTTTTAGCCTGATAATGATCCCCAAGACACTGCCAGTGAAGTAAAAGCATACCTGCATACAAAAAACACACAATTAAACACAATCAGTCAAGGATTGGTCGTCCCAGAGTCCGAAGTTTAACATTACTAAAGCAATGTGGGATAATCTTGAGAGAGAAAAAAGCAAAAGGCAAAGAAAATCTTTGAATGTCCTTCAAAAATCCTGGAGAAATATTCCTGAAGACTACTTAAAGAACTTAAAGAAAGCTGACTAAGAGCATTCAAGCAATTTTAATAGCAAAATATAAAGAAATGATAGATGACTTTTGCATAGTACTGTCACAATACGGCCGTGTGCAGGCAAGAGTAGGACCCAAACGCAAACTCACAGAGTCAAAAGGTAAACTCAAAAAACACAGCTTTATTGCTGGCGTGAAGTGGGACACGAAAAACAACACAAAATAAACTAAACTGGGAAAAACTAAAGCACAAGGAGCCACAGGGAAAAATCACACAGCTATGATGAAGGATGCAACACTGACAAAGAGAAACATGGGGCTTAAATACACTGAGGGATAACGAGGGGGAATGAGCCACAGGAGGAGAGCACAGCTGAGAGTAATTAAGCAGGACGAGGCAAGGGAAGCAAAACTAGAAACATTAACATAGAACAGACTGTGAAAGTAAAACAGGAAACACACTGACGGAACTCAAGACATGTGGACTTAACAGACTGGGGGAGACAGAACATAGGGATCTGAAACATGGAACAGAAAGGCACAGTAGATCAACATGAACATAACGCCACAGGGGAAGAGTAAAACTGAACACGATGAACACAGAAACACCAGACCTCTTCACAATAAAACAGGAAACATAATGAGACGTAGACATGACAACCCAAACTTCACAATGTAAGACACAGACATGAAACACATGAAAAGCAGGGGAGATTTACCATAGTTGGAAACACGAGGGGGAAATAATAAGAACTAGAAACACTTAAGCATGATAACAAATGAACTTAGGAACCTGAAGGGCTTACATAAACTAAAACATCAAAATGAACTAAAACTCAAAACACTGGGTCATAAGACCCAGGATCGTGACAAGTACTATATACTATATGTTATTATTGTCAGCAAAGAGGCACAGAAAAGAAGACCAGACACCAGCGAGGGAGGATAAGAAGGACAGACGCAACAACATTGTCATCCCCTATGTAGCCGGTGTATCAGAAAAACTCAGGAGAGTTTTCTCCAAGCATGACATCCCGGTGCATTTCAGACCCAGCAACACGCTCAGACAAAAACTGGTTCACCCGAAAGACAAAACGCCAAAACACAAACTTAACAATGTGGTGTATGCTGTACAGTGCAGTGAGGAATGCTCAGACCTCTACATTGGAGAGACCAAACAGCCACTTCACAAGCGCATGGCACAACACAGAAGAGCCACCTCCACAGGACAAGACTCAGCAGTCCATCTGCATCTTAAGGATAAAGGACACTCTTTCGAGGATGCCAATGTTCACATTTTGGACAGAGAGGACAGATGGTTTGAAAGAGGAGTGAAAGAAGCCATCTATGTCCACTGTGAGCGACCATCTTTGAACAGAGGCGGGGGTTTACGACACCAACTCTCTGCCATCTATAATCCAGTTTTGAGATCCCTTCCCAGACGCCTTAACGCCCACTCACATCCTGGGCCATCTGACCTCAGGAATTCGCATGATAAGGTGGGGCCAGGTTTCACAATGAACACACCCGAAACTCTGGCTGATTGGGACCCACACCCAGTTTCACACCTTGGCTCAGGCGATTAGAGGATCATCAGGGGGTCCTTTTGTCCCTCTGTGGGGGGATACTCCCACTAGGTTTATATCTAGGACTCTCCACCATTTGACCTTAGAACTGAAGAAGCTTCTCGGATGAGAGGTGAAACATCTTCAAGTAACTTAAAGAAGTCCAGACGCTTTTCTTTGCAAGCTCCTTTGACTACGATGACCTGGATGACTGAGAACCTTCACAGACATATATGTTATTAAGCCATTCAAGAAAAACATCAGTGAGTCACACCGGCTGTAGCCTTGTATTCTGACAGAAAAGCTCCGACAAAGGCACTCCTGCTGTTTTCTTCTGCAAACGCTGGGAAATCTGCATCTGCAGGAATGGAGTTTGAACCAAACATAAGTTATCTACACATTTACTTTCTGAATGACTGACAGTACAGTGTGAAAACATTTAAGATGTAAATCAAGTTTCTAAGCATTTTCTGATTAATTCTAGGTGGGAAACTCTCAGAAAGTAACACCAAGACTGGCGCAATTTTTATTTTTATCTAAGTCAAGTGAAGTGACTTCCAGTCAGACTTTGGAAGTGGTGGGTGGTTTTTGAGACGGCTGACATTTGATTTTGCCACTAGAGAAACATAAAAGTGCTATGACGGAAATAAGAACAATAATTAAATGTGTAATTATATTGTGTTAAAAATGACTAAGGAGAAAGAAGATGGAAAATACATGCATATTATCTCTGAAGTCAGGAGCAAGGACGAGAAAGGGTTCCACTTGCAGGAGTGGTTGGTAATGTTTACATGCAGCCTTGGATGCTCCTGTGATACTCGTTTCATAACGCATCGAGATTCATGATGCCTGGCAGCATTTTTTCCACTTTTCATTCATCAAAATGTTCACACAGGAGTTACATGTTGATGTTCACAAAAAGTATTATCCACTACCAGCATCTTTATTTACTCTAAAAGTTTCTTCCAGAGTATTTGATGCTCCAGCTTATTTTTTTTTAGCATTTTCCATCAAATCTATACACCTCATCAAAATACCATATTTTCATTGGTTTCAGTTCATTTTCAGATGCTCAGATCAGTCTGGTATCTTATCAGTAATTTTTTTTGTGTGTGAATGAGATACCGGTTCCTGCCTAAATTCAGGTGAAACTGAAAAACAAGACTGCCCACGTCGAGGTGATAACAGTCTGGTGTGTTGAAGAAAAGTATATTCTACTTGTCATGAAAGTTTCTCCCCTGGGATTTGGCTCATTTATCCCTCACCCACCTGCGGTCCCAGGTGTTTCCAACCTCTGGAGATGATTTGCAGTGAGCGCCCGCTGTCAGCATGATCCACAGGAGCTAACTGACTCGGAGTCTTGACAAAAAAAGGAATCAAAATCTCACACAAAACATTTTTTCAGTTTTGCTTCTGATTTATTCCATTATTTATTCAATTTAGCCTCGCATGCAGGTATCTTATATGAGATGAAATTCATTGACACAAAATACACCATGTCAGAGATTGTCCCGTGTGAGACGTGGAGCCTGATGTGCCAGAAGGGTTTGTTAGTCTTTTTTCTCTCAGGTAAAAATAATTGGATTCTGTCAGTTAGTCTGGAGGTTTTCCAGACTAACTTGGGTTTTGTAGTTGAAGAGAGAGGTCACAGAAAACAGTGTCTTGTATTGGGTCGATGTGGTGCTTGGCACTGAGGGTTGTGTTTAATCTTTAGGAGAAGGACCTACTTTTCATTCCTATCTCAAGCTCACAGCAGACCTAGCCGCTTCTTCCTGTGTGACCTTTTAGATTGGAGACCTTATCTTGGGACAGGTGCTTTAAAGGCACATGGTAAAGTAGGAGGGATCTATTATGCACTTTTTAGATGTCCAGGTTAGACTGCTGCTTTGCCTGCGTGTATCCCAGGCTGATAGGCTACTGCACACATGCTGCTCAGTGTACACAATTTTAAATAGTTTTAATTTGTCTTCTATTACAAGATAAAAAATGTATTGTTTCTTTTAGTAATCATACAAAGCACTTATGTTAAGTATATTTCGCACTGTACATATGAACTGTATGTTTTAAAATGGCCTAACCTTGGTTTTCCTTTTTCCCCTTTTGGTGTTAGACAGTGGAAATGCTGCAGGAAGTTCTGTGGTTTCCTGACTGCAACGTGGTGGGCCTGAACCGTAGTGGTTTGTTTATTTTAAGCTCCTCACACTAAGTAGCATGACTGTTTAATTTAGTTTAGGCTGCTCACTGTTGTCTGGCAAGAGCTGTGTGTGTGTTGTAAGCTTAGATTATTTATTATTTTTATTAGTAAATCCGGCTCTGCCTAAACCTAAAGCTTGTTTGTGTCAAGATAAAGTCAAGTAGACATCATTTGTGTACTGGACCCACAAACATAGTGTGTTGGGTGACAGCAAAACACAAATGCAAAGATCAAATAAAGTCATTAGTCATAACATCCATCTGTAATTAATGTGTGCTGAGCGACGTTGTGTACAGCACAATGTATACCTTCATACAGACGTAAATGCCGCACTCTGAAAGCTCTTTAATCTTTTTTTCTTTTTCTAATTAAATGAAACCCAGAGCTGGTAGCTGTTTGTGGACTGAGGAGAATAGTGAGAGTGTGACACATCAAAGGGTCTAACTGACAGTAAAGGCCATAGAAAAAAAATCAGGGAGATAACTGATTGCTTTGTTGCAGGGGCAAACGTGCAGGTGGTATGTCGAGAGCTATGTGTTTAATCACAGCCTGCCTTTCCCACAAAAACCTAATCTTTCCTCACATATGGGTAGGAATATGAAAATGCACAGTGGGTTACATTTTGCAAAAAAAATAATAGCATCATCAAAGTGATGATGACAGATGATAAAACAGCACAACAGTGTTGACAAGGAGTAAATGAGACCATAAAGAAATGCCTACTCTACTCAGGTTTGTCCAAAAATATGACAAAAATTGTTTTTGTTTTTGGCACCCCTGAGACTGAGTCTGAAGGAACAGGCCAACAGTGACATGTTTCTGGAGTGCTGTGCTGACCTGATGATCAGTGACAGCTTTCTTTCTTTTGCCTCCATCTGTTTCAGTCGTCTTTGTATCCTCAGCTTTCTTCCTCCTCCTCTTTTTCTTTCCAAAACCACTTCAGCGCCAGTCAATGAGCCTTATTAATGTTAGTCAAGGACAGTGATGCCAACGTCTCTTTTCTTTATTCTCTCTCTTTTTTTATTGTGACCTTCTTTTTACTTTTGTTTTTTTTTTATTCCTCCACACTGTGACTCAGCGGTTTCTGTTGCTGGAAATGATAACTTCCACAGTAATTGTTTTCTTTCATGTTTCAATTTCACCTTCTGTGCAATAGATGCCGTTTAGAGGTAAAAGCTTTTAAAGTAAGCACACATCACAGAGTCAAAGAATATCTGTTTGAATCAAACTATTTAAAAGAAAAGCTTGACTTTCGATTTTAGTCTTTTAACAAATAAAGATTTTATCGTTTTTTTTACTGGTCGGTTCCGTAGTTGATGATTCTGAATGAACATTTGTGTTAACCAGATTTTTAATGCAGCTGTTCCTAAATATGCATAAATAAGCAAAAACGTGTTTCTTGTTTTCATTCCTCTGCTTATGTCTGCAGTTTTAGAACCAGAACAACTAGAAACAATGCTTAGTTTCACCAGAGGGGAAAACGATATAATTTGTTACCTCGTTACCTCGCTCTCATTCCTTTTCTCTCTCCGACACTATCTATTAAATGCAAATGGTGCACCTTTAGGCCTTTTCATTTCTTTTCTTTTTTAAACTTGCTTCACTTGCTGATTTCAGCCACCCCATCCCTTTTTTATATTTAAATTTTTGGTCCAGTTCACAGAGAATGAAAAGTTTATGATTACGTCTTGTTGGGTTGTGGTCCAGCAAAACTGCTTGAATAACAAATAAAAGTAGGAAATGTGTGTGTGTGTGTGTGTGTGTGTGTGTGTGTGTGTGTGTGTGTGTGTGTGTGTGTGTGTGTGTGACAAACATATATATTTTCTCCCCAAAGACCACATGGCTGCACACAGTCCAAAGGCTGCTATTAAACTACTACAGCTTAGTCGAGTTTTGACCTCAGGGTTTCTTCATTAAAATAATGACAGCATGGAGTTTTGCTGTGTGGCATTCTGGGATCTGAGCCTCCATCTATGAAGCAGTCCCTGCTTTATATGGAAACCTATTTCTGCCACTGAAAAAACAAAGAAACAGTGCTATTCATAAATCAAAATTCTGGACCATTATATCAAATTTTCACCTTACTGCTAAGTTTAAGTTAGGAAGTGTACATTTTGACATCTGGTTGGCTAAAATGTTTTCACTGGTGGAAACAAGCTTGTGTAGCTTTAATAATACTCACCTCTGGAAAGGTCATAGAACATCTTGTAACCTCTTAGACACCATGAAGAGACTCAGTATGGTAATGTATCTTACCTTATATTGATGGTGGCTTATAGCATATTCTTATTTTTTGTGAAAGTGTAGTATCTGTTTTGAGTCATGTTTTGTATCCAGCCTCTATTTCATTTGCGATATTTAATGTTGTAGCAGTCCAAGGGGAGGAGCCACTAACCCAAAGACTGGTGGGACTGTTCATGCTGGCATTCATGTGTTAACTTAAGAGGTTATGACAGTTATTCCAGTTATGTTGTGTTGATCTGTTGTTGTTATTGTTAATTTATAACCTCATTGCTGTTTGTTCTGTATTGAGTGTGGCTAGCATGGCCACCATGACTGAGACTGCTGTACCAGTTAATGACCTCTGATCACTGTGCTGCTTGGGGTGTGATGCTAATAAAGCTGCATCCTTGTAGTTGACCAGCGTATGGAAAACAGGAAAAAACAGATCTCTGTCTCTTCCTTTCACTTAAGCTCATTTTACATTTAATAAAATGTTGCCAACACATTTGGAGCCAAACTCTGCACTGTGATATGAACTCGCCAAACTAAACAGGCACATCTGCACAATAGCCTCACATAATTCAGAATACAAAAAAAAAAAAAAAACTAACACTGATGCAGAAGGCAGACAGCCTTATTTGAGGTGAACCACTGAGTAGTCCATGTTTTTGCCAAATGTAAAAGTGTTTGGTATCCTTTTGCCATGGCAACAATTTCTGTTTTCTAGAAGAGCATTTTCTTTGTTACTTTGATGTTTCAATCCACACACCGGATAATATAGAGAGCCATACACAGGGAAGAGCCTGTGGCCTTTTTTAAGTTGCTGAAGTAAAAAGAGGCATGAAATTATAGCAGAGTACTCTCAGAGCAACAGTGCTGCAGAATCAGTCGGTTTCATAGCAGAAGGCTCAGCTCCATCTCACATGATCAAAGGTCTTCTTTGTTGACCAAATGTCATATAGGCTAAAAAAGTTAGGAAGGGCTATATGATCTATTTATTTTTGATTATAGTAAAGCATGTCAACAAACTAAATACTACATGTCTGGCCTTTGATGTGATTCTCAGTGGGGCCTTTGGAGGAACTAAATTGGGACCCCTGTATACTCTCAGTCTTGATCACTTAATGTTGAAGTATCTCACTGGGAATCAACATCATCAATCTTACTAACAACTCTGATGCTGTGGTATCCAAAGATAACATGCACAAACTGTTTTGGTTTTCATCGGGTTTTAATTAATTACACTCAAGCAAACAATCATTCCAATAACTGAAACAGGCTTCAGTTTTTAAATGTTTCACAAAACAAGACAAATACCCACAGAGAGAAACAGTTGTGATCTGAAAAAGCTCCATGCTTTTTATCGATGTAAAAATAAACTGTAATTTCACAACAGCAATGCACAAGACATGCAGGTATGTCTCTTAAGAGGCTCACAATGTGTTTGAACAAAGAGTTTGTGCAAAAAACAACCATCTAAATGACGCGGCCCTCCTCGTGTACGAGTAGTCTTTGGTCCTGGTCGATTTTAAGTTTTGGTGGTGTTTTTTCTATGAAACGGCATCAGCAGTTTCTGTGCCCGCAGCCTGAACTTCTGATCCCTCACGCTGTAAATAATGACATTCCAGCAACTGTTGGTAGCCAAAATCCAGAAGGCGAAAAAGGAAAAGTTGCACCATTTATTCCCCAAAACGTTCCCGACCACAAAGACAGCGATTGGAGTGAACGATACAGTGAAAGCCACAGTTAGAGTCCCTATGGTTTTGGCTGCTTTAATGTCTGAGAATGTGGGTTTGGTCGTGCTTTGGCTTTCACTCTCAGCCAAGTGTTTCCTGCGTCTTGAGTGCTGCCTGATGCTGGAAAGAGAAATGATGTTAATGACCACTGTGCCACCAAGGAGGGTGAAGTCAAACGCGGGGAAGAGGAGGAGGATGTTCCAGGCCTGGCTTGGGAACTTGCCGATTGTACCCAGAGCGTAGTTACACATCCGACTGCAGGAGTTATACTCCAAAGCAATTTCACTGCTGAAAACTATCGGACACACAGCCAAGAAGAAACTTCCCACCCAGGAGAGGACAATTAGGATCGTGGTCCTTTTACGAGTAATCACCGAGTCCTTGTGCAAAGGCCTGAGCACGGCAATGCTTCGCTCGATCGTCAGAAAGAAAATAGTCGTGATGGAGACCAAAGTGCACCCAGCAAAGATGGGGCCGATGATGTTGCATGGGTGAAAACTCACCGATTGTGAGTTGTACGAGGTCCACTCCGGTGCCGAGTCAGTGACCATGAGATAAACCTCAGCGTAAACGGAAAGCGGGACCACAAATATTCCCACTGCCAGATCAGCCACGGCGAGGGATGCCTTCAGGTATCCCTGCGGTGTGTGGAAGTGTTTGGTTCCGAGAACCACAGCAAGAGTCACCAGATTTCCAAAGAGGGTGGCAAAGATCAGCAGCACCATGAAGAGCACCATGAGGATTTTGTTGGCCAGAGTGCAGCAGCACACAGTGCAGTGTGCCTGTTCAGTTCTGTCCAACATGGTCGGCTTGCTGGACTCAATCATTGGATAAAACGATGCTGGGCATTTACATCATGACCTAGAATGAACACATAACAAAAATGGTGTTAGGTGTGAGCTGTTTGTGCTGAAATCAGGGAAGAAAAAAGACACAAATCTGGAGACTAAATATCAACTCAGCATGGCTCTAAAGTATGTCCACAGTATCTGTTTGTTGGTAAGTAGTTATATTTACAGACCAAATGATTCAAATAACTAAACAGCAGGAAGTAGAAAGCTGAAACCTGTTCAGCAGTAACAACAGTGGAGCAGCCTAATAAAACCAGGAATGGCATTCAGCAACACTTTGGACATAGTAGTACAGAAACTGTATTTAAATCAACACAACTGCAGCTTATTTGTGAGGCAGTGTTGTGCTTTAACTTCTTGGAATTAACCACCGTCCCACATCTTCAAAAGTAAGGAAATGTAAACATATTCACTTCTTGAAGAAGACATCATGATTGCTCCATTCAGTCTACTTTTTCATGTCAAAGTTTCACTACATCTGGCAAATATCTGATGTAACTCCCTGAAACTTGGGCCGTGCACTGAAAATTAGCCTCGTATGTGTTACATTTTTCATGACCAGTACACCACAGTGTCACACTTACTGTGTTAGCACTGAATCTTTCCAGAGGACATTAATTGTGTGAAGTAGAATTAGCCAATGTAGACGTAATTTGTACAAAGAACTTGCCTGGATTATGAGTGTATTGTTTCATTTATTTGCAGAATATCTGATTTGCATGTCTACTTGGCTTGCTCCCCATGACTAAATGAACCTTGGAGGAGGATTATGGGTTTTGTAGTATTTAGAGCATCAGCCACACATTGTCCCACATGGCCTAAAGCTGTACTCCTCCCTCCATCACCTGACTCCTGCTCATCATAGTGGTGCCGTGGCTTAGCTGGTTAAAGCGCCTGTCTAGTAAACAGGAGATCCTGGGTTCAAATCCCAACAGTGCCTTAAGTGCTATTCTCTTCTAAAAGAACTTAAAAAAAAAAAACTCAATATAAATACCAGTCCAATAAATATTGCTTTACCCCACCCCAAAAAGAATAAGCCCTTGCTCAATCACTGCCTAGTCCTCAACCTGAAATCACTGGCATTTGTTCCTATGGGAGGGACTACCACAATGATTCTCTCATGGTTTACCGTTGCAACCCACTGATTCTTTCCCCCGTGGAATGACACAAAAGCTATAAACAGCGAACTATTTCTGATTCTGTCTAAAATATTGGCTGATTTTCAAAAGACATGAAGATTAGACTAGTTCTGCACATGCAAGGGCTAGTGGTATCCATGGCACCCCATAGTGCATGCTACATGATCACAGTGTCCACAATTTGATTCATTGTCAGGAGACCTTTGGTGCATGTTACACCCCCCTCCTCTCTCTCCCCCATTCGTTTTGTCAGTCGGTGGCAAAATGTCCCCAAAAGAAATATACATTTTTTTCTTTTATGCCTTTGTGATTTTCAACCTCCACTTGAGCCTTTATCTGCCCGCCAACCTGTTCCTCTCACCTGCCCCTGCTCCTGTAGAGCTACCTCTCAGCTCAAACAAAGACCTTTAAAGTGGACTTAAGTGCTCAATACACTATAACATAAGAAATAAACACCACATGAACAGAACAGGGCAGACTAATTATCAATTGCAAAGTAAGAAAACGCAGCCGAATACACCAAAGGACCGGCAATATACATGTGATTTGACTCAAAACAAGGCCATGTGCATTTAAAATACACACACATACACACACAGATACGATCCAGGTATGCCTAATAAAGATTTTAAAGAAATATTTGGTGAAGTGTGATTTAATTAAAGAAAAGAAAAAAAAAAGAAAAAAGCTCACACAAAATAAAAGATTTTTTTTAATGATAACAAACAATTATTTTCTCTCTTTGTCGAACAGTTTGCCTTCAGGTAGCCCTGTGGTGTGTGGTCTTATGCAATAAACAGATGTGGGCTGCACAATTGGCGCATGCGCCCTGCTCTTCTCTGCTCTGCGCCCTCGCGTGCGGGCCATCTGGATGGGTTGGAGGGAGGGAGGTTAGGCTGTAAGGAAGGATGGATGGATAGATAGAAGGAGGGATGGCCTACAACTAACTCCAGCACGAGGTTAGATGACGTAATAATCTGTCCGGACAACAACTGTAGTAGTAAACAAAACCCAGCTGACGCTCACAGCCTGTTTTAATCTACAGTCTGGCAGGTTCCTGGACAGCCTTCTCGTGGAGCACCAACATTTTACATTGGAATAAACTAAACAGATGCATTACTGGGATTTCGTTTTGTGTAAAAAAAGTAGAAATCAATTAGGCGATTAAATGTAAATGTAAACAACGAGACAGTTTTCTTCTTTTTAAGGCCACCGAGTCGCTTTTCAGACACGCACCAGCTGAAACCTCCATCCCTGCATGGAAATCCATACATGGTTATCACGGGAGCCCAATGCGCACGGAGAGCACAGTTAAGAAATTGAAAAGAAAAAAAAAACGCCGTGGAGACATAATGTATCCAGAGTTAGATCAAAGTTGAATGAAAAATTAAAAGCGTTTCTAATCTTCCGCGCTGTTTTCTTGGACATTCAACTTCAGAAACAGAACCAATGCGCAGCTACAGGCGTCCCTGTCTTCATGTTGCCTTTCAGTGTAAGATGCGTTACCCAGAAGGGTTTTGTTTCCCTCTGTGGCCATCATCTTCTGAGCGCAGGCATGCAGACAGCTCACGAATATCCTGCCGATAATTGTTTAGGTAAAATCATTTTTAAAAAATCGAAAGGAGAAGAAAATAACAAAATTATAAATAAATAAGTTTGTTCCAGCACGCACAGATTAGCGCTGCCCTGCATGAGTATGTGCTCCTTGCAAGATTCCACAACAAATGAAATGCTCTTATTACTTACATGTAATATGCGGAAGATGGATGGTTGGATGGACTTACATGAAAGTTTTTAACTCAGTTACTTTGTATTTAAGAAGAATGAACAAACCTGTTCTGCTGCTGTTTTTTTTTTTTAGCGCACTTCTAAAATCACAGTGCAGACCTCTAAGACCCGTTTCTACATATTACCACACATAATAGTGTCAGTTCTTATAAACGAGCTAATCAAGGTTTATAAATATTACAGGTTCAAGTCAAGTCTACTCACTTTCAGCTTTACATTCATCTCAAGACGCAGTGGGAAGCAGTCCGTAAAAAAAAGCATCTCCCAGCTGATTATCCTCCCAGCTGACTGCTGTTTAAAGCATCCCACACCCCTTTCCATGAAAATTATGAGGGGAAAGAGTCCACGAGGAGAATCACAAAACTCACTTTCTGTTGTTCAGATGTTGTGCGAGAGTACGTGTGCGGGAAGTTGGATTTGTGGTGCCGGGCGCTGCGCTCTGGTCCGCACTGCTCCGTAGACACGGTTTAAGTGTGTCCTCCACTGGTTTCTCCATTGGCTGGGGATGATGATGATGATGATGATGATGATGATGATGATGGCAGAGTCCACCTCCTATAATATGACGCTGGCTGCACATGAACGCATGTGCTGAGGATGAGGAGGGTGGTGAATCCTGTTGCTGTATCCAAGTGGTTCATTTATCGGGACTGAGTTCTTGTCTATTTTTTTATTACTTACAGAGAGCCCTTCAGTTTCACAAAGCATTCTTCTTCTATAATTATTATTGTTCTGCACCTGTTTAATAAAACCAACCTCACCACTTTGCCAAGGCTTTATCTGTGAATTAATGCAGCAGTATGAAAATCAGGTCTCATCTGACTCTTCCAGCAGGTTTAAAATTATGAAAATCATATTCATGATATTTTTTAACCTTTTATCTGACAGCTCACAGTTGCATGGCTGAATTACCAGTCAAGCAATATAGGGTACTTTCCACAATAGTGCAAGGTCCCGGGAAATTGAACATTTGGGAACATAAATACATAGCCTCTGATAGCATGGCAAAGGGACATCCTCCTTTACCACCTTATCCTGCAGCCATACCTGAGGAACGGTTCTTTCATTAGAATCTAATTTCACGGTCTTTTATGTGTTAAAAGTGACAGTACAGCTCAGATAATCTGGGGTTGAATTTCTAGTATAGATGAGACGTTTCCAGATTGTTTTTTTAAAGCTGAGCCTCACAGGCAAACTGAACCAGTACAGAGGGTCCCATAGAAATCCTATTTAAAATATACTAGAACAGTTTCTCAGAAACTGAATATTAAAAACTCCAAGCACACTGCAGGGTAAGCCCTCTGCAGAATTCACATTCATTGATACACTGAGATTATCACCACAGCCTGTGGCTGTCTCTCTGCATAACTCCTAAATCTAAAGTACAAGTCCACATTGCAATAGTTACAGACCCTTACTATTTGCACATTGTCTACAGAGAAAATAACAATGTTAATATGACAAGAGGGGCACCTCAATTTCAACTTTATCTATATTCAATTCCGTGTAATATACTGGGATGTTTGTATAGTAGAGCTAATTTGTAATAAATTGTTTGATCTAAATGGTACTTTATCTACTTTAATTATTGTTACTTTCTTGGAGCAACTGTGGCTACATAATTTCCTCAGGGATTAATAAAGTTTTATAAATCCGATGATTCCGGTTGCTACTGTTGTAATATATTCATCACCTTCTACACAAACCAACAAGCCAGTATTGGTGCCTGCGGGCTCAGATCCGCTCTTGAGGATTTGGCCAAATCTCTCTCAGAAGAGTTGTTTGCTTTCTAATTGCTTTTTGGCTTTGTAGCACCACGATAGCATTAGCATTCCCCTCCCAACTGTTGTCTGTGGGAAAGCTGACGCCAGAAGATGGCAGCTTTTGCAACAGTGCATGCAAAGAACTGATACTGCAAATTAATTCATTGATTGCCTCAAGCCATACCAGTGTGCCCATTGGGAACCACTGAATTACGAGATGTTGATGTCCCATAACAATAAGGCAGCGTCTTTGAAGCACAAGATTCAACCGCGAGGTAACAGGATTCAGTCTGGTTTGAATAAAAAATGTATTATGTTTTTTATGTGTGTGATATATATAGAGAACACAAACAAGTAAAGAATGGTAGGCAGTGGATTAAAGCACCATGAGGCACATAAGGTATGGAAGCATTTAAAAAAAAATCAGGATAGACTGTTTTTCAACAGGAGTGTAACAATTCTCCAAAACCGTGGATTGGTCCATTCTACATTTTTTTTAATGGGGATGAATAAGGAAAAAAGTAGCGAAAAGACTAAATCACATGATTAAAATCAGATCATGAACAATAAACTCTATTATTCGGATGTATTTACAGTTCAATCATTACCTAAATGTGATGTTTTCAGCACATTAGCATGATTTAGGTATTAACAACTAGAAGATGGAAATATTTCACTGTGGACTTTTCTCTCATGATTTTAATCTCATTTTGTTACACGGTGAAAGAGAGGTGGAGGTATGCGCTGGAGAAAAGAGAAATGAAAAGCAGTACAAGAAAGACAATGCATGTGTGTGAATGAGAGGGAGGCAGGTGGAAGGGTGAAGATGCAAGGAGCAGAAGTAGTCAAGGCAGATGAGTTTAACCATCCAAAGCTGGAACTGGAGGTGGCAGAGTCGAAGATATTGAGATTTTGGTGGGGAATTTGCAGCAGGGACAGGATTAGATATGAGCAGATCAGCGGGACATCTCGGGTTGAGCCGTTTGGAGACAAAGTTACGAAGGCAAGGCTGAGATGGTTTGGACATGATTTTGAAGATGGAGCTGCCAGGCAGGAGGAAAAGAAGAAGATCACAAAGAAGATTCATGCATGTAATGAAGGAGGACATGCAGAGGGTTGGTGTGAAAAAGGAGGTTATCAGGCTTAGGGTGAGATGGAGGCAGATGATTCGCTGTGGTGACCCCTGAGCTGTTGCACACAACTGTCCCAAAAATCGGATAAGTGTAGTAAAACCCTGTCACTCAAACTAGACAGCACTTTTTTATTTCTTTAATTCTTCAAAGCACCCATTTTAGGAGGCTTTATAAACACTATGACTCCTCTGAAGTGCATAAAACTCTTCCTGTGTGTTGTGAAAGTATCATTTATCTGCAGGCTGGGCTCCAGTTCTGCGGTGGGCAAAACAAGACAAAAACATAATCCCGTGTTTGTCTGTGTGGGTTGGGTAATCCTTAATCCACAGCAGGCGACTTCAGTCTGATGCTTCAACTGCCTCACAGTTTGGAGCATTTGTTTCTGCAGCCGGGCAGTGACATGAAATATATGCGTTATACATATTTTAATATGACACATAAGAAATGACCTGCACTTAATGAAAATGTGCAGCGATAACAGTTCAAAGTGAAGAATTAACAGATGATAACAAAACAAAATTACAGTGGAGAAGCAGCGGTAAAATCAAATAAACCTTTTTTCCTTTGTTGTCCCCGATTTGTAGTTTCAGAAATTAATCACACAGCGGACAGGACAAGAGTACTTTAAGTATTTGATTTCTTTTTTAAGGCACAGAATCAGGTGCCCAATAATTTATACTGTTATACATTCATAGGTTTAAAATTGTTTCGCACTTTTCTGATCTCACTGACCACTCAAGGTTTTATACATAACATATCAGCACCTGCAGCCAACTTAGAATCACAAATTAACCTCACACTCATGACTGTGGTAGGAAACCCACTAAGACTAGTGAGAACAAAGGCCCCAGGAAGACTTCAAGCTACAGTCTTCTTGCTGTGAGCCTGCAGAGCTAACAACTACACCACTGTGCTGCCAAGACACAAGACAAGATACAGAGTAAAAAAAGGTTTTCATTAAACTTAAATAAAGCAGTCGTATATTTGAAAGTATTACAATAAAATCAGTGTTTGATCTGAACACAGACTTTCTAGTGACACAAATGTTTAACTAAGTACTGTTTACTGCTTGGGAATGTATATATACAGTGCCCAACAAGTTCATTAGACCTGCCATAAAGGAACGTTTTTCAGATATACATGTGATTTTTTTCAAACTTTGCTTTGATGGCCAGGACAATAACATATATAAATGCACAAAAATACTTTCTCAACCTTTGATGGATTCTCTTCCCCTTATCCAGCATTAAAAACCTAAGATTGTTTCACAGCTCCTTTTACCTCAAGACCCTGAAACCCGATAAAGGTTGGCTATCATCAAGTTTGTTCAAGTTCCTTAAAAAGCATTTCAGAGGAGTTTAAAGTTCTTTCTAACAGCTCCACCTGTTGTGTATGTCTGATTAGTCACGTGGACACTCACCAGCCACTTATTTAGGCACACCTGTTCAATGGCTTATTCACTCAAATCTCTAATTATCCAACTGCCTCCACAGTCTTTGAGATTCATATCATGGATGTGCACCTGACAAATCTGCAGCTACTGTGTGATCCTATCATGTCAGTATGGACCATAATCTTTCAGCAATTATTTCCTTCTTGAATCTGCGCCACAAAGAATTAAGGTTGTTCTGGAGGGGAAAGGGGCTCCAACCTGGTACGACCGAGGTGTACTTAGCAAAGTGACTAAATTGTCTGTCACATTTATCCCAGAGTTGTGGGATAGCCTCCAACCTGTCTGCATCCCTAAATTGAAGAAGTGAAAGAAGACGGATGGATAGTTTTCATGCGGTTTGTATTATAGTGTGATTTCTGTGAAAGTAACAAATTGTTGCAGACTAAAGTTAAATACATGTCCTACATGTTTTTATTTTAGTTTCTTTTCATGTTTTGTCTAAAGTCTAATTTTTATTACTTTTTTTTTTTTAACAGTAATTAGTCTGACTTCAGCATTTCTTCTCCATCTATTTTGTCACCACACTGCATATAGAACCGATTTTGATGTGTTGGCCAAAACATCCCATGTTTTCTTAAATTCTACATGAAAGCTATTATCTGTAGAGCAGCAGCCATTTTTACATCTCAGCGGAAACACAGATTCAAGGAAAACGGTACACGTGCAATCAAACCAGCCGGAGCTCAGCAATCAAAGATAACATTAAAACCTTAATAGTTTCATTCCCCTTGAAAGACGAGAACAGCACAATTTGACAAAAACATGCCGTGTTTGTTTTCCAGTCACTGCCTCTTTCTTAATATTGAATCTGATGCATCCCGTGATCGTTTCTCTCCGACGATTTCTGTCAAATTCACAGCAGATAAAATCTGTGCATATCCACTCTGTCTCATCAAACCCAGAGCTGAAATGCTGCTCTGTCAGGTTATTAGACGCTTAATTTAAAAGTCAAGTAGGCACACTAAAATAACAGCAGTTTTATTAATACTGGTGTTGGACTGAAATGTCAGTTTGAATTTCATTACTGTGGCTTCCAAATGGAGAGCTTATTAGGTCTAAGTGGAAGTGCCAACATTTTTAGCTTTGCTAAGGGGTTTTACAGTAAAGAATTCAATTTGTAGGCACAAAAATTATTGTTATGCTAATTTGCTCTCAGCAGCTTCACTTTACATACCGACTCATTTATTTCAGGATAAACACAGAGAGCATGGGGCACCTGTGAGGCTAAAAAATGGAGCCAACAGAAACTGCAGTTCCTCTAATGGCCACTTGAGGCTGCCTTGGTGGCTGAGTCCCAATTGCTCAGTCCATAAAGAGTCGCATGTTAAAGTGTTCAAGCTTAGAAGAGAAATAAACAGACAGCATTTAAAGCTTGGTTACAAGAAAATACTTTAGATTTGTAAAGTTGATTTTCAGATTTTACACACTTTATCTTAACACTATGATTGAAGATCATTCAAAATTTAAAATGCAGTACAGAATTTCACTTCTGTAAGCTTTGAGTATGCTCAGCAGACAACAAGAAGATAATAACTGAACTGGAAGAGCTCAAGATTTCTAGGCTTTTGACACTTACCATTCAAAAACATTGGGTCTTTCATTTTCTGTGATACAACTCAGCAGCATCTTATCATTACACACACCCTGCCTGGTAACGCTCCACAGTCAGCTGATAACACAGAGTTTTGGATTTAAATTTCAAAGCTTAAGCAATAGTAACCCTGATACCACAAGGCTATGTTCTGAGACTTCCCTAATAAACTCGTTTCAGAGAAAAAGATGGTGTTCACAGCCTGAACTTTTCCTGTGACCAGCAAATAGACCCTCGTTGCATTAAATTAGCAGTGCTTCCCTTTAATTTAGGTGGTTAAACTGAAGGAAGCTGAAGAGACAAATTGCTAAATTAAGGTAAATTAAACTGAAAGTGACAGATTCCAAGGAATGATTTATGAAGCCCATTTCACTCCACCATGGTGCCCGCTGCTCAAGCTGTCATGTGTATAATCTTTCTGCTGGCTCAGAAGGATTCACATGTGTGAAAGTAAACTAGCAATGATGACTTCTTCTTCTTGAGTCTTTATTTCTGCTGCTTCATTTAGATGAAAATGTGGATCCATCACCCCTTTATCAAGGTCAAGGGTATATTGTGGATATTTTCTTGGACCCTGTACCCACCTTTCTCCAGCAAGATAACACACCATGTCACAATCAACTCAAAGTTGTTTCTTGAACATTAACACGTCTCCAAAACTCAGAAAAATTATGTATGCCAAATATGATACATCAGGCGTTAAGCGGTTAGCAGAGATGTAAAGGCAAGCGGTGATCCAACCTGGTACTTCGTAAGGTATACCTATTGAATTGGCCAGTGCGTGTATGTTATAAATTATATCATTATATAACAGCTGTCTTTTCTGAATTCTTTCATGTGTTTTGTGTTTCAGTGTGGTTGGACACATTAGGTCACAGTCTATGTTTATAAGTTGTTTGATGCTGAACATCAAACAAAACCCTAAAAATAGATTTTTAAGGCTTTGCTTCTCTATCTACCGGCGTGCTGCCCCCAAGCAAATGCAGAAATCTCTTTTGAATTCACCGACGTTGTTACAACTTTATACTAACTGTGAGAAGTTAGGTGTTTTCAGTGTTTCGTAGCACAGCTTTACTCCTAAAGCAATGAAAATATGCCAAGAGCAGATCTTGTGGTGCAAGCACAAGCTTCAAACCTTCCTTCATTGCTATGATGATATCTTCTTCAGTGATTTGAGTGTTACAAAAGTTTTTCAAAGTTGGAAAATGAGAAAGATGGTATATTATGTAATATGAAAAGTAAGAGGTTGGGAATCAGTCAACAAATGTAAGACAAACTTGTACTATAATAGAAAATTATAAGCAAATAAAACAGTACGTTTGAATAAATTGTAAAATCCATTAGAAGACACAGGAAGGAGTCTAAAATAAGAATGCTATAAGCTAACTTCCTCCCTTGGATAATCAGCAGGAGAGACGAAAACACTTTTAAGAAGAAAACAAGCAATTATGGGCGTCAATATTTTCTCGCCAAGCTTCATTTTGCAAGTTGAAAAGAAACAAGTAATTATGACACTACCCCCTACGAAGTGGGTGAAAAAGCTGAGAAATGACGAGCCTTCGCCAATGTCCCTCAGTGAATAGATCGCACTGAATAGCAGCAGAGCAGGAACACAACATCCAAAGATAGAGGGCTTATACAAGCTTTATGTAGCCAGTCTGGATGACTAAGAGCAAACTGTATATTTACGCTAACACCCTGAAGGTGCAGGTCTCCAGGCAAACTGCTGTGATGTTTTGTATTGTCTCCTGAAAGAAAACTGGACTGCAAGCTCCAACTGTGAAGCAATAATGCAACATAATTTTGCCTGTTTTTCCAAAAATGTACTGCATGTTTTCTTTTGTGAGGCCAAGGAATCAATGCAACACCAGTTTTATTGCTGTGACCTTACCACTTACTCAAACTTATCACATTTTAAAACCATTTTTTATCTGAAAAACAGGCATAAAATAACACTGGATGGGATGAATTTCTCCTTTATATTGAATTTCTCAGTGACACTTAAATAAGTGCCATTTCATTTCAATGCCGCATTTTTATTTCTATATTTATGGTCATTAATTTCTAAGTGATCGCATAGATTGTTTGTGAAAGCTGATTCATTGTTAGTCATGGTTCTGGTTTTGTGTTTTATTTGGTCATTTCTAAGGTTTCTGTTACTGTGCCTCCCCAAATTCCAAGTTTCATGTCTAGTCTTGCCCATGTCTGTGTCTCCTGTGTCTTCCCCAGTCCTAGCGTCAAGCCCACATCTTCAGTGTGCGATCATGTTTCCTGTTTTCCGAAAACGTAGGCTGCGTCCTTTGGAAGCCGCATTTGAAGGCCGATTACGTCACAACCAGGCGACGAAGGCTGTCTCAATTTGTCGACTCCTTCAAATGTGGCCGACAAATGCGTCCTTAATTTCTCCGAATTTGAAGGATGGGTCAGGTGTGTCCTTCATGGCCCACCATATCCCAGAATTCATATTCCTTCAAAGTCCTTCTGATCAAGCTACGTCTCTCTGAGTGACACTGTAGTACCATCTTGTAATGTCACAGAGTGCGGCCCAGCCAATTCCAGTTTCCAACAATGGCAGCCACTACTAAGTTTTAATATTACTCTTTTTAATCTTTCTAAGTCACAAAATAAACTTTTAACATATTTTCAGGCGAGAAAGTAGCTGTTACCCATCCGCTCGATAGCTAGCCGGAGGTTTCAATGGTCACTCGAGCCGGCGAGAGCAGCGGACTCCCTGCTTCATCGTTTTCAGACTCGATGTCTTTCGCTACTCAAGTTAAACATGATATATAAGTCACTCGGATAACTTAAAAATGTTATTGTTTGGCTTTTTTCTGTCTTTTATTTGTTCCAGAGTAAATCGTTTTGGCTGAGATCAAAGTTATTAGATTAGATTAAATAAAAATGTATTAATCCATCAGGTGGGTTCCTCTGGGATTTTCACATAGCTGAATAAACGTCAAACAGAAAACTGATTAAACAGAAGTGTGAGATGGTTGAGAATTTATGCCAGTGTCCTGTTATATTTTAGATAGCAAGGAGCAGACAGCTGACTTTATTAAATTCCACCGAGACAGCGGTGACGCAAATCTGAAGGCTAGACTATCCCATTTCACAGCCTCGCACTTCCGGCCTTCTCGGTCTTCGAAGACCGCGAAGGCCGGGTCCTCCGAAGGATGCGGTCTACGTTTTGGGACACAGCTTTAGTGTGTTCAGATTTTTTTTCCTTCCTTCTCATTATGTTCGATCTCTCCCAGCTGTGTTCCCCGTGTGTTTCTATTTCCCTCATTACCCCTCTGCGTATTTAAGCCCTTTGTTGCCCTCTGCTTGTTGTTGCATCGTCCTTTGTAGTGGTGTGGTTTTTCCCGTCATTCCTGTTTTCAAGTCTTCCAGTTTCGATTTTGTTTTCTTGTTTGTAGTGTTCTAGTGTTTACAGCCAAATAAAGCTGCTCCTTTTTTCAATCCCTTTATGTTTGAGTTCTGCATTTGGGTCCAACGCCTGCCCGCCACACAGCTCACCTTGATGACCTTGACCACTTTCTGTGGAACTTCAAAAACGGCCAAAACAAGACTTGAACTCTTGTCTGTTTGAAAAATGTTTGTTGTCTTGCTGATCTGTACTCTGAAATGTTGGCTCAATGTGCTCACATGTTACTTCTGATGGTAAAAGAAAACAAAAAATATCATTCACATGTGGAACATCAAGCACTCTCAAGAAAAACGGGCACAGCAAAAGTGCATTACTGTCTCTACAGGCGCAGCGTACAAGGATGTACTATATGTTTCTCTTTGAGTCACTTTATTAGTTATGGTTACATAAGTTGCTGTTGCTTTGTGTTTGCTGGAAGCAAAGGCTATTCTCCTCTGACCCCTGCAGCTCACTGGATATGTTCTCTTTATCAGACCACGATAAAAAGTCCAAAATAGCGCGCAGGATATAATAACAGGTGTTTCTAAACTGGCTTTAACTGGTGCAGATGTGATATCGATAGAGTTCTCAGTGGCCAGCAAGACTAGAAATATGCTCTACAAATGCCAGCTACCTTTAAGGAATGGTTAATAAAAAGATATAGGTATCCAGTTTTGTGCATTTAGTGTCAAATAGATCCATTTTTGTCTACAAAACTGTCAGCAGAGGTTCAGACTGGTAGCAATTAATTGGTTATGAATAAATGCAGCAGTGCCTTTGAGGGTATCACCCCAGTAACAAGAGTGCCAACACAGCAGAACTAAATAGATCACAACTGTAATTTAAACACAAGTGTATTGAGAGGATTATGATCATTATATTTCAGAGCACCTCTTCAATAACTCTTAGTGTTGTGTATTGGCTTCATATTATTTGTAAGCTTGTATTGCTGGTGTCCAATTTTCCTTAGACAGATCAATAAAAACACATTTCCTCTCATCATTTCTGTCTGTATACTGGCTCCACTCCCCACCTTTTTTGTCTCAGGTGGGGTTTGACTAAGAAATCTTGCAAACAAATGAAAATCATTCTGCATTCTGTTAGGTGCACGGAGCAGAGGATTCAGCCTTGGGCTAAGTGAAAGAAGAGGTCATGCAGGGTAAAGTATTTATGTCTATAAACAACAGTACCAGATGTTATATAAAAATAACATTTGTCACTTTGATCAGAAAAAAGTCTTTCTTTACATTTGCATATATTCAAATACACAGATACAGTGCACTAAAAGTCATTTCAGTCAGCTTCCTTTGTCTCATTTTCAGAATCAGAATCAGAATCAGAATGGGTTTATTGCCAGATGTTGAGGTTTACAACATTAGGAAATTGCTGCGGTGCTTCAGTGCAGACAATAAGAATTAAAGTGCTATGTAGAAAGAAAGATATGTGCATGAGATATACATGAGATATATACATGAGAATAAGAATTATGAGTGCTACGTAGAAAGATATATACATGAGTGCAGGTGGTGATCAGTGCCAAACATGAAATGATGCAGTGACACAGCGTAGGGTCATGTGTTAGTGGCGGGGACAGTCATGTGGTTATTGTTCATGTGTCCAACAGCAGAGGGGAAGAAACTGTTCTTGTGGCGAGAGGTTCTGGTGCGAATGGACCGGAGCCTCCTGCCTGAGGGGAGCAGGTCAAACAGACTGTGTCCAGGGTGAGAAGGGTCAGCTGAGATCCGAGCTGCACGCCGCAGTGTCCTGGAGGTGTACAGGTCCTGCAGAGATGGGAGTCTGCAGCCAATCACCTTCTCAGCAGAGCGCACAACACGCTGCAGTCTCTGTTTGTCCCTGATAGTGGCTCCAGCGTACCACACGGTGATGGAGGAGGTGAGGATGGACTCGATGATTGCAGTGTAGAATTGCATCATCGTCCGTGTTGGCAGGTTGAATTTCTTCAGCTGCCTCAGGAAGTACATCCTCTGCTGGGCTTTCTTGATGACGGAGGTGATGGTGGGCTCCCACTTCAGGTCCTGGGTGATGGTGGTACCCAGGAAGCGGAATGAGTCCACAGAGGTGATGGGGGTGTCAGTCAGGATGATGGGGGGGAGTGGAGCTGTGTGCTTCCTGAAGTCCACAATAATCTCCACTGTCTTCTGGGCATTCAGCACCAGATTGTTGTGGCTGCACCAGGACACCAGACGTTCAACCTCCCTCCTGTAGGCAGACTCGTCCCCGTCCGAGATGAGCCCAATGACGGTGGTGTCATCTGCGAACTTGATTAGCTTGACAGACTGGTGGGTGGAGGTGCAGCAGTTGGTGTACAGGGAGAAGAGCAGAGGAGAAAGAACACAGCCCTGAGGGGAGCCGGTGCTGATGGTCCGGGAGTCCGAGACATTCTTTCCCAGCCTCACATGCTGCTTCCTGTCCGTCAGGAAGTCAGTGATCCACCGGCAGATGGGATCAGGCACATTCATCTGGGAAAGCTTGTCTCGGAGATGGTCTGGAAGGATGGTGTTGAAGGCAGAGCTGAAGTCCACAAACAGGATCCTGGCGTAGGTTCCTGGGGAGTCCAGATGCTGCAGGATGAAGTGTAGGGCCATGTTGATGGCGTCGTCTACAGACCTGTTGGCTCTATATGCAAACTGCAGGGGGTCCAGGAGGGGGGCCGTGAGGGTCTTGAGATGGGAGAGAACTAGGCGCTCAAATGACTTCATGACCACAGATGTCAGAGCCACGGGTCTGTAGTCATTTAGTCCAGTGATCCTAGGTTTCTTGGGGACAGGGATTATGGTAGAGGACTTGAAGCAGGCAGGCACATGACATGCCTGCAGTGAGGAGTTGAAGATGCCAGAAAACACTGGGGCCAGCTCGTTTGCACAGTGTCTGAGGGTGGCAGGAGACACACCGTCTGGGCCGGGAGCTTTCCGAGCATTCAGACTCCTAAACTGCTTCCTCACACCTGCTTCATGAATATGAAGAGTTGTGGTGGGAGGAGGTGGTGTGAAATCCTCTTTTGTGTGGGGTGAGGGGGCGGGTGTTGCAGGTGAACAGTTTGAAGGTGGTGATGGCTCTATGGAGGGGGGAGAGGTGGGGGAATGAGTGTCCAAAGTGCCTCTATTGTTGGGGTCGTTGGAGGTGTGAAGGCTGCCTGATGGCTCGTCAAAACGACAGTAGAAGTCGTTGACGGTGTTGGCCAAGAGCAAGTCGTCAGTGGAGTGGGGGGTTTTAGGCTTGTAGTTTGTAATATTCCTAAAACCTTTCCACACAGAGGCCGAGTCATTCTCTGAGATCTGCTGCTGCATCTTCTCAGAGTGCTGATGTTTAGCAATGTCCACTTCTTTAGTGAACCTGTACTTGGCCTCTCTGTAGCAGTCCCTGTCTCCGCTTCTGAACGCCTTACTCTTTTCCAGCCACAGCTTTTTGAGTTTAGGAGTAAACCAGGGTTTGTCATTGTTATAACTCACCCTGGTGCGTGATGGCACAATGCTGTCCTCACAGAAGTGGATATAGGAGGTGACAGTGTCCGTAAACTCGTCCAAGCTGTTAGAAGCAGCCTTCATTGTGTCCTTGTGTCCTTGGAGCAGCACATTCTCTTCTCACTCTGTGTATCTCAGTGTTTCAGGACAAAGAGAGGGCATGAAACGCTGTAAATGTCACTCACCACAGGTATCAGTTAAAAAAAAAAGAGGACAAAACCAAACCAAGGTTAATTTGTTTTCACTGATGCAGTTCCAGAGCAAAACAAAGCATAGAGGGTGAAGCCACAATGCACCTGACTCAGAATTAACAGCCATTTTAGCCAAGCTGGCAGAGCAGCTGTTAGTGTTTATTAAACTGTTGTCCTCCACCTGGTTCCAGTTAGAAATTCCTAAAAAAATGTTTTCAGGTTTTGTCTTCTTCAGGTTGACTAATAAGAGTTTAATGTGTGGCATCATGAGGTCTTGGCTTTAATTTCAACAACATCGTTTGTGACTAAATTAGTGCTGTCAGCATGAATCTAGTTCAACTTACTTAACACCACAATTGCATTAATGTGGCAAATCTCCGTTAGCGAGTTAACCCGGTGTTCTGGGAATCCATCCTACCTGGCAAACCATTCTACCCGTTGTTTCTGCTCATACGCACAACATGAAATTCAGTGGCAAATTGTCCTACCTTTGTGAATATTAGCTAGAAAAATACTCTGGCCGGTAAAATTAACTGCCAAACCATCCTACCTTTGTGAATGTCACCTACAAGCATACTTAAACTGCTAAAATTTTGTGGCAAATCGTCCTACTTTTGTTAATCTGAGCTAGAAGCATACTTTAACAGCTAAAATTCAGTGGCAAATCATCCTACCTTTGTTAATAACAGCTACACACATACTCTGACGGGTAAAATTAAGTGTTAAACCATGCTACCTTTGTGAATGTTACCTACAAGCATACTTTAACGGGTAAAATGAAGTGGCAAACCATCCTGGCTGTATGCATATGAGCTACAAGTATACTCTGATGGGCAAAGTTAAGTGGCAAACCGTCATACCTACTTAAATTGGTGCTGGAATTACTCTGTGACAGCAGAAATGTGCATAAACTACTTACAGTAGAACGTTTTGCCAAAGTAGGATGGTTTGTCAGAACACCGGATCGCCCGTGCTAGGGGCTGCACGGCGCTAACGTATTAACAAGCTGACAGCGCTGAGGCGTTGACGCCGTGCAGCTCCATGCATGGAACGATCCGCGTTAACTCGCTAACGGAGGTTTGCCGCGTTAATGCGGTTATGGCGTTAACGTAATTTTAACGAGATTAACGCTGACAGCACTAGACTAAATACATGCAAAAGTTTTTCTATTTCCCTCATTGTGTCTAGTTCTAATTAACATTGTCTTTATGCGCATTTTAACAGGTGTTTTGTGTTTTTCTCTGTTTAGTACACAGTCCAGACTGAATAGAGTGACAGCGAAATATATAAAATTGGCACAGCTGGATGGATATTCAGTATCAGAGAACAACCTAAGTATTGCTTCTATTCAACAGCTCAAAAATAACAACAATAACAATAATAGGAAAAGACAAATTTTTCAGATTTGTTTGTTCATTCAGTTTATATGGTTTTGTCTGGAATGGGAATAAAACATATTTTCCTATAGTTGGCTGACAAATTTGTGTAATTTCAGCTCAAATGCCATCCTATTGTAATGAAGATGAATGAATGAATGAAGTCAGGCCAAACTATGTATGTCACTTGTGACAAAAGTGCTGAGAGAGTCTAGCAGGGGACAGAGGGAAGCATTGCTGTGTGTGTACTGGGTGAGTCATTTGCTGATGGGATACAGGTGTGACAGAAAGTTGAAAAGGAAACTAGCATCATGGAGTTGTTAAATAAAATTCTAGGACATGATTGTAAAGAGTCCATGGCAGTTACATTGTTTCTCAAAGGCATTTCAGAGGTATGTACAAGGTGTCCTTGGAGTGCACTGGGTATCCTTAATAGTCATGTTTCAGCACTCAACTTATGCTTATGCTATACAGGGCCACAGTTGCACTCACTCTTCATTTTCACTGAATCTAACCTGAATTTTGGTGCCTAACAAAGAAGTTACTGAAAGCAAAAGGTAAGCAACATCTAAAAAATCAAACCAGTCTGCCTTCGATTTTTTAGGCAGTGAGTTCAGTAGCAGATGTCACCCCTCTTTGCATGCAGATTTTTTTCTGGTTTACAGAGAGAACCTTTTGCTCACTGAGTACAATTTGTCTGTAACTGATGCTTCAAGGACACCTTGTACATACATCTGCAAAGCCAGAGGCCGTCATGTTTTAGCAGCTGTCACCCTCTGGGGGAGGGATTATGGGATTTTGTACCACTCAGAAATAAAGGCCACTCAGCAGAGGGGAATCCCTTTGTCCTCAAACATAGAGTCGTTTAATTCTTTTTTTGGCTTTTATATATAGCAAATGGGAATGTTGAAAATTTGACAAATAAAATCGAATATATTAGTTTCACATTTGGGTGAAATTTGAGTTATCTGGATGAAAGGATAAGGTATCCTAACTACAGTCAAAGAGGATTCATTCTTGAGGCCTGACAGTGGAAAGTTTGATGTAGGATTTTAGATCAGTCTGTCATATGCTGTCAAATTGTGCAATATATTTATTATTTATCTAAAGCCACGTCATTCACTGTCAGACAGACAGAGAGACACTCACAGGGCCTGCTCCACTCCAAATAAGTTTTAAAGCACATTTCTGGAACTAAGCTTGACAGTTTAATCTTAATGTGCAAAATCTGGCAAAATAAAATCTGATACTGCAGGTTCCATTCACTGCCCTCATGTAAATATGCTCCAGTGGTGGAGGAGTGGGGGATCTGGTGAAGAAATCTTGTGTGCTGTGAAGTATGACCATCATACCTGCAGCGCTTTGATTTTGTTTCTAATTTAAGGAACGTCAAACAGTAATTGGTGTATTGTTGGTTAGTCAAGTCTCTGAGAAGAGCAAAGTGGGAGGTCGAGTCACTTGGACATGGAAAGCCAGACAATGAAATGTTAAATGGACATTTATAACACGGGCAGCATGTTATAAATGTCCTTTTTTTTGTTTAATCCACCATCTGGCCAGGAGTGTGGAGTTTGCGTGTTTTCCCTGTATCTGTGTGGGTTCTCTCCAGGTACTCCAGCTTCCTCCCACAGTCCAAAGACATGCAGTTAGCAGGGTTAGGTTAATCAGTGAGGCTAAATTGCTCATACATGTGAGTGTGACTGGTGGAGAGAAACATGACTCCACTCATTCCTGTTGCAAGTGGCATACATGAGTCTGTTTAAACAGACCTAATGACAATAATGAGTACACAGTGAAAATAAAGAGGTGCTTTGGCTGCTCCCTTATTCAAAAGGGGTCCTCACAGCAGGTAGCCCCACATGGATGCCCTTCCTAACACAGCCTGAAAGGCACTAAAAGTTCATACCGAAAGTCAGCTTGATCTTTAGCATTGTTACCAAAATTAGCACGATACCTTGTAATGTTGCCATTTTATTGGACTGTTATTGTTGTTGTTGGTGGTGTCACATTATTTATCATATAATAGTAATACGTTGCAGGGACCACTGTGAATTTTTGCCTAAAATGATAAAATTTCCAGATTCTATAAATCTTTTTATGTTTTTTAGCCCATGCTTTCTGTGCTAGCAATTACTACATAGAGCTTTATATAACGGAGAACTATGTTTGTATATTTTAATACAATATTGCAAATACACATTTTTATTTTATTCTCATTTCTTATTATATTTTCTGTCTCACCAACGAAACATTAAACTGTCTGAGCTGCGGAACCACAACTCAAAACTGATGGATTGCATGAGCTGGCCCAAACCTCCGGAGTGAAAACTGGTCGAGGGGAAGCTGGACATTCATGAGTTCACAGTAAGAGTTGTTTGCCAAATAAGACAGGAGTAAGCCCACACTTCTTTGCATGGCTAATGTTTTGTACCCGGTATGGCACAGCACTCTGATTGTTTCTAGATTGATGTGAGATGAACGGTTTAAGCACTTTGTGGCAGAGTGGTCTGGTGACTGTGACAATAACATGTAATTCTGGCTGGGTTGTATGAGATCAAATACGCATATTCCCCACTATATGTAATGTACATATGCTAACCATCCTCCTATATAAAGGTACGTTTTTCCAACTGGGACGTTATTTTCTTTTGTTAAGGTAAAGGTTGTATACTTAGCATTAAAGCATTAAAACCAGTGAGTTCACTTAGGTTTCTGATTCATTAACTGCATTTCTCTGTTGTCACATGAGTTCAAATAGCTGGAGTCACAGCGGCGGAACAACAGCAGAAGAGAGCAAGCCAGGAAGGGAATTATACAGTATAAAGAGAGATGGAGATCATTGCTGTGGAGTTGGGGAGGGGCAGGGTGACACAGCAGCTAACAAGACAAGGGCGTCCAATCCCACGGCTGCAGCCGGCAGCCTGCACGCCACCACCAAGGGTTGGATTAATTCACTGTGACGCGCTCTCTTGTCTGTGGGGAAAGATGAGCACCCCCTCTCTCCCTTCCCTCTCCCTTTATATCATGGCTCCCCTTACTCAGGGCTCGGCCTTCCCTCCCCACTCCTGCTGGGTCAATCTCTGGAGCGCTGATGAAGCTCGGCTGGGGGCTGATGCCGTGGATTTGAGGTGACAGATGGGAGAGTTTGAAGGCAGCTGAGCTTCGTGGCCCGCTGGCTTGGCCGGCCAATCTGAGTCATGCATGTGCGTGCTGTGATGTTTGGACTCGCATGTCAAAGTGAATTGAAGGAGGTGGAGTAAAGGAGCGAGTTTTGAGAGAAACCTCCTCAGCTGCTGCTAAAGCATCTTTTCAGCAGACACAGCTGAGTCTCAACATACTCGGGTCTGAATTTTTGCAGCGATGTGATGTTTTATGACAAAGAATAGACTTTATATTGATAGATGCAATGACAGCAACCTTAAGCAGAGTCGATCAGAATATTGTGTTTATATAAGAGATGGTTCTTCATATCGGGAAGTACATATGGATCCGAAATCTTAAAGATCTTAGTTTTTTTTTTTTTGCATATTTGTCAGACTGTAATGGTTCAGATCATCAAACATATTTTAATATTTGACAAAGATAACCCAAATAAATACAACATTGTGATTTTATTATGGGGAAAAAAGTTTGAAAATACCCGTCCCTGTGTGAGGAGTTGATTGAATGAGTCTTTCTCTTTGCTGTGGAGGAGTTTTGGCCCACTCTTTATAGAATTGTTTTAATTCAGACAGACTGGATTGTTTTTGAGCATGAATGACCTGTTTAAGGTCCTGCCAAAACATTTTTATCTGATTTAAGGTCACTCCAAACTTAATTTTGACTCAGGCAGGTGAGGCCTGCTGTTCTTTAGATGCTGTAGTTCTTTTGTGACCTCCTGGGTAAGTTGTTGATGTGCTCTTGGGGTGATTCTGTTAGGCTGGCCACTTTTGGGAAGGTTTATCACTGTTCCAAGTTTTCTTTGCCAAACAGGTTGTGTTTAAGCAATTTCTCAATTCAGCAGGTCTGGCAGGAATCAGGTCTGGGTGTAGCTAGTGAAACATAACTCCATCTTCCCCTGTCCTTCATCTCATCATCTACATCATTCCCTAGCTCTGTTTTAACAGTTTTGTATTCCTAGCGTTTTTCTGTATTTTCCCATGCTTCACTCATGGTTATTCTCTGGAGTTCGTACATTTCTTATCTCTGGACTTCAGCATTAAATGCTTGCTTTATTTTACTTCTCCCTCTTGCATCTTGAATGTGAGTCTGCAGCTTTCTGCATGAACAGAGACTGAGATCATAAAATAATTAACGTGTTTACTGAGACCATAAAACAAGGAAGCCACAAGGTACTTTTGCTTTCTTGTTTCCATGTGTACTCCTTTTTTCAGCCAGACGATTCACTTCCTATTCACTATTAGACTGAATGCATATTTAAGGCTCTTTAGCTTTAGGAAACTATGACCCCTTTTTATATGCAGTACATAAACGATGGCCGCTGTAGTAAGCTACACTCAACAAAAATATAAACGCAACACCTTTGTTACTGCTCCCATTCCCCATGGGATGGACGTAGAGACCTAAAATTCATTCCAGATACACAATATAACCATCCCTCCCAAACAGTGGTCACAAATCAGTCCAAATGTGTGGTAGTGGGCACATCTGCTATATTGAGATAATCCATCCCACCTCACAGGTGTGCCACATCAGGATGCTGATCTGACATCATGAGTAGTGCACAGGTGTACCTCAGACTGCCCACAACAAAAGGGCACCCTGGAATGTGCAGTTTTTTGCGCTATTGGGGGTCTGGGGACCCAGAACCGGTCAGTATCTGGTGTGACCACCATTTGCCTCATGCAGTGCAACACATCGTCGCATGGAGTCTATCAGATTGTCAATTGTGGCCTGTGGAATGTTGGTCCACTCCACTTCAATGGCTGTGCGAGGTTGTTGGATATTCGTGGGAACTGGTACACGCTGTCGTATACGCCGGTCAAGCACATCCCGAACATGCTCAATGGGTGACATGTCCGGTGAGTATGCTGGCCATGCAAGAACTGGGACATTCTCAGCTGCCATCTGCCCTGAACAATGTGAACCATGATTCATCCGTGAAGCGCACACCTCTCCAACGTGCCAGACGCCATCGAATGTGAGCATTTGCCCACACAAGTCTGTTACGGCGACGAGCTGGAGTCAGGTCAAGACCCCGATGAGGACGACGGGCATGCAGTTGAGCGTCCCTGAGACGGTTTCTGACAGTTTGTGCAGAAATTGTTTGGTTGTGCAAACCAATTGTTCCAGCAGCTGTCTGGGTGGCTGGTCTCAGACGATCTTGGAGGTGAACCTGCTGGATGTGGAGGTCCTGGGCTGGTGTGGTTACACGAGGTCTGCGGTTGTGAGGCCGGTTGGATGTGCTGCCATATTCTCTGAAACGCCTGTGGAGACGGCTTATGGTTGAGAAATGAACATTCAATGCATTCCTGCTGTCAGCATGCCAATTGCACGCTCCCTCATTGCTTGTGGCATCTGTGGCATTTTGCTGTGAGACAAAACTGCACATTCCAGGGTGGCCTTTTGTTGTGGGCAGTCTGAGGTACACCTGTGCACTACTCATGATGTCAGATCAGCATCCTGATGTGGCACACCTGTGAGGTGGGATGGATTATCTCAATATAGCAGATGTTCCCACTACCACACATTTGGACTGATTTGTGACCACTGTTTGGGAGGGATGGTTATATTGTGTATCTGGAATGAATTTTAGGTCTCTACGACCATCCCATGGGGAATGGGAGCAGTAACAAAGGTGTTGCGTTTATATTTTTGTTGAGTGTACTGTATGTGCCAGGAGCGAACAAAAGGAAAAAAAAACATTGAAATATAAAGATAAAATACAGCATATATAAAGAATATGTCCACCTGAAGATTAAAGTACAACTTCTAGAAATTCTACTTACAGAATGCTCCTTTAAAGTATGTTGAATCTTGATCTATTACATCCAAGAGGGAAACATTTTGGATTTATTTATCTGCTGAATATAAATAATAGTTACTTTGATTCTGCACATAAAACATATTATCGGCTCATAAAAATGATGCATAATTGTAGATTAAAGGTCCCACACACCCACAACCGCACTGTGTGGTTGATTAGACTTGCTGAAACTGGAGTAAAGCTGCACACTATGGAATTTCCATAATATCACCAATCAGAGAAGTGAAGTTGACTCTGCGCTCCTCCTCCGGCACCACCGCACCTTCTTTCCCCCCTTGGATCAGTTCATGGACTTTTGAATTTAACAATAATTTAAAGATTAGGTTTCTCGTTTCTGGTTTAGTCTCATAGTTCACAGTTCATAGTTGATACCTTAAAAAGTATGCTTATGCCTGTGCATGCCTGTTTGTGTCTATGCAACAGGCCGGGTCTTAGACTCTCCCTCTGTCTTAGAACATTTCAGGCTCCTTCCTGGTGTGGGGCCTATTTCCCCCCACCACACTCGTTGCTTGTTGCTGGTACCCCAACTGCCAGTGCAGTGGTGGTTTTCAGTGTCCGGGGCTGGGGCTCGGGTGTGTACTGGCTCGCTCCTGTTGGCCCTTTGGTGGTCCTCCTGGGGCTCCCATGCTCTGGGGGGAGTTGGATGTCTGGGGCCCAGGTCTCCTCCATGCCTGCTTCAGGTCCTGGAGGTCTGGGGCTGTGGCTCCCCACGCCCACTATTAGACACTTGCATGGAGAAACCTTATGAACACCAGCGCCCGTGCACACAAGTGTTCACAGAGATGTGCACACAGATACTCACAGACACACAGCAGGAATAATAATAATAATAATAATGATAATACATTTTATTTATAGGGGTCCTAAAGAACCTCAAGGTCACCTTGCAATAGTACAACAAAATAAAAACATAAGGTAAACAAATAAAAGCACAACTATAAAACTAATATAGGTAACAATAGACTAGGACCAAGTTATAATGAAGGGCATGCAGTTTTGAACAGATGGGTTTTGATGGGAGTGCATTCCAAAGTCTCAGAACAAGTAAAGGCTCCGAGTCCCATGGTAGTCATGTGAGCAGATGGAACAGACAGAAGGGAACGAGAGAGTGAGTATGTATGGAAAAGATCAGATAAATACTGAGGAGCAAGTTTATGAAGAGCTTTGAAAGTGAGAAGCAGGACTTTCAATTGTTACGTGTTATACGTTCAGTGTATATGATTCTGGATATAACATCAGCAGCTTCCTGCAGTTTATGGAGAAATTTATGAGGTAAACCATAGAGAGGAGAATTAAAATAATCTAAATGAGATGTGACAAGAGCAAAGGCGCTGCTTTTTGGTCCAGGTTATTCTTCCTCAGGACACGCAGGAAGTGCAGCCACTGCTGCAACCTTGTTTTCCAGGGTGTTGGTGTTGTGGGTCCAAGTGAGATTGGTGGAGATGTGGGTGCCAGGAAAACCTGAAGGTGGAGACAGAAACTGTAACTGAGCACATTTCTGGATGTTATTCAGAATAGAATCAGAATACTTTATTACTCCCTAGGGAAATAATGTGGGTTACGGTTGCTCCGGTACAGTAACATTAAGTGAAACAAAAACAAAAACAGACTAGACTATTAGCAACACAATATGTTAAGATATAAGGAATAACACAATATATACAAATCACCAAATAATCAATATCCAGGGTTGACAGATGTGGTTATAAAAAAAAAGAAATAGACAGCAACGTTAATGAGTAAGAAAAGAGCGTGTGTAAAAGGATGCAACTATCGCAGTGTTTACAGTGTATTAGATGGAGGAGTTGTACAGGGAGATGGCTACTGGCAGGAATGAGTTCCTGTGTCGTTCCAGCACCACCTCTCCAACACCACCCTAAGAGAGTCCAGCTCCATACCCACAAAATTACTGGCCTAGTCTATTGAGTCTGTTGGCCTCAGCAACCCTCAACCTGCTGATCCAGCATGCAACAGCATAGAGGACAGCAGTGGCCACAACAGACTCATAGAAAATCCTGAGCATTGTCCGACAGATGTTGAAGGATTATGTTGGCCTTTCTTGTTTACTTACTTTAGGGTAATTAATTTAGTTTCCCTTCATCTTGTCTCTGTGTTTTGTTCTTTAGTGTTCTCTTCTAGTTTTCTAACACTCACCTTTATGTTTTGTCCTTGGCATCTTCCATGTTCGGTCTGTCCTGTTTCCATGTTTTTTTACTTTCTGTGTCTCTCGCCTATTCTGCCTCTCTCTCTCTGTGTTCCTCCCTCTCCCAGTGTGTCACCCTCTCTCTCACCCCAGTCATATCTCGGTGTTCTGTCGCCACCATCCTGGTGTGAAGTTTGCTTGTCCTTGTCTGAGTCTTGGTGTGCGTGATGCTTCCTTTTCTTTTCTTTTTTTTGTCAGTCCCTCGTCTCATGTGCATTGTGTTCAGTTTTGCTTCCCCTGTCGCTATGTGCAAATTTGTTCCTGCTGTGTTTCCACTTGAGTGTATTTATTGTCTTAGTTTTCCTCAATCCCTAGAGCATCTATTTACTCGTCCCTATGTTACAGGTTTCCCAGTGGTTTTTCTACTGTTTAGTTCCCCAGTTTAGGTTTCTTTTTTACTTACTAATTTGTTTTTCTCACATTTGTATTATATTTATCTATCTAAACAGCTCACCTTCAGTTATCCCTTGTGTCCACACGTCTGCATTTGGTTCCTCTCCTTTGCTCCGCATGGTCTCCAGCCGCCGATCCTGACATGTGGTGTCATGTTCTGTCTCCTCCTTGGCATCGGCTTTCTTATATTTTTAAATGTTGTGTGCTTGATTATAGGGCGAGAGACAGTTTGCGAATGGAGCCCAACCACGCGGTCACTCCTACACTCAGATCAAATACTTGACTCTGTCTCCTCTCCTCCTAGTTTAATTAGTGTTTATCTTTTCCTACAGTTTCCACAGGCAATTTAACCTTGGTCGTTGAACCTTCCGTCTCACCTGGTTCCTCTGCAGCTTCTGCTCAGATACCTGCCTCTTTGATCCTGACTTGGTCATTATAAAGGTTAAACACCAGAAATACTGAGTGAAAATGACGAGGACTTAGGGAACCTCCTGACAGAGCCAAATCTTTTTCCATACGTTTATATCAAGCTTAGCGTCTTCTTCCACATCATTTTTCCTTCATGAGGTTGAAAGTTTTTCTCTACCGAAAGTATTTGGAGAGCAGTTTTTACATTTTTTTATGCTGATGATGTGAAATTGATTTCCTGCTGGGTGATAGATTCTGGTAATATTGCCGTTATTAGATTTCAGTGCTTGGAAACTGCTAAAAATCACTTTGGTGAGCTTGAGTGCCATTGAGCCAACCACTTTGTCATGTTTATTCTATGTTGTAGATATAACTGATTCACCTGGCCTTCAGAAAATTGCACAAACCGTCCATTTTTGATAATTTTCACTCTGCACATATGCAGCCGGTGCTCTATGAGATGTTCCTTTCAGCCAAATTTAATCAAATATATTTCAAATGTAATAATGAGATGTAGTGGCATGTTTTGTTTTGTTTTTTTCTTGTGAGGAATCACATTCGGCAAAATTCAGCTGCCACATAAACAGCCAGAGATGCCCGTTTTCCTCCGTCAGCAGTACACATGGCCTTCCGCCCATCACTCAAACAAGAGTGAGTGACGGCTGCACTGATGCATGGTGGATCTGTTGGTACTGAGTCAGCTCTAATCTCCGGTGACAGAGAAAAAAGCAGAGCACAAAGAGGAGGAGCTGCCATTGGCCTGTCCAGCAGTCTACTGTAAGATAAAGAGAGCAAAGGTAAAGGGTCATACAGTTCTTAAACTCAAGATTTAACTCAAGTTTCAGATACTTGCCATCTGAAAATCTCTGACTACAACTGGTGTAATTTTTAATTTGTTTAAAGCTTAAAGCTGCATCTATTTTTCTGACTGGTTGCAGAATGCCACATCACATTTGTCAAATACTCACAGTTCTTTCAGCTGAGATTCAGGCTTCACCAATTTCCAAGATAAGCTTTTTATGTTCCTCTTTATTTACTAACAGTAAAGTGCATCCAGAAAGTATTCACAGCGCTTCACTTGTTCCACATTTTACCCTGTTACATTTTTCACCTCAGAATTCTGCACACAGTCCTATAAATCCCGTCTCAGAGGTCTACAGACAATACCTCTGATTTCTTTGCTTGGTTTGTGGTCTGACTGTCAACTGTGGGACCTTATAATTATGTACCTGCTATATTTCTGTTTCTTGTTTTTAATCAATATGCGATAATTCCAAGCAAACTTTACTTTTCCATTGTGGAGTATTGTGTGTAGAATTTTGAGGCGAAAAAAATGAATCTAGGAATGAAGCTGTAACATGAGAAAATGTGGAACAAGTGAAGCGCTGTGAATACTTTCCAGATGCACTGTAAACCGAGGGGAAAAAAACAAAAATAGAGAGAAAAAGCTCCCAAAGCTGCAGAGATGCCTTGCTGCTGTAGGATGAACTTTCCCTCAACTTGTTAAGAATTGTTCAGTTTACTTAGTAATAATAAATTATTTTTAAAAGGTTTGTTATTTTAGTTCTACCTCAATTGGATAATTAGAAGCAATTTATAATTTTCCTGTTACTTTGTATGCCTGTATTTCTCACCTAATAGCAAAACTTCGTAACAATATATAAATCAAAATAGCTTTTTTGGTGCTAAAGGCTACTGACCCCCACATGAGATGAAAGGTTAGTATATGTATTCATGGTAATGATGATCTGTCCCACAAACAGTTATTTATATGTTATATCTACTTATTTATTTATATCAACTATGGCTGTTGATCAGATCAATGAGACAAAGCTCCTGGGTGTAATCTTAGACAGCCATCTATCCTAAACAGAACATATTAATAAAAGTCGTTAAAATGCCAAGCTTTGACACCGGAATTGATTAGGCGATTAATCCAGGCATCGATATTGCTCAATAGTATGGTCTGGTGGTACAGTGGATTAGATTAAGAGTCTTTAAATGGTACAAAACAGAGCAGCAGGAATTGTTCTTTGTTGTGTGTATAGAACAAGTTTGTAACAAAAAACTGTAACAAAACCATAAATGTCTTTATTGGTTATATATTGATTACTTCATTCTTTACTTTATCTGTTAGAATTATTATTATTACAACGAGTCCATTCTGTATAAAAATTTGCACTTCAGTGCAGATAGACATGAATGGTCTTCCCAACAGGCTACAGGAGGACATTTTTTATTAAACAAAGCAACAACCAATTCAATTAAAAGAACAGTTTTATAAACATGGAGTTTACCACCAATACAGATAACAACAGAAACCAGTAACACTGTGTTTGTAAAATATTTAAAACAATATTCTTTTGGTCTGACTTTTGATCACAGTTGAAATTGTTGAACCATGAACGTGGATTTTTGTTTGTCTGCTGTAATGAAATTTTCTGTTATATTATCAGTGCTTACCCTGATGTGAGGCATAGTTTGTGTTGTAAAGAGATGTCTTTGTTGCTTCTATATGTGTTTTGTTGTATAGGTGTGTATGTTCTATAGTGCACTGTCAAAATGTAAAGTTTGATTGACTCCAGGAAAAATAGCTGGATCGCGATAAACGAAACGAAATCAGTAGAAATGTAAGCTCTTGGAGTTTAATCAGGAGTATTGTGATGTGGACTAACACGTACTTGTTTTCACTTTTTTTTTTTTTTAAGGCATTTGTTCATCAAGACAAAAATATAGAATTACGTCAATCTTACCCATTTGCTATCAGATGGCACCTGAGTATGATAGCTGGCATCATGATTGTGTGACGTTCAAGGAACTAATGGAAACAGACTGTGTGTCAGTGTAATCACACAGTGATTGTTTCCAGAAATGACAGAGGAAGCCGAGAGCTGCTTCCACACAGACACCTCCTGCCAGGAGCTGCAACATCAAGTGTAAAGATTCTCAGCAGGTGAAACTACATATTCCACAGAGAAAGCAAAGCCACCTACCAATCTTAAATATACTCTGGAAGGTTACAACTGAGTAAGGCCTCAATGAGGTCAAAATTGTCCTTAGTCTATCTTCCCAAGTTTGAATAATCCTACATGATTCAAATTATATTTCCAAATATAATGTGTGATATGTATGCAGATAAAATCTGGGTAAACAATGAGCAAAGTGTCATCTTGGCCAAGATGAAGCAATGAGGTCGACAACTGCAGCTTCCACAAGGTATTTTTAGCGTGCTTGTGTGCGTACTCACACGTGTGTTGTAAGTGATAGACAAAGCTGCTGCTTATTTTGCTGAAGAGCTATGAAACTGTCGCAGGGAGCAAAGGGGGTTGAATGTGTAGCACAAAGCAAGAAGTGAAAAAAAAACCCAGTGATCTGTCACATTGCAGTGAACCCTCACACTTGTTAGCATACTTTTGCTTCCTCTTCAATGTTGTTAAAAGCTCTTCCTTGTCCACGTATCCTCATATTATCGCGTTATCAACTTGTCAGCTAGTTTCATATGTTTGCAGAATGCTTTACTAATCTGACTCCTGAAGATGCAATTAAACTGCAACAAGCAGAAAGGTAACTGATCTCAGAAAACCTGACTGAGAAGTTGGAGGTTTGGTTGCATTAGACATCCAAACTAAAGATGATTTTTATGATATTAACTATAAAATCTTTGTAATGGAAAGAAACTTCTTCTTCGTGAACTTGAAAAAAGTTACAATTATTAATGTTCTGTATATTTCCCCCAAAAGAAAAGTGTGCCATTATCTCTTTTTCTGTTCTTTAATGAAACAGGGAAAGCTGAAAGATGACTTTATTGGATTTATTTGACTCAGACCTTCATTTTTGAGCTAACAAAGGACAAAAACATTTTAAAATGAAACGGCCTGACAGCCGTTTCAGCTGCATGCCTTTCAAGTCAGCATAGTTAAATATGACATAATGCCTATATTTTATTTACTCACTTCACTAACTGATAAAATAGAATTGAAATGTTTGGGAATAGCAAAAATATAGATGACTGATATGAAATGATAAATATTATGTGTAGGTGTGGGAGGTTAATGTTGAAAAGAAGAAGCTGATGGACTCCTCGCGCTCCTCGGTAGTGAAAAATAAGAAACAAATTTCTTCATAATTTCTAACCAGTTGTCAGTTCTTTCGAGACATCACTCCAACTAATGAACTCAAGTTTTCATTTTCAGAGTCATGAACCAGATAATCAGCAGTTCATTCCCATTTTACGGGGACCACGGTAAACGATGCTCCACTTAGCAACACCAGAGATGTCAGATGTCTCAAGTGAGGCTCTGGGTCACAAAGTAAAGGAACAATTTTCTCTGAAACACAGAACTGCTGTGCTGATCCATTAATTTAAGAACATGCTGTGTTCATTTCCAGTTCACCGAAACTTAATTTGCATTTAGATGACATGACATCCATATTAGGGTGAGTAGATATGAAATCGTAGCCCTACTCATGGTCATAGAGTCGCTGATAGACACATCAGCTGCCATGGTGGTTGAACCTGTAACCTTGGTGCTATAGCAAATGCTTCTCAGATCACCAGGCCATCCTGCCCCCAATTAAATCTGCCTCTACAGATAAGATCCTGGCTCAGCTCTCTGCAGCTCTTGTTTTTCAAAAGAACTGCTCCTACCTCCCAATACCATGAAGAAATGGCAACTAAATCATGGAGGACACAAACTATTTCTATATACATTGAAAAAAGCAATGCACTGGAGTCAGTATAATTTACAGTCTTTCAGCTTTTACTGAACAAACAGTGTCAAAAGCTCAAAAAGGTATAATCAAAAGTGTACTGCCTCCTCTAAATTATAGCGAGTAACTGAAAACAAGACGGGTACATGTAGAGACATGCAGAAATGACAGAAATGATGGAGAAGTGGAGCAAATTTGGGAGGCAAAGAATGTAAACATTGCTCATCTCATCTTTTAACTACACTTAAACAACATTTTAAGTACTCTTGATCTTTTCCAAATGGAAGGTTTTAACAATTTATGATTAGTCAGAATTAGCCAAAGTCATGGGTGTCAAACACAAGGCCCAAGGTACAGAACTGCCTGGCAAAGACTCTAATCCATCCCACTGGATCAACTTTGGAAAATGTGAATGACTGCATACATTTTTGACTTTTAACTCTATTTTCATAATTTTTACAGCTTTTTTTTTAATTTAAAAGAAAAAAAGCTCCCCCATGACCAGCCATACTACAACAAAACACTAATAGATAAATGACTAAATGACAGAAAAAAAAAATTGTATGGTTGAGAAGAGTCATGCAGTCATTTTGTTCATTTATTACAACAGCATTTCGTGATCACGTGAAAAAACTTAGACACGCTGTTGAAAGTGCACTTTATCTTATCTGGTTTGGCCCAAAGTGAGATCAAAGTGGCCTGTATGTGACTACGATGTAAAACGAGTTTGACATCCCCGGTCAAAGTGATACCAAACCAAGAAAGAAGCTCAAAGGAACAACTGTGATAGTTCTATTGTGTTCATTATCAAGATAAAATTCCTACACAGAGCAACGTGATGATGGTTGGAGAGCTTTAAGTAAACAAAAACATTTTCTCATCCTTTTTGATGTTCCACCTCTCATTTCCTCACCCTAAATTTTTAAAGTGCCTGTTGTTGTTTTTATGGGGGTTTTTTGGGTTTGTTTTTTTTTTGGGTGTTTTTTTTTTTTTTTTTTTTTGCTGTGCTCTCATTGAAGTGAATATCTCCCTTCACCACACCAGCCTCTCTGACTTATTTTCAACCAGTTCCTGTTATTGGCTCTCTTACTGCTGGCTGTCCTTACTGACCCCATAAAAACTGACCAAAGCCCTCAGAGCTGCCAGTTATGGCTTATTTTATACCTGTAAAGGGTCATGCTGCTGAAAGATTTTACACAATATATATATATATATATATATATATATATATATATATATATATATATATATATATATATATATATATATATATTATGGCATGCCCTTTAGGAAAATATTATATATATATTCCAACCAAAGTCTGAATATATAGAATGAAACTTGAATATATAGAATGAAGCTTGAATATATAGAATGATCTTTTGAATATATAGAATGAAGCTTGAATATATAGAATGAAACTTGAATATATAGGATGAAACTTGAATATATAGAATGAAACTTGAATATATAGAATGATCTTCTGAATATATAGAATGAAACTTGAATATATAGAATGAAGCTTGAATATATAGAATGAAGCTTGAATATATAGGCTGAAACTTGAATATATATAGAATGATCTTTTGAATATATAGAATGAAACTTGAATATATAGAATGAAGCTTGAATATATAGAATGAAGCTTGAATATATAGGCTGAAACTTGAATATATATAGAATGATCTTTTGAATATATAGAATGAAGCTTGAATATATAGAATGAAACTTGAATATATAGAATGAAGCTTGAATATATAGGCTGAAACTTGAATATATATAGAATGATCTTCTGAATATATAGAATGAAACTTGAATATATAGAATGAAGCTTGAATATATAGAATGAAGCTTGAATATATAGGCTGAAACTTGAATATATATAGAATGATCTTTTGAATATATAGAATGAAGCTTGAATATATAGAATGAAACTTGAATATATAGGATGAAACTTGAATATATAGAATGAAACTTGAATATATAGAATGATCTTTTGAATATATAGAATGAAACTTGAATATATAGGATGAAACTTGAATATATAGAATGAAACTTGAATATATAGGATGAAACTTGAATATATATAAAATGATCTTTTGAATATATAGAATGAAGCTTGAATATATAGAATGATCTTCTGAATATATAGAATGAAACTTGACGTCACGGAGGCGCTTGCGCCATCTAGTGTTTTCCTTGTTTGTACCTGCGAGGAATGGCACTATGAGCCAGTCCGCACGGAATTTTGTGGCTCAAATTCTAAGTAATGAGGAGCTAATTAACACCCTGGCAAATGCATGTTCTGGGCAACCTAATATTTGTACTAGTGTACCGCATCGTACTACTGATGAAGAAATTTATTCACTTTTTCGTCGTGGAAGACCAAATGCAGTGAACCTCTCCGGTCAGATAACCCCTGGTTATCCAGCTAACGTTAATGCGGTCAAGTGAGCCCTCACTTACGAAGTCGCAGTCAAGCTAGCCGCCCCGCCAGCCGCACCTAAAATGTTGTTGCACTACTCTTACGCATATTACGGTATAGGTGCCGACTGGCTTAGAAACGCAGTGTTTTCTGTCCTGACACTATTTTACTTCACAATCCACTCCCAGTTTTGGTTAATCTCCACTTTCACCCCTGTGATCCACAGCCCAAATTACTGTATGATTCAGAGAAAATTAACAATAAAATTTACCCAATTTACTCAACTATACTTTTAATGTCCTCATCTTTGAGCTCAGATTACAGGAAAACTGAAAGAGGTGACGCAGATATCTCACTGGATTCTGACTCTGGGTGACCCCCACTCTGCATGCTGTGATCCACAGCCAAAATTACTGTACAGTTTTTGAGAAAATTGATAGTAAAATCTTCCCATTTTGCTTTACTGTACTCTACATATTGACATCTTTGATCTCAGATTACAGGAAAACTGTAAGAGGTGACGCAGATATTTCACTGGATTATGAATCTAGGCTGTCGCCACTCTTCACCCTGTGATCCACAGCAAAAATTACTGTACGGATTTTGAGAAAATTGATAGTAAACTTTGCACAATTTACTCTACTGTACTCTATATATTCTCATCTTTGAGCTTAGATTACAGGAAAACTGTAAGAGGTGACGCAGATATCTCACTGGATTATGACTCTGGGTGACCCCCACTCTGCACCCTGTGATCCACAGCAAAAATTACTGTACGGATTTCTGATAAAATTAAATCCTATTCCATTACCAAACAAAATGAGTTCATTGAAGTATTTGCTTAGCTACAAGAAATGTCTTTCCACACACAATTTAAATTTTTCAAAATGTCATTCACACACCACCTCAAGTATCAACTTCAGTTTTAGACATTATTTATTCAGTGCTTAATCACAACAATAGTCAACTTAAGGCACTTACATAATAAGTTAAACCTTACAATAATACATACAGAGAAAAACCCAACAATCATATGACCCCCTATGAGCAACAGTGGGAAGGAAAAACTCCCTTTTAACAGGAAGAAACCTCCGGCAGAACCAGGCTCAGGGAGGGGCGGCCATCTGCCTCAACCGGTCAGGGTGAGAAATTACATTTCTCAGATTACTGATTTCTCATATTACTACTACACAGTTTAGATACACTCAACAAAAATATAAACGCAACACCTTTGTTACTGCTCCCATTCCCCATGGGATGGACGTAGAGACCGAAAATTCATTCCAGATACACAATATAACCATCCCTCCCAAACAGTGGTCACAAATCAGTCCAAATGTGTGGTAGTGGGCACATCTGCCATATTGAGATAATCCATCCCACCTCACAGGTGTGCCACATCAGGATGCTGATCTGACATCATGAGTAGTGCACAGGTGTACCTCAGACTGCCCACAACAAAAGGCCACCCTGGAATGTGCAGTTTTGTCTCACAGCAAAATGCCACAGATGCCACAAGCAATGAGGGAGCGTGCAATTGGCATGCTGACAGCAGGAATGTCAACCAGATCTGTCGCCCGTGCATTGAATGTTCATTTCTCAACCATAAGCCGTCTCCACAGGCGTTTCAGAGAATATGGCAGCACATCCAACCGGCCTCACAACCGCAGACCTCGTGTAACCACACCAGCCCAGGACCTCCACATCCAGCAGGTTCACCTCCAAGATCGTCTGAGACCAGCCACCCAGACAGCTGCTGGAACAATTGGTTTGCACAACCAAACAATTTCTGCACAAACTGTCAGAAACCGTCTCAGGGACGCTCAACTGCATGCCCGTCGTCCTCATCGGGGTCTTGACCTGACTCCAGCTCGTCGCCGTAACAGACTTGTGTGGGAAAATGCTCACATTCGATGGCGTCTGGCTCGTTGGAGAGGTGTGCGCTTCACGGATGAATCATGGTTCACATTGTTCAGGGCAGATGGCAGCTGAGAATGTCCCAGTTCTTGCATGGCCAGCATACTCACCGGACATGTCACCCATTGAGCATGTTCGGGATGTGCTTGACCGGCGTATACGACAGCGTGTACCAGTTCCCACGAATATCCAACAACCTCGCACAGCCATTGAAGTGGAGTGGACCAACATTCCAAAGGCCACAATTGACAATCTGATAGACTCCATGCGACCATGTGTTGCACTGCATGAGGCAAATGGTGGTCACACCAGATACTGACCGGTTCTGGGTCCCCAGACCCCCAATAGCGCAAAAAACTGCACATTCCAGGGTGGCCTTTTGTTGTGGGCAGTCTGAGGTACACCTGTGCACTACTCATGATGTCAGATCAGCATCCTGATGTGGCACACCTGTGAGGTGGGATGGATTATCTCAATATGGCAGATGTGCCCACTACCACACATTTGGACTGATTTGTGACCACTGTTTGGGAGGGATGGTTATATTGTGTATCTGGAATGAATTTTCGGTCTCTACGTCCATCCCATGGGGAATGGGAGCAGTAACAAAGGTGTTGCGTTTATATTTTTGTTGAGTGTATCTAAACTGTGTAGTAGTAATATGAGAAATCAGTAATCTGAGAAATGTAATTTCTCACCCTGACTGGTTGAGGCAGATGGCCGCCCCTCCCTGAGCCTGGTTCTGCCGGAGGTTTCTTCCTGTTAAAAGGGAGTTTTTCCTTCCCACTGTTGCTCATAGGGGGTCATATGATTGTTGGGTTTTTCTCTGTATGTATTATTGTAAGGTTTAACTTATTATGTAAGTGCCTTAAGTTGACTATTGTTGTGATTAAGCACTGAATAAATAATGTCTAAAACTGAAGTTGATACTTGAGGTGGTGTGTGAATGACATTTTGAAAAATTTAAATTGTGTGTGGAAAGACATTTCTTGTAGCTAAGCAAATACTTCAATGAACTCATTTTGTTTGGTAATGGAATAGGATTTAATTTTATCAGAAATCCGTACAGTAATTTTTGCTGTGGATCACAGGGTGCAGAGTGGGGGTCACCCAGAGTCATAATCCAGTGAGATATCTGCGTCACCTCTTACAGTTTTCCTGTAATCTAAGCTCAAAGATGAGAATATATAGAGTACAGTAGAGTAAATTGTGCAAAGTTTACTATCAATTTTCTCAAAATCCGTACAGTAATTTTTGCTGTGGATCACAGGGTGAAGAGTGGCGACAGCCTAGATTCATAATCCAGTGAAATATCTGCGTCACCTCTTACAGTTTTCCTGTAATCTGAGATCAAAGATGTCAATATGTAGAGTACAGTAAAGCAAAATGGGAAGATTTTACTATCAATTTTCTCAAAAACTGTACAGTAATTTTGGCTGTGGATCACAGCATGCAGAGTGGGGGTCACCCAGAGTCAGAATCCAGTGAGATATCTGCGTCACCTCTTTCAGTTTTCCTGTAATCTGAGCTCAAAGATGAGGACATTAAAAGTATAGTTGAGTAAATTGGGTAAATTTTATTGTTAATTTTCTCTGAATCATACAGTAATTTGGGCTGTGGATCACAGGGGTGAAAGTGGAGATTAACCAAAACTGGGAGTGGATTGTGAAGTAAAATAGTGTCAGGACAGAAAACACTGCGTTTCTAAGCCAGTCGGCACCTATACCGTAATATGCGTAAGAGTAGTGCAACAACATTTTAGGTGCGGCTGGCGGGGCGGCTAGCTTGACCGCGACTTCGTAAGTGAGGGCTCACTTGACCGCATTAACGTTAGCTGGATAACCAGGGGTTATCTGACCGGAGAGGTTCACTGCATTTGGTCTTCCACGACGAAAAAGTGAATAAATTTCTTCATCAGTAGTACGATGCGGTACACTAGTACAAATATTAGGTTGCCCAGAACATGCATTTGCCAGGGTGTTAATTAGCTCCTCATTACTTAGAATTTGAGCCACAAAATTCCGTGCGGACTGGCTCATAGTGCCATTCCTCGCAGGTACAAACAAGGAAAACACTAGATGGCGCAAGCGCCTCCGTGACGTCAAGTTTCATTCTATATATTCAGAAGATCATTTTATATATTCAAGCTTCATTCTATATATTCAAAAGATCATTCTATATATATTCAAGTTTCATCCTATATATTCAAGTTTCATTCTATATATTCAAGTTTCATCCTATATATTCAAGTTTCATTCTATATATTCAAGCTTCATTCTATATATTCAAAAGATCATTCTATATATTCAAGTTTCATCCTATATATTCAAGTTTCATTCTATATATTCAAAAGATCATTCTATATATTCAAAAGATCATTCTATATATTCAAGTTTCATTCTATATATTCAAGTTTCATCCTATATATTCAAGTTTCATTCTATATATTCAAGTTTCATCCTATATATTCAAGTTTCATTCTATATATTCAAGCTTCATTCTATATATTCAAAAGATCATTCTATATATTCAAGTTTCATCCTATATATTCAAAAGATCATTCTATATATTCAAGTTTCATCCTATATATTCAAGTTTCATTCTATATATTCAAAAGATCATTCTATATATTCAAGTTTCATTCTATATATTCAAGTTTCATCCTATATATTCAAGTTTCATTCTATATATTCAAGCTTCATTCTATATATTCAAAAGATCATTCTATATATTCAAGTTTCATTCTATATATTCAAGTTTCATCCTATATATTCAAGTTTCATTCTATATATTCAAGCTTCATTCTATATATTCAAAAGATCATTTTATATATTCAAGCTTCATTCTATATATTCAAAAGATCATTTTATATATTCAAGCTTCATTCTATATATTCAAAAGATCATTCTATATATTCAAGTTTCATCCTATATATTCAAGTTTCATTCTATATATTCAGACTTTGGTTGGAATATATATATAATATTTTCCTAAAGGGCATGCCATAATATATATATATATATATATATATATATATATATATATATATATATATATATATATAAATAAATAACATGCAGAGAAATTGAGGTAGTTTGCATCTGCAGTTTGAATAGAATGTGAAATTACAGAAAACAAAACAAAAATAAAAACAAAACATATCTGTAGCTGATTTGGAGAAAAAGGGTCCTTCACACAACACTACATCGACATTCGCTGCTCTCCCTGAAGAAACTGGTTCTTTTTGTATTTTCCTCTTTCTCGTCTAACATATCAGTCGGCTTGAAACCTGGACTGAACTTATGTGACTGCAAGAAACAAGATGACACACTCAAATTGCCTTCACACCTGAGATTAAATGTCATTGTTTGGAAAATCAGGTTGAGACAGGCTTGTCCCTTCTCACTACTGGAAATATTTTGTTTGGTTTCAGTAAGGATGCTGCATGGGAAGAACACGAAGAAGATAGGACACATGATGGCCACTCACCCAATGTGAATTCAATTACTTGCTTTATTCTCACGTAGGTGCTATCAGACAATACACACACTTTTTACAAAGGACCTGGTACAACAAGCCTATCTAATTTCCTGTCTTAGTGAGCCACATATCCATGTTCTCACATACAGTTTAATCAGGTAAGGGCTGCATTGCATGTCATTGCAAAAATTGAAAGTCATCAGTCCAAATCATGTTTTTCCAATCTTCTGTTGTCCAATTGTAGTGAGGTTGTGTGAATTATAGCTTCAGTTTCCTGTTCATGGCTGACAGACGTGGCACCCAGTGTGGTCTTCTGCTGCTTTAGGTTTATGTGCTGTGTATTCAGAGAGGCTCTTCATATTTTCGTTGCGACAGTGTGAGTTAGTGTTGCCTTCCTAGCAGCTCACAGCAGTCTGGTGATTCACCTCTGAACTCAACAAGTCATATTTGCCCAAAGAACTACGGCTCACTGGATATTTTCTCTTTTTCTCCCCACATCATTCTCAGACATCTACTTGGATTTATTCACTTAAATCAACTTTTCAATCACCTGTTCCGCTTAAGTCACTTCATTCTGATGTGTTGAGTTGCCGCCATATTATTGGCTGATTAGATATTGCATTGGTGAGCAGCCAAACAGGTGTACCTAATAAGGTATGCATGTAGACTCTAATATACCTCTGGGTGATTTAATGAAAAGATGAAGTGATAAAGTCGGTTAAATTATACAAATAATCATGTTAAGTGAAGTGAGTGAAACTAATTTTGTCACGAAAATATTCCCAATTTTCTCACATTTAAAGATGAGTTTAGAGAGCTTGTGATCAGACTTTTGTATGAGCACATCCACACCAGGGCACTGCTTTAGTATGTTGGTGTTGTTGTTACTCAAAATTGAAGGAAAACATGGTTTTACATAAAGGCAGTTGCAATGAGGGAAACACTTACAGCAGAATGCATTGAAATTAAGAAATTATGGTTATGTTTGAATTGGCCAGCTTCACTATTTAGTCCTGTAAATAGCAGTTTCAGTGGTACAGTGCACAACAAAGCTTGCTACACACCAGTAAGCAGCATACAAAGGCTGTGCATTAAATATGTCAGCCTAAACAATTGTGCTGTTTGAATGACAAAAAGGGAAATTAGATATCTCGTTCTGAGCCTGAACAGCAAAAGATAATAATAAATGTCTGTTTATAGAAATGCTCAGTCCAGACTGTAACATTAGTAGACTACTAATAGACTATGAAAAATTTGCACATGAGCCAATGTGAAATATGTGCAATATGTGTTAATTCCCCATGAATAATACTGAAGAGTAGTATATAATAGCACAGATACAGCCACAGTTTCCATGCTGCAATTGTTTAGCTAAAGTAGCCTAAGACAGAGGTGTCCAACTCCAGGCTTCAAGGGCCGGTGTCCTGCAGGTTTTAGATGTCACCCTGGGTCAACAAACCTGAATCAAATGATTAGTTCATTACCAGGCCTCTGGAGAACTTCAAGACTTGTTGATGTGTTGGATCAAGGACACATTTAAAACCTGCAGGACACCGGTCCTTGAGGCCTGGAGTTGGACACCCCTGGCCTAAGATGAAAATAAAGTTAGGTATATAGAGAAATGTCATTAAAATTGATTTAAAAGTTATGGAGAGCTAGATGTCATGTACTAATCTAAAATGAAATGTAAAAACAGCTGTATGCTACATGGTATAGCAAATGCAAATGCAATACTGTGAGAGACTGGGAATGAGGGGGACAGTTAATTACAGTATAATTAATCTTATGTGAAGCTAAAGCTAAGCTAAAGCAGACCACGTTTGGATCATTAGGATCCCAGTGATGATGAGATTGGGTTCACAGACACTCTCTAACAGCAGCCATTAAAGACAATCTTTAAGGACATTTACATTATTCATTCCATTTACCTGCAGGTGAAACTGGAGTCAAACGTCTAGCCAACAGGCGTAGGTGGTCATGAATAATCAAACTTTTGTTTCAATAGATTCCAAAAAAGCCTACTGCGGGACAGAAGTACATGCCACAGGCATTTGTTTTAAAGCATATGCAGTGTTTCACAGTTTCTTTCATTTTTGCCACATTTAGATTGAAAACTACCTACAGAGAAGGGTGAGACGCATTAAACAATCAGCTGGAAGGAAGGAAAAGTGACACAAGTTGATGTGTAATGAATAAAAAACTAGACCCAAAGAGAAAAGTTAAATCATTTGATGATAAGATGGAGAAGAAAAGCCAAGTTAAACTGGCCACCTTTGCCCTACAGGTTCTCATAAGGGTGAGGTAATTGGAAGCTCCAGGTTACGGACAATTAAGTAGTGGAAAAGCTTCTTAAAGTCTGCGACCCCTGGGCCACCTCACCTGGCTGGTAATCTAGTGTTGAATGACAGTGGACATAATCTTAAAGCTGGTGTTATGAAAGCTTTGAAAGCTCATTTCGTTAGGTGAACCTAACTGGATAATGAATTTCTTTTTTTCACTCAGCAGTCACATGATTCAAACTGAGAACAACCCGGTTAGGTCACGGGTGATTAGCGTTGCTGTAACTGTTGTTCACTAATCTCGTCTGTTCTAGTGCCTCACTGAGCATCACGATCTATAAAGGTTTGTAATCACCTCAGTCAGAGCTCTATAGATAGACTCAAGAAGTGACTGTGATCAGTGAGTTTCCTGTTCCACTTAACGCCTTCTAATGTAAACTAGGAAAAAGATTATTTAGGACAAATATACATTATACACTGACCGGGCACAACATTATGACCACCTGCCTAATACTGTGTTGGTGCCGCTTTTGCTGCCACAACAGGCCCTGACCCTCGAAGGCATGGACTCCACTAAAATCCTGAAGGTGTGCTGTGGTATCTGGCATCAAGATATTAGCAACAGATCCTGGAAGTCCTGGAAGTTGTGATGTGGGGCCTCCATGGATCGGACTTTTTTGTCCAGCACATCCCACAGATGCTTGATTGGATTAAGATCTGGGGAATTTGGAGGCCAAGTCAGCACCTCAATTACTATTTTATCATTTTTTATTTGGCTTTTAAGTTTGTGCTTTTTTCTCTTTTATATTTTTTCTTAGGGTGATGCAAAATGGCCTTGTAGCAGATTGGCCACCGTGTAGTACCAGGGGTGAAATCTCAGTCCATAGCATTTCATTTTCTGGCTCTTCAAATACTAAAATAACTTTCATAATTTTCTGGTTTCTTATTAAAAACATAGATAACCTCCATTATTTTCATCAGGGAAACATTCATCTCTCTTCCGTGTATTTCCCCTTATTGATTGTGTTGATTTTCATTTACTTTTCTTCCTTGTTTTCCCTTCTTTCACCTCCTAACATCAGCCCCAACAAAATCCATCTTACTGATGCAAACTCCACTAGAATAAAAACCAAAATCAGCTTTGCACTTGCTGATCTGAACTTGCTCATTCCATCCATATTTTGTCTGTTTGTAGGGAAAAATAATCTCCAAAGGTCCAAGTCTTTGTAAACATTCCACTCAGCAACACAAACTCAGACGCATAACCTTTGGAATTATTTATTAGAATTCATCTTTTTTAGCTGGAAGTTAATTAGTGCTAGTAAAAATAAATTCAGACTCAGTATAACTTAAAGTTCAAAACATTGAAGTAAACACTTTGTTACCCATCTTTCTCATTGCTTTTTCCCCTGCAGTTTTCCACCATGACTGATGAATTTATTTAAAGATGACAGTGATAAATAGTTGACATGTGAGCTTAGCAGCTTTCTCCAGAGATATTTTAGACCATCAAGCTTGTGTTAGCCTAAAATACCATACGAGCAAACAGCTAAAAGCTCTGGGGGAAGCACCAAAGTAGTCATTGGGTTTGGACATACAAATAACAATTTTCAAGATCCCACTGTCGCTAAAGTGCTTGCTCAGAGACGGTTATATGATTGTTGGATTTTTCTCTGTATGTATAATTGTAGGGTCTACCTTACAACATAAAGCGTCTTGAGGCAACTGTTGTTGTGATTTGGCGCTGTATAAATAAAATTGAATTGAACTGAAGGGAATTGAAGTTTTATATCCTTGCTTTAACCTGATTCATATTTCACCTCTTTTCTTAGTTACATTTCATCTTTTGTTCGATTGTTTCACTGATTCCTGTCTTGCACCCTGTGGTTTTGGGGGGTTACTTTACTAAGTAATATAAGTGTAAAAACTTATTATTTAAATAATTGTCAGTTGTTTGCCGGACGAGACAAAACATGTGAAGTTATAAACCTGGATTCCGCTAATGATGATGGGCATTTTGGCATTAAAGTTGTGCCAGAATAAAATATGTCATTCACATTTCAGCTTTGTTTGAAGTTTCTTACATGTTCGCAGGTCAGAGACCGCACGTTAGTTTTGTATTTACCGGCTGTCCAGCGCGCCCTGAACGCGGCGCGGCGCTGCCATGTTGTTGTTGTATTTTCTGGGCAGCGGCGGAGTTTCCAGCTGCTGTAGCTGTCTGCGGACGCGGTGGGTAGTTTCGGTGGGGGAGGCACTGCTTTAATCACTCTATTTGGATTACAACCGAGCTTCAAGTAACAGCAAAAGTTGCCGGACAACAGGAGCTGCCGTCGGGTATGTAGTTTTCCACGTTTTTAAACTTGTCTCCGTTGGTGTCCTGTCACTCTTTGCTAAGGGGAGCTACGGCTTGCTCTGTGGTTTGCTTCTACTTTTTCCCATTCATGCTAACAGGCGGTAGCTTAGCGCAGTTGAGCAGCTATCTTTCTTTCCCCGGAGTTCCACACAGGGAGTTAAAATCGATAAGTTTTTTTGTAGTCTTAAAGTCGAAAAAGCGGAGTTGATTTTTGTTTGACACAAGCAGTAACAGGTGAACATTGTTTGGGAAGCTAACTTGGGAGCTAGCTGGCTAACGCTGCCAACTGACACCAGCTTGGAAAACTTACGGGGCAATAACTTGAAAAGTCACAGAAACTTCGTGTCGTATCGTGTTTAAGGTGTTTCAATGTAAAGAAAGAATAAACTGAGCGTGATGGTTTCAGTTTGCCTCACCAGCGGTGGCTTTTTGAGGACTGCGAGGAAAAGTCATTGCGGTTTATTTATTTTTAGCAAGTCAGGACAAGCTGAAAAGGGACAATTTATCAGCGTAGGGTAATATTAGCCTGATGCGTGGTTAAAGAAACTGACTTTTCCACCTAGTGTAAAGTTTAATATTTATTTGGACTAACTTCACCCACCTTTGCCTCACTGTGCAGGTAACCTACAATCAGTTAGAGGTCCAGGCTCTGTTATTACAGCTTTTGTGGAAGCGAATGTGCGAATCTGATTGCTGGTGAAACCTGTCTACCTCAAAATGGGAAGTCTGCAACGCCTTGCCTCTGCCTTAGTCAGGTTGCCCATTATTTTCACTTGACTTCTTCTTCCACTACACTGAGTCTTTGAACTTAAGGTTAGAGGACGATCACGTGTCTTCCCTGGCCAGTATTCGCGTTCTCTCCTGCAACTGATTAATTTTCAGTTAGAAGAAGATTTGTACTATTTTTAATTATAAAATCCCTAATTCGTGGTTTTAAGTTTTTCTTCTTTGTCCACTTTACAGTTTTAAGCTACCCCAAATAATTAGAATAACTCAAACAAAATAATTAAATAAATGACATCCACTTTCTGCTGCTTATCTGGGTACGAATCGGAGGGGCGGCAGAGATAACCAGACCTCACTATCCACATCAACTGCCCGTAGCTCTTCTGGTGTGACATGGAGACGTTCCCAAACCAGCTGAATGACATAATCTCTACAGCATGTACTAGACTTGTCCTTGGGTCCCCTCCCAGTCGGATGTTCCCAAAGCACCACACATAGGAGGTATCTAGGAGGCATCCCAGTAACCTCAGCTGGCTCCTTTTGATATAGAGGAGCAGTGGTTGTAGGCCCCTCACCCCTCCTGTAAGGGAGAGCCCAGAGGACCCTATGGAGGAAATTAATTTCCACTGTTTATACCCACAGACTCATTCTTCCTATCACTTCCCAGATGTTGACAGCTGTGCCTTAACACTTAACTCTCTTTTCATCACAATTGAGTGGTACAATGTTTATAACACTACCACTGCGTCTGTCAAGCTCTCACTCCATTCTCCTCTCACTAGTGAACAAAACTGCGTTGGAATAGTCCTCCATTTGAGGCAGAAACTTGTTCCCATGTTGGGGTGGGCACTCCGGATTTGGATATGGCTGCAATACTGGTGCTTCAACAAATCACTCCAGTGTGAGACAGTGGTAATCACTTGATGTATCTGACAGGATCATCTGCAAAAAGCAGAGACATGATTCTTAGACTACCAAGCGTGAAACCCTCCGCCTCTTGGCTGAATGTGAAATTCTGTCTTTAAAAATTATGAACAGAATCTGTGACAAAGGGCACCTCTGGCAGAGTGCAACACCCACTGGGAATGAATGTGACTTATTGCTGCCAATGCTGACTAAGCTCTCACTTTGCATCTGCATGGACTGATTAGCCTGTAACAACATGCCTGGTACTTCTTAATTCTGAAGCACCCAAGGGATGTACAGTGGGGCAAAAAAGTATTTAGTCAGCCACCGATTGTGCAAGTTCCCCCACTTAAAATGATGACAGAGGTCAGTAATTTGCACCAGAGGTACACTTCAACTGTGAGAGACAGAATGTGAAAAAAAAATCCATGAATCCACATGGTAGGATTTGTAAAGAATTTATTCGTAAATTAGGGTGGAAAATAAGTATTTGGTCAATAACAAAAATACAACTCAATACTTTGTAACATAACCTTTGTTGGCAATAACAGAGGTCAAACGTTTACTATAGGTCTTTACCAGGTTTGCACACACAGTAGCTGGTATTTTTGGCCCATTCCTCCATGCAGATCTTCTCGAGAGCAGTGATGTTTTGGGGCTGTCGCCGAGCAACACGGACTTTCAACTCCCGCCACAGATTTTCTATGGGGTTGAGGTCTGGAGACTGGCTAGGCCACTCCAGGACTTTCAAATGCTTCTTACGGAGCCACTCCTTTGTTGCCCGGGCGGTGTGTTTTGGATCATTGTCATGTTGGAATACCCAGCCTCGTTTCATCTTCAAAGTTCTCACTGATGGAAGGAGGTCTTGGCTCAAAATCTCACGATACATGGCCCCATTCATTCTGTCCTTAACACGGATCAGTCGTCCTGTCCCCTTGGCAGAAAAACAGCCCCATAGCATGATGTTTCCACCCCCATGCTTCACAGTAGGTATGGTGTTCTTGGGATCCAACTCAGTATTCTTCTTCCTCCAAGCACGACGAGTTGAGTTTATACCAAAAAGTTCTACTTTGGTTTCATCTGACCACATGACATTCTCCCAATCCTCTGCTGTATCATCCATGTGCTCTCTGGCAAACTTCAGACGGGCCTGGACATGCACTGGCTTCAGCAGCGGAACACGTCTGGCACTGCGGGATTTGATTCCCTGCCGTTGTAGTGTGTTACTGATGGTGACCTTTGTTACTTTGGTCCCAGCTCTCTGCAGGTCATTCACCAGGTCCCCCCGTGTGGTTCTGGGATCTTTGCTCACCGTTCTCATGATCATTTTGACCCCACGGGATGAGATCTTGCGTGGAGCCCCAGATCGAGGGAGATTATCAGTGGTCTTGTATGTCTTCCATTTTCTGATGATTGCTCCCACAGTTGATTTTTTCACACCAAGCTGCTTGCCTATTGTAGATTCACTCTTCCCAGTCTGGTGCAGGTCTACAATACTTTTCCTGGTGTCCTTCGAAAGCTCTTTGGTCTTGGCCATGGCGGAGTTTGGAGTCTGACTGTTTGAGGCTGTGGACAGGTGTCTTTTATACAGATGATGAGTTCAAACAGGTGCCATTCATACAGGTAACGAGTGGGGGACAGAAAAGCTTCTTACAGAAGACGTTACAGGTCTGTGAGAGCCAGAGACTTTCCTTGTTTGAGCTGACCAAATACTTATTTTCCACCCTAATTTACGAATAAATTCTTTACAAATCCTACCATGTGGATTCATGGATTTTTTTTTTCACATTCTGTCTCTCACAGTTGAAGTGTACCTCTGGTGCAAATTACTGACCTCTGTCATCATTTTAAGTGGGGGAACTTGCACAATCGGTGGCTGACTAAATACTTTTTTGCCCCACTGTACGTGACACACCGAGACATGCATTCAAATGCCTTCTCAAAATCCTTTAGCCTATTTGATCAAACTCCCACATGTACACTTGAACAAAAGAGTAAAGAGTATCCCCTTGTTCCCTCTTGCATTGTGGGTGTTACATTGTGACTAGATAGCTGTCGGTGTTGACTTTGGTGGCTGTCATCGCCCTGTTAGCAAACAGGATTACATTTACCTTTGGCAAAGGCTATTGTTTAAATTTTTAAAGAAAGTATTATTAAGTAGTATTAAACCACCCCCACTGTCTTCACCTTTTCTCATTTGTCTCCCACACTTACAAAAATAATGCTGGAACAGCTGGTGGTTTAAATGTAGTAATTAACAAATCTTTTCAACTCTTAAGCAAAGTACTATGTCATGGTTAACAAAATATTTTTGTTTTTTTGGACATATATTAATTTTTATTAAAAAAAGTATTTAGCTACAATTGTTCAACTTGAAATAAAACAGTGATTCTCTAAATCTAACTAAATAGCTCTGGGGAAACAAATACAGTCTGTAAGCAAACATCTGTTATGACTGAGTTTAAAGAGCAGGAAGAGATTTACATATTGATAAGGATGCTTTCTGAACTACTTTGCGGTGACAGGCACAGCTGGGCTTAATAAACTTACCTATATGGAGCGTTTTTGTAGCGATCACTTTTGGAATTTCTGTAGGAAGAAGGTTAAACAAAAAAAAAGCACCCTCACACTCTAATAATCCTGTTCTAATATAGGAAAAACTCTGCTGTATTGCATTGATAGACTGAGTATCTCTGTGGGAACAAAAGGTTAAAGGAAACTGTGGGCGAGAGAAGATCTTGTTATAAAAATGTGTTTTCTTTTAATCAGACGTTTCATTAACACTTATAGCTGCGTAGGTTGGTAGTTATCCTATGTTCCAACATGACATGTCTTGTAGTCTAATGGTTGCATTTGGATAAAGTTACATTTTTGCTTAAAACTGTGTTTCACGGTTCTAGAGTTGACTGCCTCTTTGCCTAATTATTGGTGATAATGTGTGAGATCTTTTTTTCATAATAAAACTGAAATGTCACCCACAGCTGAGTGTCAGGCCTTTCATAATTTAATATGGTCTTCTTTTTTAAGTTCACTAGTATTTCATACATTAAATGAGCTCAAGGTATATTTTCACTTGTCATGCTTTAGCCAAATGGCACCCAAAAGCCTAAGGGCCTACAATGTAGACTGATGTAAAGTAGAAGAAAGCAACAGATCTTCACTTTGAAGAGAATTTTGTATTTCCATAGATTTAAGTTATATTTCTAGGATAAAAATTACACTCACTGCCCCAAAAATACAGTTTTTAACATTCTCCCTTCTAAATATTTAAAATACCAACTATATTGTGTCAAGTATATAAAAGTTCCTTAAGAGCTTGTCCAAAAAACAGGTTAAAAATAGTAATTAACCTTAAATCTTTATAGTCAGCTGCCTCTCCAGTGAATCACAGTCCTTAGGTTTAGAACATGAAGTATTTCTCCACCTGCAGCCCCCTTGAAACCATAGACATTATAAAAATACGTACCTACCATGACACAGATTTAAGGCATTTGGGATCTATTGGACCATGGGATAAGAGACACAAGCAGGTGAATGTTGAGCATCACACAAGCAACCTGTACAGAAGACCAGCTGTAGGGAAAGAACAAGACAGGAATATACTGGACTGATCTATAAGCAGCACTTTCACTATAAGAGTGAGGAGATCAACTCTAGTATCAACTAGTAATCCAGTAGTAATCTTCTAAATAGAGTCTCTATACAAGAAACTCTTAACTTGTACCTAACCTTTTGAAACTGGGCAGCTTATTCAGTTTTAATACCAAAACTAGGGAAATAAAAGAACCCGGCATGCTTCTGAAGTGTCATGTGATTTTGGGAGTCTGTTACTGACTACTTCCTTAGATGGCTGAAAGTAGAACGCTGGGTGGGAAATTACCATCAGTCTTTATGTAATGAGAAAAATGGGACCTAATTAATGACTCCCTGGAAGAGAAATTGTGATTTTCCGTTTCTATTCCCCAAACAATGCACCTGGTAAATTGCAGCACCCTCCTCTTAGGTGGTAATCATCCATTTATTGTGATTTATCCAACGCTGCAGCTTTTGGATGATCTTCTAAGTTTGCAAGTAGCAAATCAGTCAGCCAAGATATCTTCTTCCTTTTCGTGTTTGAATGTGGTTCAAACTAGTTCTTCCAGAACTCCTGGGCAATGTAAAGTACACTCAACTACCCGAGGAACCAGGAACCCCTTTACCCCTCATCTCACTTTCGAAGTAGTCAGATCTGGCTCTGAGTAATCCAATATCCTGCACATAATCCAACGTGTCAGTTATAAATGGATGCAGATAAGGACAGCGGGTCATTTCCTGACTGACACATCAAGGAGGTCACAGATAAACAAAAACAGATTATCTAAACAGTGAGTGCTTCGTTTACTGTTTGTGAGGATGAGTATCCTTTGGAATCTGTAGAAATCTGCACATGCAAAGCACAGTTTTAAAAATATAAATTTTTAAGCACTTTCCTCCTGTATACTTTGTAGCACACAGACAAAATGGTGCAAAGATAGTAGGGAAGCGTATCATTTATGTGATTTGCAGACAGAAGTGCACAGCCAGCATGTTGTTAAGTCCTAACATTTCATCATAACGTTTTGTCTTTCAGGCTGTTAATGTGTAAAATTTGTGCACCTACCTCATCTTTTCTGCACCATGGTCTCTCTATTTATCCCACTAAAACAAGAACAAAAATGAAGAAATGAGATAAATTAGCAAGCTTTAAATTAAAAGAGACAAAAATACTCTCTGTGTGGTTTTGTTTACGCTAGGCCATTTTAGCTGCTCGCCACAGCCCTGTTCATTTTAAGGAGTCCAGAGGTTTCTGTATGCACAGTCTCACGCTTGTTGTGTGTGATATATGCAGGGATGGTGATATGGCAAGATAGTGAGGGAAGTTAAGTTTAATATGAATTTAAAGAATGTAATATTGCTATTATGCATTAGTGGGAAGAAAAAAAAACCTAAATATTGTCATGACTGGCAGACTGTTGGCAATCACCAGCACAACCCTAATTTTCTTTAGTTATGGAGGATGTTTAATTGCATATTTAGGAGGGCTTACTAATATTAGTAATATGTTAGACCGCTTCTTGTAAGTGGTTTAGTTTGAGTTGTATGATGTGTGAAATGTGAGTTTTGTTGAAATCGAATAACAAATATGCTATAAGTTGAAAAGTTGCTGGGAATAGTTCCTCTGCCAAGACAGAACGAAGCTTTTTAATTACAGCTCCTTGGCTTTTTAATTACAGCTCCTTGGCTTTTTGTCCTCCTGCAAAAACTAATAGGCCAAATTATGTAAAACTTTCTTTAGAGGAGGGGGTTCTATGCTCAGCGCTAGAGTTGTTTCTCTATATATCTGCTCTCATTAAATATATATCTGCTCTCATTAAATCATGACATCACAACTGTCTGAAACCCAAGCTTTTGGGTCATAGATATTATGTAAGCATACACAGATCTCATTATTGTGAAATATATATATATATATGTATATATATATATAAAAAAAAAACACCCAGCACGCCCCTGCGGGCGGTTTATCCTTCAAGCTCGGGTCCTCTACCAGAGGCCTGGGAGCTTGAGGGTCCTGCGCAGTATCTTAGCTGTTCCCAGGACTGCGCTCTTCTGGACAGAGATCTCCGATGTTATTCCCGGGATCTGCTGGAGCCACTCGCCTAGCTTGGGAGTCACCGCACCTAGTGCTCCGATTACCACGGGGACCACCATTACCTTCACCCTCCACATCCTCTCGAGCTCTTCTCTGAGCCCTTGGTATTTCTCCAGCTTCTCGTGTTCCTTCTTCCTGATATTGCTGTCATTCGGAACCGCTACATCGATCACTACGGCCGTCTTCTTCTGTTTGTCTACCACCACTATGTCCGGTTGGTTAGCCACCACCATTTTGTCCGTCTGTATCTGGAAGTCCCACAGGATCTTAGCTCGGTCATTCTCCACCACCCTTGGGGGCATTTCCCATTTTGACCTCGGGACTTCCAGGTTATACTCGGCACAGATGTTCCTGTACACTATGCCTGTACACTATATATATATATATATATATATATATATATATATACATACATACATACGCACGCACGCACGCACGCACGCACGCACGCACGCACGCACGCACGGGAAAAGCAAAATTGATACCCTTTAAATCTACAAAATAGGGCATTATACTTTATGGCTCTCCAACTGCCTCTCTAGGCATTGTCTGCCTATAAACCTCAGTTTAAGGGATTGTTGTGACTCAGGATGTGGATGTTATTTTAGAGATAACATTCATGAGAGGGTGAAACTGAACAAAGATGCTCTACAGTGATCTGAGAACTATTTGTGTTTGTTATCAAGTCATTATCTATTGATACAAGATATGAAGCCATTAAAAATGAATGGACACTGTGTATCCTACTTCTTTTAGTCTCTCTCTGCTGTATAGCTAACATTAGCTAGACTGTGCTAATATAAGGTTGAACAGAGCAGCTTAATTGTGTCCCACAAAAATAGTGTCTTTGTGGTGAAAGCGAGGAAGAAGGTGCATATGTAAGCATGTGTGGAGGCACACCCATCTTTTCTCCAGCTCCACCGCCTGGATTGCAGTGCGCAATGTGATATCCCCGTGTTGGTGGTGTTCTGTATTATCATAACAGTGATGGTCAAGGCTCAACTGACCCGTCACGTTGTCCTAACATTCAGCAATTGTTAAAATTATCACTAGCAACCCAACATTAGTAAGCTATATTTGGCTAACAGGAAATCTAACTTGATGCTGCATTTATTATATTGTATAAATTATTAAAGAAAACTGGAGACAGCTGAATCATCAAAGACTGTCACACCAAGAGTAATCTGACCAGTTTGCTCCTAGGGAAACACTAGACTTGAAAGTCCTGTGCTAAATTGAGTGCATTGTCCAATAGTAAATCTCTCAAGCTTTTGTTTCAGACAGGTGAAAAAGTGAATTGTAAAATATACGCTGTGTGGGGAAAATGCTGCACCTCAGTAGTTTATTTGAACTCGTTCTAGAATACAGGAGATTGGACTTAATGCACTTACAGGTGACAATTCATTTTTTTTTTTTTATAACTTTTTATTTATCATTTTACAGAGCAGAAGTGTTGTACAATTGAATAAATCATGCTGTCTTTCTGTTTTTGGACATTGAACAAGCCTTTTGATCATGTAGGTCAGTACTTTGAATATCTTTTCAATTATAAAAAGCATTAAATATTTGCACAAGTCACATACAACAGCTTTTCTATGAGACTAATAGGGGACTAAAGTAACAGTACAAAACTAAGAAGAAGAGCATGTCCTGTAAGCATCTACTTTCAGCATTAGTACTTCTCATTTTCATTTCAGGCCACACCATTACTCAACACTTAAAGGTCTTCCATAGTAAGTCACAGTTTCACTTCGGGTTTTTTTTTTTTAATGTGGCCCCAGCAGAGCATGTTTTACTTTTGTTACTCTAATTTGGCTTGTCTGTGTCATTTGTGCTCATGAACCATGTCCAGTTTTTCAGATTTCATGTCGGTGCTTATTCTTGTTAGATTTAAAGTATTATTATCCTACACTGGAAAGCTTTTTAGTGTTAGGCAAACAGTCTACTGAATATACTCAGCCTGTGCAGTGACATGAAGTAACATGGTTATAATCTTTATATTTCTCAGAATATCATTTTTCCTTCCTACAGATGCTCAGGGGTGTAAAACAAAGCCAGGCTTTCTTGTATTAACCTGCTTGACATAACTTACAATCACAGTCAGAAATAATGAGTATCACAATGAAGATTAGTTTCTCCGGAAACCCAGGCGCTGTGCTTCAAGTGAACGCTCACTTAAAAGGGGCGATTGGCATTTTACTAACCCATTAATCTTACTTAACTGTTTTTACGTTTTTTAATCTTATCACTGGTGCATCTCAGTGTGTTTGTTTTGGTTGTCTGTCATCAAGTTTGTATTTGACCTGAGAGAGAGAGAGAAATTAATAAATACTTAATAAATAATCAGAAATTTAGTAAGAGAAATTATTTTGTTGTTGGGATAATTTTCAGTTGTCAAATTGATCATTTGAATATTTCCATTTCTTAGGTAACTATTCTATAAGGTATCATTGTCATGATGTCATCCAGCATGTTATCAGATATTCATTTGTTGTGTAGATATCTGGTTTCTGTTTAGGGGATTCATGTTTTATTAAAAAAAAAACATGTAAATATATACCGTCTCTTCGTGTCCAACTGACATCAGTCACAGCAGTAGTTATACTTCAATTCACATCATTGTTGCTGGCTCAAACTTGCTGGTAGATTTCATACTGTCATACCAGAAATTTTTTCATTGTTTGCACAGAAGGAAATCCCCCCCCCCCCCCCCCCCCCCAAAAAAAAAAAAACAAACAAAAAAAAACTATGTACAGTATCCAAGTGCTTCACAACAATATCTTGTTTTCCTGGCATAGGGACAGCTCTTATTCTCTGCTGTGTTCATTGGTTGAGTGAGCAGCGAGGCTTCAGAGTGTGACAGTAAGCGTGGTGCACAGTGGGAGGGAAAAAGTATTAGAGCTTTTGCTCCTTGTAAATTTCTTTCAAAGACAATTATTGTGCTGTCATTTCTGTTGCAGTTCCTCATGAAGCAATGTCTCGAACCTGTGTGGTGATTTTTGTTGTGAGTCTTTGCTGCAGCTGCCACTATAGATTACTACAAAGCTCCAAAGCTCAACTCAAGACATTCAAGACAGCTAGATTTACAATAATAATTTCACAGTGTACATATTTGTCTGTTTATATGCTGCATACTAAAAAATAGTAACCTCATGTTACTATAGGGTTGCCTTAACATCGAAACTTTTTTCACACCTTTGTTTTTCCAAGAAAAACAAGATGACTATATTAATCTTCTGCTAAAGTAGCACATTTGTCTATAAGTACACTTTATGGTGTTTCCATAGCTCTCTGAAATTAAGGGGATCCTTCAGCTAATAAAACACATTAGAGAACTTGAGTACCTCAAAGTACTGTAATAAATCAGATAGTTAACTGGCTTGAAATATAGTTGGTTAACCACCCAGATATTTGATGTAAATTATGAGGCATTAATTCAATTCATTTTCTTTCATTTTTATTCATACAGCACCAAATCGCAACAAAAGTTTCCTCAATGCACTACTTACAATAGTACAAAGAAAACAGAGTAAACCTCAATAATCATGTGACCCCCCCTATAAACAAGTGCTTTGGCGACAGTGGGAAGGAAAAACTCCCTTCTAACAGGAAGAAACCTCCAACAGAACCAGGCTCAGGGAGGAGCGGCCATTTGCTGTGACCAGTTGGGGTCACAATTTGAAGCTGGTTCTCGAGGGAACCCTGTGGAACTCCATAATTAACCTTAGTGTGCGAAGAGGACTCTCCATTTATATAAACAAATTGGAGTCTATTAGGTAGATACGATTCAAACTACTGCACCGCAGTACCTTTAATGCCTACAGCATACTGTAATCGCTGTAATGAAATATTATGGTCAGCAGTATCAAATGCTGCACTGAGGTCTAGGTAACAGAGGTAAGTCCACTGTCAGAGGCCATACGACAATTATTTGCGACCTTCACTAAAGCTGTTTCCATAATGTGATGAGCTCTGAAACCTGACTGGAAATGTTCAAATAAGCCATTTTTCTGCAGATGATCTGTTAGCTGTTTGACAACTAGACTTTAAAGATTTTTTGAGATTGGCCAATAATTACCTAAGACAGCTGGGTCAGTGATGGCTTTTTAAATAACAGTTTAACTACTGCCAGCTTGAAGGCCTGTGGTACACAGCTTAATTGAGATAGGCTGATCATATTTAAGATTGAAGTATTAATTAATGGTAGGACTTCTTTGAGCAGTCTTGTTGGAATGGAGTCTAAGAGACACATTGATGGTTTGGAGGAAGTAATTACCCTAGTTACTCAGAAAGATCAATTGTAGAAAAAAACTCTAAATAAATATCAGTGGTAACTGTACATAATGTTACGTCTGTGAGATGATTATGAGTAAATTTTTTCTCTATTGATTAAAATTTTATTTGTTTTATTTAATAGTAAGATGTTTGA